>NC_080545.1:101774650-102130344 GCF_028640845.1 Ahaetulla prasina | reverse complement strand
TTCTATTCTATGTACCTTATGATTCTTGATGAAGGTATCTTTTCTTTTATGTACACTGAGAGCTTATGCACCAAAGACAAATTCCTTGTGTTCAATCACACTTGGCCAATAAAAAATCTATTCTATTCTATTCTATTCTATTCTATTCTATTCTATTCTATTCTATGTCGCACTTATGATTCTTGATGAAGGTATCTTTTCTTTTATGTACACTGAGAGCTTATGCACCAAAGACAAATTCCTTGTGTTCAATCACACTTGGCCAATAAAAAATCTATTCTATTCTATTCTATTCTATTCTATTCTATTCTATTCTATTCTATTCTATTCTATTCTATTCTATGTCGTACCTTATGATTCTTGATGAAGGTATCTTTCTTTTATGTACACTGAGAGCTTATGCACCAAAGACAAATTCCTTGTGTGTTCAATCACACGTGGTCAATAAAGAATTCTATTCTATTCTATTCTATTCTATTCTATTCTATTCTATTCTATGTACCTTATGATTCTTGATGAACGTATCTTTTCTTTTATGTACACTGAGAGCTTATGCATCAAAGACAAATTCCTTGTGTGTTCAATCACACTTGGCCAATAAAAATTCTATTCTATTCTATTCTATTCTATTCTATTCTATTCTATTCTATGTCGTACCTTATGATTCTTGATGAAGGTATCTTTTCTTTTATGTACACTGAGAGCTTATGCACCAAAGACAAATTCCTTGTGTGTCCAATCACACTTGGCCAATAAAGAATTCTATTCTATTCTATTCTATTCTATTCTATTCTATTCTATTCTATGTCGTACCTTATGATTCTTGATGAAGGTATCTTTTCTTTTATGTACACTGAGAGCTTATGCACCAAAGACAAATTCCTTGTGTCCAATCACACTTGGCCAATAAAGAATTCTATTCTATTCTATTCTATTCTATTCTATTCTATTCTATTCTATGTCGTACCTTATGATTCTTGATGAAGGTATCTTTTCTTTTATGTACACTGAGAGCTTATGCACCAAAGACAAATTCCTTGTGTGTTCAATCACACTTGGCCAATAAAGAATTCTATTCTATTCTATTCTATTCAAAGTCAAGGGGGAAGCCGGATTCATTTAACAACCATGTTACAAGCTGAACAACTCCAATGATTCACTTAACAACTCTGGGAAGAAAGGTCGTAAAATAGGGTAAACGTAAAACACTTAACCAAGGTCTCTACATAACTTTTGGGCTCAGTCACGGCCATAAATTGAGGACTACCGATATACGAGCAGGCATTTTTCAAGTGCTGCAAACGCAACAGAGCAAAAGGTGGAAGTGTGCCAGTAACCAACGTGAACAATACCTGCCCAAAATAAAAGAAGGAGAACCACCCTCCCAGGCCGGGCTCTGCGGTCCCTAAGTTAAGGGCCCACCAGAGTTTGAACGAGGACTCCCTGAAGGACGTGAGCCACAGAGAAGGACCTACATGCGATGGACGACTCAGTCCAATCCAGATGTTGACCTTGAATTTCTGGGAGATGTGCACAGCCATGTCCTCTAACTCTTCCTTGTCATCTAGGGAGGCCAGATGGCAGCCATGCTTGTACTTCCTGCAGTACTCCTGCAAGAGAGCGACAACAGAGAAAGGCCCTTGGTCAGCAGAAAAGAAACACGTGTTTGTGCTTACGTGCAGGTGGGTTTTTTCTTGTGCACGTGAGGGGAAAAAAGGAAATCTTTCTCCATGGTCCTAGATACCATCTTGACTTTGCTGAACATCGCAAATGCCCTTGCTAGAGTCTGCAGCTCCCCAACAATTCCTGAATTAGATTCATGAGTTAAACTCAATCAATCAATCAATCAATCAATCAATCAATCAAAATATAGCTGGAGGGGATCTTGGAGGTCTTCTAGTCCAGCCCACTGCTCAAACAGGAGACCCTATACCATTTCAGACAAGTGACAATCGAGTCTCTTTTTAAAAACCTCCAGTGATGAAGAACCGAAACTTCTGGTGGCAAGCTGTTCCACTGGTTAATTGTCTTCACTGTAAGGAAGCTTCTCCTTAATTCCCAGTTGCTTCTCTCCTTGATTAGTTTCCATCCATGGTTTCTTGTCTTGCCTTCTGGTGCTTTGGCAAATAAGTTGACCCCCCTCTTCTTTGGGGCAGCCCCTTAGATATTGGAAGACTGCTATCATGTCCCCCCTAGTCCTTCTTTTCTCCAGGCTGGCCAAAGCCAAAGCCAAATCCTGCAACCTGCAACCGTTCTTCAAATGTTTTAGTCTCCAGGCCTAGAATCATCTTGGCTACTCTTCTCTGCGTTTTCCTCCCATCACTTTACAGGCAAGCTGGTCTGTAGATGCCAGTGAGAGATCAGGAAATCTATGGTCTTGAAGATGGTCGCTCAACCCTGAAGCTCCAGAGTGACAACCAACAGTTACTGCCCATGAAAGCTTACACCAGAACACACCCACAGAATATTTGCATTTCAGACTATCCTAAAAATCATGAGCTTCGCTACCTGATCATGCACACAGCCTAGTGGCTCCCCACTTCAGCCCAACCAGAGAACTGCCTGGATTTAAATTTAGGCTCTGCCTAGACTTCTCCTCTGCCTGGACTAGGAGATTCACAGAGACACAACAAGCACTTCTAACCTCTGCCTCTTCCCAGGTCTTTGCTTCTTCGAAGACCTTGTAGCAAAAGCTGCTCCTGGAGAACCATTCATGGGGACAACAGCCTTTGACTCCTGTGTGGGAAGAGAGGAACCCCAATGAGAAGATGGCCAGCAGAAGGAGGAGGAGACAGCTTGGTCTGCAGAGCGTGCTTAACCTGATGAATTGCAAACTTTTTGGATGACTGTAAATTGAAACTGACTTGGGTTCTGGGCACAGAGCCTGCATTTTTGGGTTAGCTTTGGTTAATTTCCTGGAAATTAGCAACAGCACCTAGACTTACGTAACGCTTCACAGTGCTTGACAGCCCTTTCTAAGTGGTTTATAAAGTCAGCCTCTTGCCCCCAACAATCTGGGTCCTCATTTTACTGACCTCAGAAGGATGGAAGGCTGAGTCAACCTTGAGCCGGTCAGGATCAAACTGCTGACAGTGGGCAGTCAGCCTGCAATACTGCACTCTAACCACTGTGCCACCACGGCTCTTTTTGCATGTTTTGTGTTAATTTGTCACATACATTTATTTATTTATTTTATTTTATTTTATTTTATTTTATTTTATTTGTCACAACAGTATATATAAGCATAAGCATGAAATAACTATACGATGTATAAGCATATATATAGGCGTAAGTATGTGATCTATCATTTATTGAAGCATGCCAAGCCAGAAAAAGAACCCGATTAAGCCTGTTTAACCTTTGCACAATTGGAACTCTGGTGCCAACTCTGAAGCTTCCTGAGCCAGTCGGACCGAGCAACAATTAGCCGCACTTTAGCTCCAGCCTATCTAGACCACTGCAACCTGGTTGATGTGGGGCGACCTTTGAAAGTCTCCTGAAATTGCAACTGCTGCAGAAGGCATCAGCCAAGCTACCAGAAGGATCTCCACTCTACTCCTGGATGCCCCCAAACTGCTAAACCCCTAAATGGCTTATCAGCTGACTATTTGTGGGACTGCTACCCCACCCCCGCCCAGCAGATGCCGCTCTTCAGGTGCCCCTCTGGATGCTCAACTCTTAGACCGTGAGAGAAGGGAAGGCCAACTTTTATGTGGCTGCCATAGAGCCTGATCCGCAGGGTAAACATGGAGAGGGCCCTGCATTTTTAATGATAAATGGATGTATCTTTTGCAAGGTTTAAACTTTTAATTAATTGCGTATTTTGATTGTATTATTTTTGTTTTTGCACTGTTGCAAACAGCCCTGAGTCTTGGAGCAGAGAAATAAAGACGGGATCTAAATTGCACAATAAGCCAAACAGGAATAAAAACAACTGGGCCTCTGGTGGCTCAGACTGCTAAGACAGTCTGTCATTAACAGCAGCTGCTTGCAATTATTGCAGGTTCGAGTCCCACCAGGCCCAAGGTTGACTCAGCCTTCCATCCTTTATAAGGTAGGTAAAATGAGGATCCAGATTGTTGGGGGCAATAAAAGTTGACTTTGTATATAATATACAAATGGATGAAGACTATTGCTTAACACATTGCAAGCCGCCCTGAGTCTTTGGAGAAGGGCGGGATATAAATGCAAAATAAAAAAAAAACCTTCAGGGAGAGGATGTTGGGGAACGAAATCAGGAAGGGGTTCATATGCAAGAGACCTTCCAAGCAGGAGAGACCCCACTCGAACTCACCACTCAGGGAGAGGACCACGACCAGCAAGCCAAGGCTCAGAAAGGAGAATCGCCCCATGGTCTTCCTTCCTTCCCTGCAGAGAGAAGCAAAGAGGGGAGAAGGGGAAGGGAGGATGAGATGGGTGGGGAGCCCCCCAGGAAGGGCCCCTCCACATCCAACCTGGGACCAAGCTGCCCCCCCCCTCCCAGTTTCTTTGGCAGTTTTGGGCTCGCCCGACTAGATCCTGTTTCTGCCTCCTTGGCCATGCAACATCCTTGGTGGGTCACAGTGGAACCTGCGTTGCTGTGTAATGGGGCTTCCTTAGAAAGGTCCTCTCTTTCTATATCCCCAATAGATCCCTTCCTCCCTGCCTGAGGGACCCTCCCGCAGATCCCCTGTTGCAACCTGGCTATCACCTGCAGCCCACTGCAAGAGGTCCCTTCAGATGGAGAGAGAAATAGAGAGACAGGCAGGAGGGATCTCCTGCAGGGGCCTCACCTGTCAGGTGTCCACAGGTGGGAGAGCCTCACTCACTTGCCCCTTTGCCTCCACAGGTAGCAAGTCTGCTCAGCGGCAACTCCAGGCTTTTCCTCCAGCGAAGGGAAGGGAGGCATTTATAGGCAAGGAAAGGCAGAGGTGGGGGGTGGAAATTTTTGCCTATCAACCAGGATGTAGCTTTTTTGCAAGAACTTTCAGCGACAGACTAAGCACACCTAAGTTGTATCCCTGGGGGTTTCATCAGATATATTTTATTTATTTATTTAAAATATTTACATAGCTGCTCATCTTGTACTTTCCTCTGGGTGTCTACCAATCAATGATTAAACCAACATCAGCAATAAAGCAACGTAACACACAGGTATCTATTAGGAGCAAAAACCTGGCACCAACCTGTAGCTTTTTTCTGCCTGCTGTCCCTCGTTCAGTCCTCTCGTCCATCTCATCCTGTCCTGGCGCTTGTGGGAAAAACTTAACTGATTTTTGGAAGACCAGGAGAGCAGAGATCTGCAGAAATCCCAGGGGAAAGGAACTTCCACAGGACAGGGGCTGCCACCAAAAAGCCAGACTTTCTAGAGCCCATAATATGTAATGTTTAAGGGAAAGGATTAGAAATTTGCCCTCCTGACTGATAGGATGGGTTGAGGTCTATAGGAAGTGTTAGATTCGGGCAATAACGAGGCAGGAGACCAGGATAGTGACAACAGCTCTTTACTCTATGGTGAACCCAGCAGCCAGTGCTGGGAAAAACCTCTCTTTATATACAGTTTAGCCGGAGGCTTCAACCAATCAGCAACGTGCTATTTTCCCGCCAAAACTTTTAAAGATACATTACACTCCTTCCCTCCCAGAAAACACTTTACCAATATTTGCATAAAATTAGCATCTTATTTTTCTACGTAATCACGCAGGTAGACTGGGCGTCTCCTGACTCTTTCGGACCTGCGCAATTCATTCTCTGGGAGTGAGTCGAGCTGACCGGAGGGACTGTTTGTTCCTCTCAGCTCCTCCTCTAGGCCATCCGGCCCTGGATTAATTTTAGAGTTGTCCCCGCTGTCTTCAGGATGGGCCGGTTGGTGTCGCTGGACCTTCTGGAACTCAGATAAGTCTCGCGTTTGCCCCGGGTTTGAGTCAGTTGTGGATTCATTCGTTGGGTAGTCAGGGCCTGTTTCTGATTTACCGGTTATGCGTTTCCTTATCTGGTCTATGTGGCGCTTCCATACCCGGCCATCCTCTATCTCTACTAGATATGATTTTGGTCCTGTTATCTCTAGGATTTTTCCTGTTACCCAGGTCGGACCCTCGCTGTAGTTGTGTGCCCACACTAGGTCGCCTACTGCCATCCCTCTTGTTTTACCCTGTACCTCTTTGTAACCGTCTGGTGTGTAGTTTGGGTTTAAACGGTCTAGTGGGCACCTGAGCTTCCGACCCATTAATAGCTCTGCCGGGCTTCTGCCAGTTGTGACACAGGGGGTTCTGTGTTGGACGGCCAGGAAGGTATCGATTTTTGTTTGCCAATCGCCTGGCCTGATTCTGGACAATGCTTCTTTTGCGCTTCGAACGGAACGTTCTGCAAGGCCATTCGTCGCAGGGTGGAAAGGCGCCGAGAGGACATGCCGGATGCCCTCTTCTGCCAAATATCCTTCGAACTGGGTTGCCGTGAATTGTGGGCCATTATCAGAGACTAACGTGTCGGGCAGCCCGTGCGTTACGAATAGGTGCCATAGGACTGAAATCACGGCCTCGGCTGTCATGGATCTCATGAGAATGATTTCCAGCCATTTGGAGTAGGCATCGACTACTACCAGAAAGGTTTGGCCGTGAAAGGGGCCGGCAAAATCGATATGGATCCTAGACCAAGGGCCCTGGGGTCTCTCCCACTCCCGAATCGGGGCCGTTGGGGGTAGTGGTCTGGATTCCTGGCAGGCCTGGCATTTCCCTACCCTTTCAGCAATTTCCGTGTCCATTAAGGGCCACCACACATAGCTTCTCGCTAAACCCTTCATTCTGACGATCCCTGGGTGGCCTTCGTGAAGGAGTTCCAATACCTTTTCCCTCAATTTCTCCGGGATCACCACTTGATCCCCCCATAGCAGGCACCCCCCTTGGGCTGAGAGTTCCCCACGTTTTTTTACAAATTCCTTGAACCGTTCGCCCGGCGCAGCGGGCCAACCCCGTTGTACCCAACCAATTACAGTCCTTATTGTGTCCTTGTACGAAGCCCGAGCCACCTCCTTGGATGTGACTGGGCCAGAGTCCAAAGAGTCAATTAGCAGAACTGGTATCCCCGGGGTGGGGTCTTCGATAGTCTCTGGTAACGGGCATCTGCTCAGGGCGTCTGCATGCCCTAATTCCTTTCCCGGCCGGTGTAGTAATTTGTAGGAATATGCCGCTAGGAAGATAGTCCATCGGGTCAGTCTGGGCGAGAGTGCCACGGGCGTTGGGCGGTCGCCTGCCAACAACCTAGCAAGGTCTATGGTCCGTGATGATTTCAAAATCACGACCAAATACATATTCATGGAATTTCTTTACTCCGGAGACTATAGCCAAGGCTTCCTATCAAGCTGGCTATAATTCCTTTCAGTTGATGACATGGTTCGGGAGTAGTATGCAATAGGGGCTTCTGTGCCATTTGGCAACCTGTGGCTGAGCACAGCCCCACCCCATAGGGAGATGCATCGCAGCTTAACACTAATGGCAGCGTGCCATTGTACTGAATAAGGAGGCTGTCGCTAGATAGGAGATTCTTTACCCCTTCGAATGCCCTAGCTTCCGCCTTTCCCCAAGACCACGTAGCTGTCTTTGCTAGTAGTTTGTGCAGCGGTTCGGCAATTGTTGCCTTATTTTTTAAAAATGCCGCGTAGAAATTGACCAACCCTAAGAATGCTTGTAACTCCGTTTTGTTCTTTGGGGCGGGGGCCTTCCTGATGGCCCGTACCTTGCTCTCAGTGGGGTGAATCCCTTCCCTGTCTATCCGGTAGCCCAGGAATTCCACTGATTCAACCCCGATGTGGCATTTGTTCAGTTTAACTTTTAGACCGGCAGACCGGAAAATGCCCAAAACTTTTCGCAGCCTTACCCCTAATTCCTCTAGGTTCTCAGCGGATACCAATACATCGTCGAAGTATGGTACCACCCCTGGTAGTCCTTGCAATAGCCGCTCCATAAGGTTTTGAAATAACCCTGGAGCCACACTAACCCCAAACTGTAACCGGGTGCACTTAAAAGCCCCTCTGTGAGTCACAATTGTCTGTGCTTCGGCTGTGTTGCTATCTACGGGTAGTTGTTGATAGGCTTGGGCCAAGTCCAGCTTGGCGAAAACTTGCCCTTGCCCCAATGAGTGCAGTAAGTGCTGTACCACCGGAACGGGGTAAGCACTCTTTTGCAATGCTTTGTTAAGCGTTGCCTTGTAGTCAGCGCAAATCCGGACCGACCCGTCCGGTTTGACTGGGGTGACTATAGGGGTTTCCCACTTAGCATGGTCAACTGGCACTAGAATTCCCTGGTTTACTAGCTTGTCCAGCTCCCGGTCAATTCTGGGCTTTAGGGCGAACGGGACCCTCCTAGCCTTTAGACGAATAGGGGCAACTTGTGGGTCTAAGTTAAAAGAGATAGGGGTCCCCTTGTACTTGCCCAGGCAGTCTTTGAAAACGTCCCCAAACTCCTTCAGGAGTGCGTCTTTCAGGTCGACTTCATTTCTGAAGATTCCAGTCACTCCCATGCCCAATGCTCGGAACCAGTCCAGACCCAGTAAGCTTGGCAGGGTCCCATTGACGATGGTGATGGGCAGAGTTTTCTTGTATTGTCCATACTCGGCGTGGACGGACGTTACCCTCGAACAGGGATGCGATTCCCTTGGTAGTCTTGTACCTTTAATTTCTGTGGTTGCAGCTTGCGCTGCGATGGCGGGTAAGGCTCTCACGAGATTGTCCCAGGACATGATCGTGATCGATGAGCCGTGTCCACCTCCAATCGGCACGGCACCCCTCAATCTTTGCCTTTGTAAAGATTTTTTCTAGGCGTGTTGATGCGTGACCCACTCTCACGACAGTCTGATTCAACCGCGCCTTTTTAAACTGACCAATCACGGGCCGCGTTCCAGCGCTCTGATTGGCCGGTTTGAATTTTTGGCGGGAAGGTTGGGGTGCTCGACAGGCCTGTGCTATGTGCCCTTCCTTCGCACCGCCGACACCGCATCCTTAAATTTGCATTGTTGTCGTTGGTGTTGCCCTCCGCAACTCGCAGTCACCCGGTCTTCTTTCTCCGGCCTCCCGGTGTGGAAGACTCCTTCCTCTTCCTCACCGTCCGACTCAGCCTGGATCTCCTCGTTGTGGACCGGGGTTGATTTCGCACCAGCCGTTGGTGCGACCTGCTTTTGTAGGGTTTCCACCGCTTGGGTAGACATCTCGTGAGCCCTGGCTTTGTCCAAGGCGTTTGCCAGCGTTAGGTTGCTTTTAGACAGCAGCCGCCTCCGCAAACGGATGTCCCTGACCCCGCGGATGAGTTGCTCCAGCAATGCCTCATCCAAGTCTCGGTACTCGCAATGTTTTGAGGCTTTCCTCAGGGCGGCCATGTATGCGCTGATGGATTCGCCCTCCTGCTGTCTGCGCTCCCCGAATTCGAACCGTTGCACATACTTGGACGGCGTTGGTGCATAATGGGTCTTCAATAAAGTCTGCAGAGTTTGCCACTGTACCGACTGTACCGGCGTTGGCTCCGCCAGGGATTCTGCGGTGTCGAAAACTTCTGGACCACAGTGGCTCAGGAAATACGCTCGTTTCCTGTTGTCTGAAACTCCTTGAAGTTCGTTCGCCTCGAGGAAACACTCGAAACGAGCCATGTATGACCCCCATTTTTCCTTAGCTGGGTCGAATGGCGCTGGCAGTGTGTAGCCGGACATCGCTGCTTTCCGCCCCTTGTTTGCTGGGTTCGCGTCTTCCTGGTGAGTTCAGCTCTTTTCCTGGCGCTCTTAGCCTCGAGATCCCATCCTCGTCGCCAGTGTTAGATTCGGGCAATAACGAGGCAGGAGACCAGGATAGTGACAACAGCTCTTTACTCTATGGTGAACCCAGCAGCCAGTGCTGGGAAAAACCTCTCTTTATATACAGTTTAGCCGGAGGCTTCAACCAATCAGCAACGTGCTATTTTCCCGCCAAAACTTTTAAAGATACATTACAGGAAGAGATAGACGTAAACTTGAACACTGGGCCCAAACAAAATGAAATTCAGTGTAGAGAAAAGTAAAGTCTTATACTTAGGCAAGAATAACCAAAAGTACACATGTAGACTGGGTGAAACCAGGTTTAATAGCAGTGACTGTGAGAGAGATCTTGGAGTCTTAGTGGACAACCAGCTAAATATGAGCCAGCAGTGGGCAGTGGCAGCCAAAAAAGCCAATGCAATCCTAAACTGCATTAACAGAGGGATACAATCAAGATCAAGGGAGATACTAATACCACTTTATAAAGCCCTAGTAAGACCACACCTAGAGTCCTGCATCCAGTTTTGGTCACCACACTATAAAAAGATGTTGAGATTCTAGAAAAAACGCAGAGGAGAGCAACCAGGATGATGAGGGGACTGGAGGCTACAGGAGGTGGCCATGGTTAGTGTAGAGAAGAGACGGACCAGGGGAGGCATGAGAGCAGCCTTCCAGTATTTGAGGGGCTGCCCCAGAGATGAGGAAGGGGGTCAAGCTGTTCTCCAAAGCACCCGAAGGCCAGACAAGGAATAATGGATGGAAGCTGAACAAGGAGCGATTCAGCTTGGAAATAAGGAGGAATTTTCTGACAGTGAGAGCAATCAGATGGAACAGAAGTTGCCTTCGGAAGTTGTGGGAGCTTCATCACTGGAAGCTTTCAAGAAGAGACTGGACTGCCATCTGTCAGAAATGGTGTTGAGTCTCCTGCTTGGGCAGGGAGTTGGACTAGATGACCTACAAGGTCCCTTCCAACTCTATCAATCTGTTAATCTAGATAACCTTGCTCGGTGCCATAGAAGGCTTTAAAGGTAACAACCACACCTTGAGTTGCACCTGAAAGGAAACCAGGAGGCCTTGCAACTCTTTCCAACATGGGGTTACATGGCCCAACCTAGGAGAAGCTATCATTGTGGATGTTGCTGCATTCTGGATCAGTTGTACCTTCTGGATAGTCTTCAAGGGCAGCCCTATGGATAGCATATTGCAGTCATCCAAACAAGAGGCGACCAAGGACTGAATGAGCATGAGCAGAGCCTCCAGGTGCAGGAAGGGGAGCAATTGGTGCACCAGACAAATGTGTGCAACGTTCTCTCTATTCACGGCTAAAAGCTGGCCCAGAAGGATGCTATGGTTGACTGTATTAGAAGCCACTGAGAAGTCTTGGAGGTGGAAAATAGCTGTAGCACCTCCCATCCCAAGCTCTCCAAAGGCCACTGGGAAATTTGACCAATGCCATTTCAGACTGTGTCCAGGCCAGAATCTCAAGGGCTTCGCCAGAAGTGGAAAAGTTGGTTCCAACCCACAGATCAGGGCTGGGTTCTACTTAACTTTACTGCTGGTTTGCAATGGGAGCGTGTGCACTTCTGCGCATGCGCAGATCTATTTTTTTTTATTTATTTAATTTTGTCATAACGATATATGTAGGTATCATACAAAAAGACTATATAATATATAATCACATATATGAGTAAATATAAGGAGGTATAAGCATCTATATAGGAAGAAGAAAAGAAAAAAAGCAATAGGACAGGAACGGTAGGCACGTTTGTGCGCTTATGCACGCCCCTTATGGTCCTCTTAGGAATGGGGTGAGGTCAATAGTAGAAAGTTTTAGGATAAAGTTTTTAGGATTATGGGAAGAGACCACAGAGTCAGGTAAAGTATTCCAAGCACTGATGATTCTGTTACAGAAGATCGTCCATTATGACGTCCGGGCGGGTGGGCGGAGTCTCCTGCCGCTTTTACTACCGGTTTGCAAGAACCGGACAGAACCGGGAGCAACCCACCACTGCCACAGATGCTATGCGGACCTTCACCAAAGGAGAAGACAAGGTTGGTCCTGGCAGAAGTTGATATGGAAAGAAAACTTTTATCACAGACTTCCACTGAGGCACTGTTCCAACAAAATTAACAAGTAAAAACCAACAGAGATGGAAACTGTAGGAAAACAATGCAATCATCAGCCAAAATACACCTTTCACAGGAACAATAAAACCGCATAAACACAAACTGGTCACTGTGTTTGCTCTTTGATAGAGAGTATTTTGCTTCTGGGGCAATAAAAATGTGATTATCAAACATTTACAAGCCACACGTCTTGCCTGCACAGTCAAAAACCTTGTTTTCTTGATTATCAGCACTTATTGAAGATCATTGTATTTGCTTGTAGGTTCCATGAGCTCGTATGTATCTATATGGAGGGAGGGGAGGGAGAGGGAGAGAGAGAGAGAAGATTAGGGAGGGGAGGACAACAAAGAAAATTTAAAAATTGACACAAAAATAACAAAGTACTCTCTTGAATATGGATATAATTATAAGGTACAATATTTTCTTATTTTGAATGATGAAGTAGCCTAGAGGTGGAGCTCTCACCTTGAAATCAGGAGGCTGTGAGTTTGATCCTAGGTAGCAGTAGATATTTCTCTCTCTGGCTGCAATGAGTAATTGTCTGCTGTGAACTCAGCGTAGGCATCAGGAAGGGCATCCGGCCAGTAAATGCTCAAGCTCTATTCAGTCGCTCCAACTCCTCACCAATGTAACAGATTATAGATTTGTTAAAAGAAAAACAAATATGGTCTTATTTTAGTTTAACAAAAGAATAGATGCAAAGTTAAAATCTAAAAGATATTGTGGCCCCAAAGCAAATAATTGAGACTTCCTGCAGTGTTTATTAGACAGAATGTGCCAGTGGGGCTCTGTCCCCCTCACCTTAATGAGTGGTCACTTCCCTTTCAATGGCAAAGGAGTTTTCAATGCCCATCTTCCACGTGCCAGTTTAAACACCAGAAAGATCTTTCTGTCGCTGCAGTAGATCATCCAGATTTTTTTTGGCCAAATCCTATACTTGGTGGATCAGTGTGGGATTCAAATAATTCCACTGAAAATGTGAGCACACGTTTGCATGCGTGCCCGGCTTCCATGCACAAGCCTCCACACAGCTTCTGTGCACAAGCATCTGCATGTATGCAAGCATGGCTTCTGCGCATGCATGGCTTCTGCCACACAGTGAGGCTCGACTGAGCAGCCTTTTGGGACCTGCTTCCCTCCATCTCTGCTCAGTGGCTGCTCTTCTCTCCACACTGCTGGGAGAGCATCTTGTGCAATTTAGCAGCTGTCAGCCGCCGCTTTCCTCTAAGTCCCATTTGGAAAGCGCTGTGGCTGAGAGAAACAGCATTCAACATGGCTGCTGCTTCTCTCTGCTGCAGCCCTTTCCAAATGGGACTTAGAGGAAAGCGGCAGCTGACAGCTGCTAAATTGCACAAGATGCTCTCCCAGCAGGAGCAGCAGCGGAGAGAAGCAGCTGCTGATCCAGAGAGCACAATGAGCATCTCTGCGAGCGACCGAGACTCAGCAAGGGATGGAAGAAGCGGCTGCAAGATCTCCGCTGCGGTGCTTTCCAGATGGGAACTTCTTACAAACCGCTTTGGCTCTCCTGCCCCCCCCCCGCTGCCCCCCTGTGGCCCTTTGGCCTAGTGCGGCAGGTTGCAGGCCGAATAAATTGCTTTGGCCTGGGGGGGTGTAGTTTGAGGCTGGGGGGGGTGGCATGTGGACGGAGGCCCGAGACAAGGTCGGAGTGGGGGAATGGCGCGTACCCTGACCATTGGCCGAGGCGAATGGTGAGCGGGTGGAGGCTCCGTGGCAAGACCGAAGCTGGGGAATGGCACATCCCTGGGCCCTGACCCAAGGTGAAGGGGTGAGTGGGCAACATGCTTACCTTTGGTGACCAGAGCAGGTGAGGTGCAGAGGTGAGGCACGGAGATTAGCTGGGCCACATGACGAAGGCAAGATATATAGGGTGGGGTGGGTGGGGCAGGGCAGGAGGGTTGGCAAGCAGGTGGGTGGGGGCGGGGCCAGCCTGAGGTGGTATTTGCTGGTTCTCCAAAGTACTCAAAATTTCCACTACTGGTTCGCCCAAACTGGTTGAACACCATCTCTGTTGGTGGTGCCTTTTCCTTGCAATGCTTGGTGGTGCCCTTTCCCTTTTGTTTCTCCAGTTTGGATCTCAAGATGTCAGAATCCCATAGTCGAAAAACCCCTCATGTGGCCAAGTTAGATTGCCAGCTACGTCCCTGATTTTTGTCCATTTTCTCTCTACAAAGCCACCACGTCATTCCGTTCCAACAGCTTTGTCCAACAACAACGACAACACCTAGAGCCCCTCCTTGAGGTAGATGGGTGGTATAGAAACATGAAACCTAAATAAATCATGTTGTATCTCCCAATTTTTTCCCACCTCCTCTCCCTGGTGATCGCAACTTAAAGTATGAAACATGGAAGGGACAGGCACGGAGGAGGGGGCTTTGAACCTACGTAAAGCTAAAGTAAATGGGAAGAAATAATTCTAGCTTTTTAAAGGGACAGTTGTATAATTTCCATGCTTTTTCTCCGTAACTCAATAGGTTCTCAGTCTGAAAGTTTGTTTTCCGCCCAGACATTCTCAAATTTCACAGACAAATCCTTACCAAAGAAAAAAGAAAAAAAGAAAAACTTGGGTCTTAAGATTGATACCTCCCTGTGGGGTCCTTGGTGCTCTCTGAGCTTGCTTGTCTGTCTGTCTGTCTGTCTGTCTGTCTGTCTGTCTGTCTGTCTGTCTGTCTGTCTGTCTATCTATCTATCTATCTATCTATCTATCTATCTATCTATCTATCTATCTATCTATCTATCTATCTATCTATCCAAACATCACTGCCAGTTTCTGTTGGGGGGAAAAACCTGGCTTGTTCCAAATTGAACGGAGAGCATGCTGGCCTTGATAGCTTGATTGCTCAAGAATATAAAACGACGAGGAACATAAAATAATGAAATAGGGGAAGTCCCCTTTAAATCCTGGGGGAAGCCACAGCAAAGCGCCCTCTAGGAATCCCAGAAAGGGAAGGTCAGGGACAGTTCAGGGAGGGCGCCCCCTGCTGGTCTGTGGTTTTGTGGTTTTCCTCTCAGCTAGCAAAAAAAGGAGGAAGGAAAAGACTAAAAATATGCTCTACACCCAGTCAGCCAGGAAATAATCAAACCATGTAGAAACAGGCCTCCTCCTCCTCCTCCTCCTCCTCCTCCTCCTCCTCCTCCTCCTCCTCCTCCTCCTCCTCCTCCTCCTCCTCCTTTCAAACTCCCCTTCCTTCTAGCATGGATGTTAATGAATGAATGAATTAATTCTTGAATACAGCTCGCCTGCCTGGAACCCTCACCACATTTCAGACATTAATACAATTGAGCGTGTCCAGAAATATTTTACAAGAAGAGTTCTCCACTCCTCTGAATACAACAAAATTACCTTATGCCACCAGGCTTGAAATCCTGGGTTTAGAAAATTTAGAACTCCGCCGCCTTCGACATGACCTGACCTTAACTCATAGAATCATCTATTACATGTCCTTCCTGTCGAAGACTACTTCAGCTTCAATTGCAACAATACACGAGCACGCAACAGATTTAAGCTTAATTGTTAAGTTCGGGCAATGACGAGGCAGGAGACGATACAAGTGACAACAGCTCTGTAGTTTATTGTGATCCCAGCAAAAGCCAACAGGCAAAACCCCCTCTTTAAATAGTATTTTGGCTGAGGCATCAGCCAATCAGCAACGTGCATTTTCCCGCCCAAATTTCCCTCCTAAAATTCAAATACATTACACTCCTCCCCTCCCAGAACACATTGTACCATATTTACATAGTTTTTTGCATAAAATTTGCATGTTATTTCTCCATGTAGTCACGCAGGTAGACAGGGCGTCTCCTAACTCTTTCTGACCTGCCCAATTCATTCCCTGGGAGTGAGTCGAGCTGGTCGGAGGGACTGTTTGTTCCTCCCAGCTCCTCCTCTGAGCCATCCGGCCCTGGATTATTGGCAGAGTCGTCCCTGCTGTCCTCTGGAGGAACCGGTTGGCGTCGCTGGACTTCTTCAAACTCAGCTAAGTCCTCCGATCGCCTCAGGGTTGAGTTAGCTGTTGGTTCAAATATTGGGTAGTCAGGGTCTGGCTGTTTGGTTTCTGGATTGTTTTGTATTCTTTTTCGTAATTGATCTATGTGGTGTCTCCAGACTCGGCCATCCCCCATGTCCACTATGCATGACTTTGGGCACGTCACTCCTGCAATTGTTCCCTTTAGCCACGCTGGGCCATCACTATAGTTATGTGCCCATACTGGGTCACCTGTTGTCATTGTTCTGGTTTTTTCCTTTGTGCTTTGGTACCCATCAGGGGAGTATGTTGGGTTTAACCGATCTAGGGGGCACCGGAGTCTTCTACCCATTAATAACTCCGATGGGCTGCGGCCGGTGGTCACACAGGGAGTTCTATGTTGGACTGCCAGGAAGGTATCAATTTTGGATTGCCAATCTCCTGGGCTAATTCTAGATAGCGCTTCCTTGGCACTGTGTACGAAATGTTCTGCAAGTCCGTTCGTCGCCGGGTGGAAAGGCGCCGAGAGGACATGTTGGATGCCCTCTTCTGCCAAGTACCCCTCAAACTGGGTGGCCGTAAATTGTGGGCCATTATCGGATACTAGAGTGTCGGGCAACCCGTGTGTCACAAATAGATGTCTCAATACTGTGATTACAGCTTCCGCTGTTGTGGTTTTCATAAGTAAAATTTCTAACCACTTCGAGTAGGCGTCTACCACAATTAAGAAGGTCTGCCCATGGAACGGCCCGGCAAGATCTATATGAATCCTGGACCAAGGACCCTGGGGTTTCTCCCAATCCCTTATGGGGGCTGTTGGGGGTAGTGGCCTTGATTCTTGACATGCTTGGCATTTCCCTACCCGGTCGCTAATGTCTTTATCCATTTGTGGCCACCACACGTAACTTCTCGCTAGGCTTTTCATCCTTACAATCCCCGGGTGGCCCACATGCAATAGTTCCAACACATGCCCTCGTAATTTCTCCGGAATAACCACTCTATCCCCCCATAACAGACAACCCCCTTGTACCGACAGTTCCGAACGCTTTTTTGTAAATTCTTTGAAACGATCCCCCGGTGCAGTGGGCCATCCCCTCTGCACCCAACCGATCACAGTTCTTACGACAATGTCTTTGTAAGATGCCCTAGTCACTTCCGTAGATGTGACTGGGCCAGAGTCCAAAGAGTCAATTAACAAGACGGGCGTCCCTGGGGTCGGGTCTTCAATAGTCTCTGGCAATGGGCATCTACTTAAAGCGTCCGCATGTCCCAAATCCTTGCCCGGTCGGTGAGACAGTTTGTACGAATATGCTGCCAGGAAAATAGTCCAACGGGTCAGCCTGGGAGATAATGCAACCACTGTTGGACGGTCCCCCACCAATAGTCCCAATAAAGGTCTGTGGTCTGTGACTATTTCAAATTGCCGCCCAAACAGGTACTCGTGGAATTTTTTAACCCCAGAAACTATAGCCAGGGCTTCCTGGTCTAGTTGGCTATAGTTCCTTTCCGCTGCGGACATCGTGCGAGAAAAATATGCGATAGGGGCTTCTGAACCGTTTGGTAACCTGTGGCTGAGGACAACCCCTACCCCGTAGGGTGATGCATCACAAACTAGTACTAGTGGCAACGTCCCATTGTACTGAATTAGAAGGCTATCGCTGGACAAGAGATTCTTAACGCCTTCAAATGCCTTAGCCTCAACCCTGCCCCAAGTCCAAACAGATTTTTTCGCTAGCAGTTTATGTAGCGGTTCGGCTACCGTTGCCTTATTTTTTAAAAATACCGCATAGAAGTTTACCAGCCCCCAAAATGCTTGTAATTCTGTTTTGTTTTTTGGGGTTGGAGCCTTTCTAATGGCTCGCACTTTGCTCTCCGTTGGGTGGATGCCTTCCTTATCTATCCGGTAACCCAAGAATTCTACAGATTCAACTCCTATCTGGCATTTGTTGAGTTTAACCTTAAGCCCCGCAGACCTGAAAATGCCCAAACCAGAGTTGTTAATGCTTGGAATACACTACCTGACTCTGTGGTCTCTTCCCAAAATCCCCAAAGCTTCAACCAAAAACTGTCTACTATTGACTTCACCCCATTCCTAAGAGGTCTGTAAGGGGCGTGCATAAGAGCACAAGCGTGCCTATCATTCCTGTCCTATTGTTTCCTTTCGTTATATCAATTAATATAGTTATTACATACTCATATATATGCTTATATATTGTATAGCTATTTCATGCTTATGCTTATATATACTGTATGACAAAATAAATAAATAAATAAATAAAATAAAATAAATAAATAAATAAATAAATAATAAAAAAAGATGATGTTTCCTAGTTGGGTCATGAAATATCTGCAAGAAAACAACCAAACTCAGAGAACACCAAGGACCCCCACAGTCCTCCTCCCCCTCCTCCTCTTCCTCCTCCTCCTCCTCCTCCTCCTCTCTCCAAATCCTCCTCCCTTCTAACCCTGATAATGTTACCTAGTTGGGTCATGGACTATTTTTTTATCTTTTAATGACCTTGTAATCCCTGTGGGGTGGAATCAGTGCAACTGAATGGAGGTCAGTGTTTACTGGCCAGATGCCCTTCCTGTTGCCAATGCAGAGTTCGCAGCTGATATTTACTCACTGTGCCCAGAGAGAAAAATATCTGCTGCTACCTAGGATTGAACTCACAGCCTCCTGATTATGAGGTTAGAGCTCCACCTCTAGGCCACTACACCATTCTAGTTGGGTCATGAAATGTCTGAACAAAGCTCAGAGAGCACTAGGACCCCAAAGTCCTCCTCCTCCTCTTCTCTGCAAACTCCCCTTCCTTCTAGCACTGATGATGTTTCCTAGTTGGGTCATATCTACAGCTGAGAAAGTGAAGGCCTCCAACGCCTTCAAAGGCCAGGTGAAAAGAACCCCTCAGAAGTGGGGCTCTTCTCCCCAGATATGGAAGCAACCCAGGCTGCTGCCAGAGGGAGGGCTGAGGGGGTTCCCACTAAGGCCTTGGACTGCCAGAGAGGACGCTGAGGGCTAGAGGCATCACAGGCTCTTTGACGCCATCCAGAGGGGGTTCAGATCTTTGCAACCCTGACAGAGTAGTCCAGCACAGCCCAGGCCTTCAGGGACCTGCACCACCATCCCACCCCTATGCCTTTTCCAGAAGAGTGGGGATCACGTGTCAGTCAAAATGGTGCTGAGGGCCAACAGATTCTCAACCCTCCAATGAAAAGGAGGTGGACGTTCAAGAAAGCATCAAAGCATCAATGGATGGTCCTTTTTAAAAGATATTGAGAATCTCTACAGACTTTTAGCCATACAATTTGGGATGAAGACCCTTTGAATGGTGTGGGAGGAGGAATGGGCTTCCAGAGGAAAAATTGCAGACTACAGGAACCATTTGCTGGTGACCCTGAGGACACAGATAAACCTCCAAGCGACCTCAGTGACCCTCTAAAAGGATGCAAATGACCAGCTGTCTACACCGAATATCAATTCTTCCATTCCCTACCATCCAGTCAGAGCTGAAGAAGCTTCTTGGATGAGAAGCGAAACCTCTTCAAAAGAAAAAAACAAAAAAGTCCAGTTGCCTCCTGAAAAAGCACCGTTGGGACAGCCCTGACCTGGATGACTGAGAATCTCTACGGATTCTTTAGAGATGCCCTCCCCCCCCTTAAAGCTGAGCCTCTCCCTGAAGAAAATTCAAAGGTCTTAAAGCTTTGGACCTCAACCGTCTCCTGGGTCTCCAAAATAAACAGGGCCAGTCATGCTAAAGCAGAATTTATTCGACTTTCTGGCCCATCAGGATGAGCAAGGTCAGATCCAAGCTACAGAAAACATCCATTAAGGAAAGGGATGCAGAGCCGAGATTTTTGGCAGAGCTTCGTTGCTTCTCCAGACTTCACCAGCTGCTTCGCTCACTCTGGAGCAAGGAAAGGAGCGATTTGCACTAGAATCTGCACTGGCAGAGGGAAGGTTGCAAGGATTCACAGGTCCTATCGTTCCATTTGAGATATCCTGGATGGCAAAACAGAAAGTTTCATTTTCAGTTTGGACCAACCTTCCAATTTGTTTGCCCCACAAACCCAACAGATCCTCACAATGGCAAGTATGTTGGGAGAGACCTCTTACGCTTTGTTCCCCAGTTTTTAAGGCAAAGAGGATTGGCCCCTGGGCTACCCAGGGGTTTCCTTTAGCAAGGGTCTTTTTGAGAGTCTTCTTCGAAAGGAAGAAGAAAGTTCTTAGTTGAGAAGAAGACTTCCTGCCCAGGAAAAGAGGAAGGTAAGATGGAGGGAAGGTTCCTATCTGTTACAATAATGACCTTCAAGAAGTAGCTTAAGATGGAGACGGTTGGTTTAATTATGGTGCCGTAATAATTAAGTTTGGGGTTTTGAAGAAATGGTGAATTCCATGTTTGTTTATCCCGTGGGTGTTTTGTGGTCCCTTGGCTGTATAGAGGGTCAGGCTGTGAGAGCTTAGAATCTAAGGAGGTGAACAAAGGTCATCATTGGCCAACCGGTGAGTGTCCCAAGATGGATGAAATAAGTCCTGATTGTTGAAAATGCATCTTCAACACCCTCCCCTTCCACCTTGGCTTACCTGTCTTGGCTATGAGCTCAACGCAGTTCTCTTTGTTCTGTTGGTTGTTGGGCTCTCCTGAATTCCAGGAGTAGTAGTCAGTGCAGGATCGGTCTGACCACACCCAGTTGTGTTTCTGGAATGACAGGAAAGCCACATTAGCCAATGGAGAAGGTGGATCTTTCTCTGTATGACTCAGAAGATGAAAAGTTGGCAATGGCGAAATAGATCTCTCTCTCTCCCCCTCCCTCCCTCTCTCCCTCCCTCTCTCTCTCTCCTCAGTTGAGCTGGAACAGCTAACCAGGGTTAAATTTGGTGAATGTTTTTTTAAAAAATATTTTTAATTGGTTTTCTCTTTACATTCCATATGTGCTCAATATTTTACATGTCTGCTAAATGTTGGAAATGCAATCAGATACTGGGTTCTTATCATATGTGGTGGACATGTCCAATGGCAAAAAAAAATCTGGATGAAAATACATACATACACTAGTTAGAAAAAATGATAAAGCAACATATAGACTTAAAGCCAGAAATATTCCTGTTAGGTATAATACCTGAAACTTATAATAAAGGGAACACATATCTAATACTACATGTGCTGACAGCAGCGAGAAGTGTATTTGCACAATATTGGAAACATGAAGATACCCCTGCAGATGAAAATATAATTAGAAAAATATTAGATTGTGTGGAGATGGATAGATTGACATTCAAAATAAAAGACAAGGAAGAAACAGAATATTTTACAACATGGGACTCATTTTATCAGCGGTTAGATAAAAGAGGTTGAAATCAGAAGATAAAAGATTATTGTTATGTCAAAGAAAATGATGAAAGACTATTATTATATAAAAGCAAGCATTATTATTATTACTGTTATTATTACTATTATTACTAACATGATTATTATTATTTTGTAAAAGTAAATTGACTCAGATAATACAGTGTTGACTAAGCATGTGTGTATATTAAAGGAAAAAACATTTTATACGTGGCACTTACCACCGACAAGACTATCAGAAATGTTTAAAAATATCAGCACCAAATGTTGGAAATGTAATCAGAAACCAGGCATAGACTGTCCCCTGTGGTGGACATGCCCAAAAGCAAAAAAAAGTTTGGGCGAAAATGCATTATGTGGTTAGAAAAAATGTTAAAACAGCATATAGATTTTAAGCTAGAACTATTTTTGTTAGGCTTAATACCAGAAAAATAGGATAAAGGAAATGTAGATTTGATATTTCATGTTTTAACAGCAGCAAGAATTGTATTTGCACAACATTGGAAAAGCAAGGAAACACCTACGGAAGAAGATATAATTAGGAGAATATTGGGCTGTGCAAAAATGGACAGATTAACACTGAAGTTAAAAGAAAAAGAAGAGATGGAATATTTTCGGACTTGGGACTTTTTTTATCAATGGTTGGGCAACAGGGGTAGAAATTAGGAATGTAAGAAGTATTGCTATGTAAACGAATGGACTCAGACACTATTCATTAAGCACAAATGTGAATGTATGGATGGGTGGCAATCAGGAGATCCAGAGAAAAGATATACCAGAGGAAAACTACCTGGAGGTGTCCAGACAGTCGACACCGATTGATCTCAGGAAGATCAATAGGGTCAAAGTCAATGAGTCCTTGGGTGGGAGACCACTAAGAGAACCCCGGAGCTATAGGGAAGACTGAAAAGCACCCTGGGAATTTGTGGGAGGGAACCTACTTCTGTGTTATTGCCATAAATTAACATTTCTATTCTTAAAGCCACCAGGAACTGAGCTCAATTCCAGGAAAACTTCCCTTTTTATACATCATGGAGCATTTTTCAGGAATTGCAAATGCAACAGAGCACAAGATGGAAGCCTGCCGGTAACAGAAATGAGCCATTTCTGCATAAAATAAAATAAAAAAAAAGCGGGGTGGGGTGGGGTGGGGGGAGGAAAGAACAGCCCTCCCAGGCCAGGCCATGCAGTCCCTGAGTTCCTGGCCCCTCAGAGTTTCAACAAGGAGCAGAGGCCATTCAGTGCTCTAAAGAGGGGAAGGCAGAGACGGAAGGAGGCTCTGAGTGCATGAGAACTCCTGAATCCCGAGATGAATTTGGGATAAAATCCGTCCCTTTGGGACTTTAAAGGCAGCAGTCAGTTCTTCAACTGGGCAGGAAAGGTTGGTGGGGGGGGAGGGGCAGGAGAAAAAGCCTTGGAGTTTCTCAGTGGCTTTTGTCCAAGGCAAGAGCTTTTAGCAGAGAGACCAGAGGTGGGTTTCAGCAGGTTCTGACCAGTTCTGGAGAACCAGCAGCGGAAATTCTGAGTAGTTCGGAGAACCGGTAAGCACCACCTCTGACTGGCCCCGCCCCCTTCTATTCGCTGTCTCCCGAGATCCAGCTGATGGGGAGGGAATGGAGATTTTGCAGTAACCTTCCCCTGCCACGCCCACCAAGCCACGCCCACAGAACAGAATAATAAAAAAAATTTAAATCCCACCACTGAGAGAGATCCTTCAAAAATCCCCTTAGGAACAATAACAAATGAATTGAAGCAATGGAAAGGGACCTACTTTCTGTGGGTCGTTCAGTCCAATCCAGACATTTCCATCACCGTTCAGGTAGTCTGTGATGTATTCGGCCAAGTCAGCTGACTCTGCCATGCTATGGATGGAGGCGAGGTGGCAGCCTGGCTTAAATTTCCTGCACAACATCTGGGAGAGAACGACAACAGAAAAAGTCATTTGTTCAGCAGAGAAGAAACATTTGTGTGTGTGTGTGTGTCCATTTGAGAAAGCCGCAAGGTTCTGTTTGCTACCAGATGGTTCTAGCCACCCTCTTCACTCTGTTGAACACGACGGATGTCTTTGTTGGCGTTTTGTTACTGTTTGCTAACCCTAACCCTAACCTTTGCTTAAATTCAAGATTCATTTCTTTATAATCCGTGATCACCATCACTTAAGAGGCAAGGAGATCTGAAGATGCCATCCATGTTGCCAGGGAAACGTCAGGAAATCTGTTGTCTACAAGATGGTTGCTCAACCTTGAAGCTCAACACTGCTCAACAGGTATGGGTCATGAAAGCCTAAACCAGCATATAGTCCATAGAATATCTGCATTTCAGACTATCCTAAAATCATGACCTTTGCTATTTTTTCATGCACCTGGCTTAGTGACCCTCCACTTCATCCCAGCCAGAGTGGACTTGGGGACAATGCAAGGCTCCCCCTAGACCTCTCCTGTTCCTGGGCTAGGGGATTCACAGACACACAACGCTTCTAACCTCGGCATCGTTCCAGGTCTTGAACTGATCATTGACCTTGTAGCAAAACCCATTCCTGGACAGCCAATCATTAGGACAACAACAGCCTTTCACTCCTATGTGGGAAGAGAGAAAGTCCAATGAGAAGATGGCCAGGAGAAAAGGTGGAGAAGGAGGATGAATGCAGAACATTCTTAACCTGTTGGGTTGCAAATATCTTTGAGGACAATAAATTGAAACTGAAAATTTCAAACAGAGCAGCTGTATTTGCGGAATGGTTAACTTTGGTTTAGTTCCTTGAAGCTTCATGTCTTGTGTGAACCTGTCCCTTTTCATTGATTTATCATTCGGTAAAATCTGCTATATCAGAAAATGGATTCTTTCAAGAACCAGGTTGCTGAGTGGGACAAAATATATGGATTCCTTGGGTCAGTTCTGGAGGATCTACAGTTGCCTCTTGGTTGACCCATAACCACTCAATGGGCTTCAGGGATGATTATTTGTGGGCTGCCCCCTGCAAGGAGTGGGAGGCACTCAGTTTCATGATCAAAGCAAGGATCTTTTGCTAAGCTTTCAACTATGGTATTAATTTTGCTTTATATCCTTGCAATCATCCCTGAATCTTGAAGCAGAGAGATAGGATGAGATCTAAATTGCACAGTAAGCCAAACAGCAGATAAAAGCAACTTCAGGGAGAGGATTCTAGAGGGAGGGGGTTGAGATGCAAGAGCTTTGGTCTCTCTGGACATGAGAGACCCTGCTGGAACTCACCACTCAGGGAAAGGGCCACAACCAGCAAGCTGAGGCTCACAAAGATGAATCTCCCCATGGTCTTCCTTCCTTCGCTGCACAGAAGAACAAAGAGGGAAGAGGTGGGAGGGGGACTAGGCACATGGTAAGGCCCCATCAGGAAGGGGGACCCAACATCCAACCCAGGACGAAGCTGGGAGTCCCACAATTTGTCTCACAATTTTGCATTAGCTCAACTGGGCCCAATTTCTTCTTCCTTGGTCATGTAACAACCTTGGTGGGTCACAGTGGATTCTGCAGTGCTGTTTAATGGTCGTGGGATTCCCTTAGAAAGGGTCTCCTCTATGTCTGTGTTTCTCTCCCACAGAGATCCCCAATAGATCTGTTCCGCACTGCCTAAGGGACCCTCCAGCAGATCCCTTGCTGGAACCTGGATGTAGCCTGCAGCCACCTGGAAGAAGTCCCTTCAGATGGAGAGAGACTCCCAGGAGTGATCTGATGCAAGGACCTCACCTGCCATGTCCCCACAGGTGGGAGAGCAGCACTCACCTTTCCCTTAGGATGGTTCAGTCTAACTCTGGGTCCTTGTCTGGGGTGTTGAAGCCCAGCTAAACACCCCGAGGTGGAGACTGAAGCAGGATGATGTTACTCTGCAAAAGGAGGACGTGGGGAGGTTCCCCTCAGCCAGGTCTTTTATACCCACAGATCACAAAACCCACAAATGTGAACATCAGGGTATCACGTGTGGCCCCCTTTTCCCGTTACTGGCTTAAACCCCCACAGCACTTGGAATACACGCAGACAGACGTGTACGTAGGTTGTTCAGAAGCTTTCATAATGTAGCTGTCATTTTAGCAAGTTGGCAGATCCTCCATGCTTCGTTTAGTAATATTTGAGCAATGTTTATGAGCCTGTGGTTTTGCTCCGTCCCGCAGGCGTTGTGCCTAGAGCACAGTGGGAGTTACACAAAGCAAGCAATGCCTCTGGCCTTGTGTTTTTATGAGGATACTCCTCTGCTTAGCCCAACTATTTCATCCGTGCATTCCCATGCAAAGCTATTTAATTTATACGTTCAGCAAAGCTGATTAATGCTTTTGGTTGCAGGCTTAGTTTTCCCTGATCACATTTGGCTCCTTGGATAGCAAGTTTTCTGCAGAAGCGAGTGGAGGAATTTATAGTCTAGGCAAAGGCAAGGCAACGGGGTGGATTTCTTTTTTGGGGGCGGGCAGGGCGGTTGGTGAAGGGAGAGAGAACGTCTTGTTTTTCAGAGGGAGTTTTGGTCTAAAAACCAGGAAGTAGCTTATTTGCACAAAATACCTATCAAGAGGCCAAAGACACATAACTTGACTCCCTGGAGTTGAATTAGATTCTGTTCCCTTAAAACATTTATATAGCTGCCCATTTTATATTGAACTCCAGGCAGGGCCGTCTTAACACCATTATGGGCCCCGGGCAAAGCAGTGTACTGGGGCTCCTATGACAACTATTCACAGGAATAAAAATGTAAATGGTCGATAAAATTAAACATATATTTATTTTATTGGCACTTCCAACAAAATCGGTGTTGAAACACTAAAAACATGCTGTGCAGCAACAACTAATCAACATAATCAACATTTGAACAATACACGAGGCTTGAAAAACACAGCAATACTCAGTAAGCCATCCAGTTGCTGTATTTACTGTATATGATTCAAGGTGCATTGAAGGGTTAACTTACACAGATGAGTATGGGGCCTCTATGCTCGTGGGGCCCACAGGCAAGCGCCCATCAGGCTCATGCATTAAAATAGCCCAATCAACTATTAAATCAGGGTGCTGTCCGCCAAACAATGTCGGCTGGCGGCCCCCAGGGGCAGGGCCTTCTCTGTGGGAGCTCCCACGCTCTGGAACGAGCTTCCCCCGGTTTACGTCAAGTGCCTGATCTTCGGACCTTTCGCCATGAGCTGAAAACGCACCTATTTATTCAAGCGGGACTGGCCTAAAATTTTATTGGGGTTATTTATATTTTAATATTTTAAATAGTTTTAAATTTGCCCACCTTATAATATGTTTGTTTTAATTTCTTTTAATATTTATACTGTGATTTTTTACTTGGCTGTACACCACCCTGAGTCCTTCGGGAGAAGGGCGGTATAAAAATTGAATAAAATAAATAAATAAAATAAAATAAATAAATAAGTTCAATAACCAAGAACAGGTGCTTAATATCCAAGCAGGTAAAATCCGGGTGAAGCTCTTTCCTTTGCTCCTTCCAAGCTTTATACAGATAAATACTTACAAACAATCAAATAAACACAACAAAAACTCATTCATGGCTTAATATTGACAATAGGACAAAAACACCTCTTGTGTTTGCATGGAATAGAATAGAATAGATTTTTTTTTTAGGGAAAAAAAAGAATCTATCACAGCCTTGTAAGGACATAGGAATTCATCCTCTTTACTTTTCAGCTTAGAGAAAGAAATGGCTCATGTGGAATTCAGAAAAAATATATGGATATTCTGTTACTTATAAGGGCGTGGATTTCTGTTGGGGGTGGGTGAAGGGAAAGAGAAATCTGTTTATTTCAGAAAGTCGTTTTAGTTTAAAAACCAGGAAGTAACTTTTTTGGCACATCAACAGGTCAAAGACACTCCTTGAAGGTGAATCAGGTTCTGTTTATTTATTCATTCAGTTAAAACATTTATATAGCTGCCCATAGGATATTAAACTTTGGGGGGGGTGTCTCCCAAACAATATTTCAACCTAGAAATAAGGATAAATTTTCTGATAGTGAGAACAATCAACCCATGGAACAGAAGTTGCCTTCAGAAGTTGTGGGAGGTTCATCCCTGGAAGCCTTCAAGAAGAGACTGGACTGCCTTTAGTCAGAAATGGTGCAGGGTCTCCTGCTTGGGTGGGTGGGTGGGTTGGACTACATGACCCACAAGATCCATTTCAACTCTGTTTATTCTATTCTATTCTATTCTATTCTATTCTATTCTATTCTATTCTATTCTATTCTATTCTATTCTATTCTATTCTATTCTATTCCTTATTCCATTCTGCATCCCATCTCCTCTTCTTTTCTCTTCTTTTCTCTTCTTTTCTCTTCTCTTCTCTTCTCTTCTCTTCTCTTCTCTTCTCTTCTCTGTTTAAACCAACCATAAAACCATAAACCATAAACCATCCCAAGATGTACATCTATTAAAACAGCAAACATTAAACACCTGGCATGGAAGTGAAGCTTCTGCATGCAGTCCCCTCCTTAATTGAATTAGAGTAGAATTCTTTGAAGGAATTCCACAAATCCTAGAGGAGTCACAGTATTGCAGCTTTGCGTGCTCATAGATGCCCATTTGGGAGATTTGCGGCAGGAACAGGTTCAATTGTGCAAGCCCAGCCCTGGATCACGAGACTTACACCCTTCACAGCTACCGCAACTGATCTGGGGACGGAGAGCTGACGCAACTGGGAGCAGCCAGAGGAACAGCAGCTGATGAGGAAAGGCGAAGATGATGGGATTTAGTGCTTTGCTTGATCTCTGGCAAGCTGGGGCATATGGTTCGAGTTTGCTCCAGGGAAAGAATACAGGGATGACCAGCGGGGCATCAAAGGAGCATCACCCCACTTCCTATTCACAGATTCAGGGAAACAACAACGGGCCCTTTCTCAAGTGCTCACAGTGGGGAAGGGAGTATTCAGCTGGGTCAGGGTCAGTGGTGGGTTCCAAATTTTTTTACTACTGATTCTGTGGGCGTGGCTTGGTGGACATGTCATGGCTTGGTGGGCGTTGCTTGGTGGGCATGGCAGGGGAAGGATACTGTAAGATTTCTATTCCCACCCCACTCCAGGGAAAGGATACTGCAAAATCCCCATTTCCTCCCAATCAGCTGGGACTTGGGAGGCAGAATGAATAATGAATGAATAATGAATAATTTAATTTCTATACCGCCCTTCTCCCGAGGGACTCAGGGTGGTTTACAGCCAGATAAAAACACAATAAAAACATACAATATACAGCTAAAAACCGATTTTAAAAAACCTATTCAATTTGGCCCATTAATTAAAAACACATTAAGACCATAAAAAACCCCATTAAAATTACTAATAATTTCTAATTTTTATGCCAGTCCTGCACGGAAGAATAAGTACGTCATTCAGCTCGTGGCGGAAGGTCTGGAGGTCAGGGAGCTGTCAAAGTCCTGGGGGAAGCTCATTCCAGAAGGTAGGTGCTCCACAGAGAAGGCTCTCCCCCTAGGGGTCGCCAGCCGACATTGAGAATAGATGGGGGCGGGGCCAGCCAGAATTTTTACTACTGGTTCTGTGGGTGTGGCTTGGTGGGTGTGGCATGGCTTGGTGGGTGTGGCTTGGTGGGTGTGGTATGGCTTGGTGGGTGTGGCAAGGGAAGGATACTGCAAAATCCCCATTTCCTCCTGATCAGCTGGGACTCGGGAGGCAGAGAATAGATGAGGGTGAGGCCAGCCAGAATTTTTACTACTGGTTCTGTGGGCGTGGCTTGGTGGGCATGGCATGGCTTGGTGGGCGTGGCTTGGTGGTGTGGCTTGGTGGGCATGGCAGGGGAAGGATACTGCAAAATCCCCATTTCCTCCTGATTAGCTGGGACTTGGGAGGCAGGGAATAGATGGGGGTGGGGCCAGTCAGAATTTTTACTACCGGTTCTCTGAACTACTCAAAAGTTTTGCTACCGGTTCTCCAGAACTGGTCAGAACCTATTGAAACCCACCTCTTCGTCAGGGTACATTCTTAGTGGCTTCTGTCTGGTTGGGACAGAAGGGACAGGTTCTGATTTGCACAGTCCACAATTACGAGGCCCCCAAAACAAGGTCACCATAAGGGATCATTACTCACCACCTCTAAGATAAGATTTGATGGACTGATTACAGATGGCTTACATATTTTCCAAGCTGGATCTCAGGAACGCTTATGACCTCATTAGAGTGAAAGAAAGACATGAATATTCGACAGCTTTTGATATCCGGGATAGTGAGTTTGAATATCCAATTATGCTTTTTGGATTGGCAAATTGGTAATTGTGAAAGCAGCATTTTCCAGATTTATGAATGATTTTTTTCAGATACAATTACCAAATTTCTGGTGATTTATCTAGATGACATCTTGATTTACTCTGAGGATGCAGAGGCTCAGGTGCAGCAGGTGGTGTTGCAAAGGCTATGGAAGAAGAAAATGTTTGCCAAGTTGGAGAAGTTTGATTTTGACACCTTTGGCAATTGGGCTATTTGGGCTACTTCCCCACTTCCAAGTCCTTATTGTGGTGCTGGTGTTCCCGGGACACATGAGCTAAGGATGGTGAGAGTGAACCCATTTATACTGTACAAAGGAAACAAGCTAAACAAACCAGGTGCCTTTTTGGGGCAGCAGTGACAGAAGAAGATGCTGGAGGGAGATGATAACTTTAGTGACAACAGCGAGGCAAGAATTCATAGCTATGGGAGGAGGCAGCGCTAAGCAGTGGTGCGATTCCCCTCCCCCCTGTTTTAACAACTGGTTTGGGGATTGCATGCTTCATGCGTGCTTTGTGTGCATGCACACCTGACGTATGCTGTGCACGTGTTCACAGTTTGAAGAAATCTTCACTTCCGTGTTTCTTCAGATGAGAAGCACAGCCGAGACATGGCAATTTGCTCTGCCGCGCGAATCAGCTGAGAAGATAAAGGTAGGAAAATAGCGCAGGTGGGCAGGTGGGCCCATCTGATCGTCGGGGCGAACCGGTTCAATCCCAGATGATAACTGGAGCTACCGGTTCACCCAAACTGGTCCTAACCAGTAGAATCTAAGATCTAGAATCTTAGAATCTAAGAAGGAGAATCTAAGCCTCCTCTGTATTTGATCAAGGAAATCACATGGATAATACGGCTGTCTCTGGAAGATCATTTGACGGCCGTCTCCAGGAGAGCGTTCTACCAGGTTCGCCTGGTGCGCCAGTTGCCCCCCTTTCTAGACCGGGATGCCCTATGCACGGTCACTCACGCCCTCGTGACGTCTCGCCTGGATTACTGCAACGCTCTCTACATGGGGCTCCCCTTGAAGGGCATCCGGAGGCTGCAGTTAGTCCAGAATGCGGCTGCGCGGGTGATAGAGGGAGCCCCTTGTGGCTCCCGTATGACACCTATCCTGCGCAGACTGCACTGGCTGCCTGTGGCCTTCCGGGTGCGCTTCAAGGTTTTGGTAACCACCTTCAAAGCGCTCCATGGCATAGGGTTATTTACGGGACCGCCTACTGCTACCGAATACCTCTCACCGACCCGTGCGCTCTCACAGAGAGGGACTCCTCAGGGTGCCGTCAGCGAGGCAGTGTCGTCTGGCGACACCCAGGGGAAGGGCCTTCTCTGTGGGGGCTCCCACCCTCTGGAACGAACTACCCCCAGGACTTCGTCAACTTCCGGACCTCTGAACCTTCCGTCGCGAGCTTAAAACACACTTATTCATCTGCGCAGGACTGGATTAGATTTTAAATTTATTGGTTTTAAATGGGGTTTTATTTTTTTTTTATATTGTTTTTAAACATTCGGCCTTTTAGAATAAGTTTTTTAATTGTTATTTTAATCTGTATTTATGTGTTTTTATTTGCCTGTGAACCGCCCTGAGTCCTTTGGGAGATAGGGCGGTATATAAATACGATAAATAAATAAATAAATAAATAAATAATCAATGTAAAACATTATAGGTGCAGGAAAGTGGGTTCCCAACTCGCCAATTAAAATGAGATGGAGTTGCAAGAGAGCAAAGTAGCATCACGGATGGTCCTTCTGAAGAAGCACCCCTCCCTGTTAAGGCCAAGCCTTGCCATGCAGAAGATTGTGGGGTCTTGAGCTTTGGACCACCACTGTCTCCTGGCTCTGCAGAATAAATGAGGCCAGTCAAACGAGACAGAGTTTATTTGATCTTCTAGTCCATCAGGATGAGCAAAATCAGATCCAAGCTAAGCAAAGGGGTGCAAAACGGAGATTTTGGCAGGCAGGGGGGCTTCCTTGTTTCTCCAGGTTTCATCATTTATTTTATTTTATTTATTTATTTTATTTATTTAATTTTGTCATAAGAATATACACAAGCATCACACAAAAAGATTAGAAACAAGGAAGTATAAGCATATATATATATATGGAAAGAAACAATAGGACAGGAACGGTAGGCACGTTTGTGCTCTTATGCACGCTCCTTATGGTCCTCTTAGGAATGGGGTGAGGTCAACAGTGGATAGATTTTGGTTAAAGCTTTTGGGGTTATGAGAAGAGACCACGGAGTCGGGTAATGCATTCCAAGCACAGACAATTCTGTTACAGAAATCATATTTTCTGCAATCCAAATTGGAACGGTTGACATTAAGTTTAAATCTATTGGTAGCTCTTGTATTATTGCAGTTGAAACTGAAGTAGTCATTAACAGGAAGGACATTACAATGGATGATTCTATGAGCTAAACCCAGGTCCTGTCGAAGGCGACGGAGTTCCAAGTTTTCTAAATCCGGGATTTCAAGTCTGGTGGGATTACGGAGCACGACACTGGCAGAGAAATGGATACAACTCCTCGCAGTTCGAATCACTCCATTGGAAATATTCTGGGCAGGAAAAAGAAAGATTTGATTCCCCCTTTGAAGTGACTCCCTCACAGTCCCAAAAGATCATTTCAGTGGCTTTTCCTTCATTCTAAGGAGATCATGAGGACACCACAGGTGGAGAACCTCATCTGTCTTAGGGCTCAGCACATTGTGGCAACCCGGATAACGAAGCTAGCCATCAAGTTAATTTAGTCTGGGGTTTTTAGGCTGTTCTTGTATTTGGTTTTGAAGTATACGGGGCATCTGTCAACTTTTCTCTTCTCTAGTCTTTTAGTGGCCGAGATTTGTCTGATTATGATGATAGACAGGGGTCCTCAACACCTGGGGAGTGGCCCACTACTGGGCAAAGAGAGGTTCAGACCCGGGCAGTGGAAGTGGGAGACAAGCACAGGCACACATCCAAACTTCCATAAGCAGCAGTCAAACATGAGCAGCAGTCACACTCCATTCGCCAGCAGGGAACCAGCACCTAACCATCCCCTCCCCCCTCTTGCTGGTCCACAGAGCCAGAAAGATTGGGGAACTCTGGGTAAGAAGACTGATGGATATTTAAGCAGGAAAGAACATAAACCGGGTCTCCTGTGAGAGTGACAGCTTTTCAGAAGCAGGTTAAGATGGAGCTTGTTTGTTTTATGATGAGCTGATGGTCCTAGAATGATTTTCATAAACATCTGCAATTCATGAAGGAATGATGGCTTCCATGTTTAATGGTGTGTCCCATGGACATTTTGTGTTCCCTTGACTGTACAGAATGTAGACTGCGACAGCTCAGTGATCCAAGAGATAAACCATGGTTCACCAAGCAGCTCAGAAGGATGAAGCGACATAAGAGTCGGCTGAAGCAGAACTGGAGGAAGGCAAAGAGTGAGGCTGGCCAGACACATGTAAGAGCCCATATGTGGTTCTATGTTGTGATGACAAGCAGCAACACTAATTATTTGTCCACCCTTCTGCATCTTCAGGGAAGCAGAAAGCAGGGGATCCCTTTCAAAGTCCCTATGAGGAACATTCTTGACCCCTGTGAGATAAAATCACTTGACTTCCCTTGGAGTTGAACTCTGACTGGCAGGCCCTTCGGAGGTGAGGGAGACCTGTTTGAGCCTTGTACCTGGGAGGAGTTCAGACCACTTGTGTTTCAAGAAGTGGGGAGGATCCTTGTGGCTGTGAGCTCAGCAACCTCTGTGCTGGACTCTTGTCCCTATTGGTTTGTTAAGGCCTCCTGGGAGATGGCATGTGGTTGGGTACAAGGGGTGATTAATGTCTTTTTGTGAGAGTTGGTGGCACTGCCTTTGTGAGAGGGGTAATTCCTCTTTTTTTAAAACTTGCATAACTGTTGTCCACACTACAACTCTGGACTTACTTCAGGGATTGTAGATGGGTCACCTCCTACCTCGTGGCTGGTTCCAGACAGTTAGGCTTCAGCCTCTGTAGTGTGGGGTGGGAGTTGGGTTTGAGTCTTTCACCACTCCTCCAACATCGACATGAAACAACTAGGACCGGTCATTTGTAGGTTTGCGGTTCGGTATCTCCAGTATGCTGGCAATACCCAATTATATATCTCCACTCCTAGCCAGACAGGTGATGCAATGGAGGTGCTGGCTGAGTGTATGGAGGATATAAGGGTCTGGATGGAGGGAGGGAACCAGCTTCAACTCAGCCCTACAAAGATAAAGTGGTCCTGGATTTCTGCCTCTCCCCCAAAACCTGGTTGATACTTTATCTTTGACATTGCGCAGGGTGACACAATGAGCTAGTGCATGATTTGGGGGTCATGGCTCCCGCTTGAGGAGTAAGGGGTCAGCTAGGGCTTGGGCTAGGGGATCCTTTTAACAAATTCATTTAATGCACTAATTGCTCACTTGAGGCCTTGCCCACAGTACCTCGTGCCTTGGTTGCTGCAATGGGCTATAGATGGGGCTGCCTTTGAGGTCCACCTGCAAACATTCTTTGGACCAGGATGAAGCTGTGCGTATGGCAATGGTGGCCTCTAGATTTGCCCCCGTAAGATCTCTGTTGTGCAAGCTGCAATGGCTTCACATTTCTTTCCGAGCGCAATTCAAAGTTCTGGCCCTTAGCCTGAAAAACCTGCATGGATTATCTCCCTAAGTGAATCTACCCATCCTACGAGGTCAGGTAAGATGGGTGGGTGTTCTCCTGGTGCCTTCCTTTCAGCATTACCAACTTATGAGAGCTAAGAAGTGGGCCTTCCTTGCTGCAACCCCCCTGCCCAATGGAGCCCCCTTCCCAGACCTCCACCCTTTTAGCCTTTGAGGATGTAGCTTTTTTCCTGAGCGCTGGGAGAATATTGGCTGATTTCAGATCAGAAATCTGATTCGGTGCCAGGTTTTTGTTTTTGTTTGATTTATACCATTTTATCTTTTGGTTGGGAGTAGGTTATAAGATAGGGTTTGCTGTATAAGTGTTTTAAATAAATAAATAAATAAATAAATAAGGTAAGGCAATGGTGAAATTCAAAAAAATTCCCTGCTGGTTCTGTGGTGGGCGTGGCTTGATGGTCATGTGATCAGGTGGTCATAGCTTGCTGGTCATATGACTGGGCGGGTGTGGCTTGGTGGCCATGTGACCAGGTGGGTGTGGCTGAACAACTGACTCACACAAAATGGCCCCTGCAACAAGCAGGAACCTCACAGAGACCTTGGAACAGCTGATTTTCTCACAGCTGATTGGTAGTAAAAAAATGCTAAAAAAAAAGTTAAAAAAAAAGTTCTGACATTGCCCGGCACAGCTGATTGTCTGATAGGTGATCTTCAGAACTTTTTTTTTTACTTTTTAAAGCAGTAGTTTTACTACGGTTTGGGCGAATAGGAGGTAAAAAAATGCTTTAAAAAGTTTTAAAAAGTTCCAACAATCATGCGGCACAGCTGATTGTCGAACTTTTTAAAGCATTTTTTTACTACTGGTTCGGGCGAACAGTAGCAATTATTACTACTGGTTCAGGCGAACAGGCCCCAACTAGTAGCATTTCATCCCTGACATCAGGCCATCAGTTGCCAGGGCTCCAAGATCCTCATCCTTGCTGGAATTGCACCAGAGTTGCTTCCCCAACACCTTGGCTTACTTGTTTCTTTCTCCAGCTTAGCACAGAATTTGTTGCTGTTCGAGCGATCGGGTTTATCATCAGCCCAGGCTAGGTAGTAGAATGACTTTTCGTTTATCCACTCCCATTCACTTTTCTGTAATGACAGGGAAGCAACGTTAGCCAAAGGAAGAAGGGGCTCTGGCTCTTCAGGGTCCAGATCAGAAAGGAAAGTTGTCAGGTTTCAAGAGTCTTTTTCTCTCTCCATCTGCTCCCTCAATCTCAGTTGATCTGGAGCAGCTGAGAAGAGTTACACATGGTGACTGTTCAGATTCTTGTAGAGGGCTAGCATGGATTAAACTTGCACTCATTTGAGCAACCTTGGTTCCTGATTTCTTGTCCTGACAACTATGTTGTTCACACACACACACACACACACACACACACACGTATTCACAAAGTCACCGAGAACTGAGCTCAATTCCATGAAAAATGTTCCTTCTTTCTCTACAATCAAAGGTCTTTCATGAAATGAAAATGCAACAGAGCACAAGATGTTCTGTTGGTAGAAGAAATGAGCAATTTCTGCGCAAAATAAATGAAGGGGAAGAAAGAACAATCCGCCCAGGTTGGGACTCGCAGTCCCCAAATTAATGACCCACCAGAGTTTCAAGAAGCTTCAGAGGCCATTCAATGGGCCATAAAGAGGAAGCCAGAACTGAAGGAGGAGCTCAGTGTGAGAGAAGGCCTTGACCCTGAGATGGGGGTTGGGGGGTGGAGAAAGATCTGATCTTTGGGGGTTTAAAGACAGCAGTCAATTCTTCAAGTGGACCTGAATGATTGGTGAGGGGCAGGAGAGGCAGCCTTGCGATAAATAACATTCTTCAGAGGTTTCGTCCAAGGCAAGAGATTTTATCAAAGAGATCCCTACCTCCCATTGGATGGTTCTTCAAAAAGCCCCATAGAAATAGTAAATATGGCTTTGTGAACATTAGCAACAGAAAGAGACCTACTTTACGTGGATCATGCAGTCCAATCCAGACACTTTGTTTACTTTTGAGATTCTCTGCGACATAATCGGCCATGTCATCTCTCTGTATTTTGCTTTGTATGGAGGCGAGGTGGCAGCCTTGTTTCTTGCAGAATGCCTGAGACAAAGAGACAAGGGAGAAAGGCAAATGTGCTTGCGTGTGTTAGTTTGTGAAAGGGAGAAAAGAGACGGGAAATCTGATTGCATGGTCCAAGCCACTGTCTTGACTATGCTGACTCCTCTCTTAATGGAATAACAGAGTCAGTAGGTCATCTAGTCCAGTGGTGAGATTCAAATATTTTTAATACTGGTTCTGTGGGTGTGGCTTGGTGGGCATGGCAGGGGAAAGATACCATAAAATATCCATTCCCACCCCACTCCAGGGGAAGGATATTGCAAAATCCCCTCAGCTGGGACTCGGGAGGCAGAAAATAGATGGGGGCGGGGCCAGTCAGAAGTGGTATTTACCGGTTCTCCAAACTACTCAAAATTTCTGCTACCTGTTCTCCAAAACTGGTCAGAACCTGCTGAAACCCACCTCTGATCTAGTCCAATCCCTACCCAAGCAGGAGACCCTACACCATTTCTGACAAATTGCAGTCCAGTCTCTTCTTGAAAGCTTCCAGGGATGAAGCTCCCACAACTTCTGAAGGCAACTTCTGTTCCATTTATTTATTTATTTGATTTTTATACCGCCCTTCTCCCGAAGGACTCAGGGCGGTATACAGGCAAAAATAAAACAGATAATACAATGTACAATTTAAAATGTAATTAAAAAACTTATTTTAAAATTAGCCTGAGAAGTAAAAATATACAATAAACTAAAAACCCCATTTAAAATTAATTAATAAAAATTTAAAATTAATAAAATTCAATTCAAGCCAGCCCCGTGCGAATGAAAAGATGTGTCTTCAGTTCGCGACGGAATGTCCGAAGGTCAGGTATTTGGTGTAAACCCAGGGGAAGCTCGTTCCAGAGTGTGGGAGCCCCCACAGAGAAGGACCTTCCCCTGGGGGCCGCCAGCCGACATTGCTTGGCGGACGGCACCCTGAGAAGTCCCTCTCTGTGAGAGCGTACGGGTCGGTGGGAGGCATGTGGTAACAGCAGGCGGTCCCGTAAGTACCCAGGCCCTAAGCCATGGAGCGCTTTAAAGGTAGTAACCAAAACCTTAAAGTGCACTCGAAAGGCCACAGGTAGCCAGTGCAGTCTGCGCAGGAGCGGTGTTATATGGGAGCTACGCGTAGCTCCCTCTATCACCCGCGCAGCTGCATTCTGGACTAACTGAAGCCTCCGAGTGCACCTCAAGGGGAGCCCCATGTAGAGAGCATTACAATAATCCAAGCGAGAGGTAACGAGCGCATGAGTGACTGTGCACAAGGCATCCCGATCAAGGAAGGGGCGCAACTGCCGAACCAGGCGAACCTGGTGGAATCAGGTCAAATGATCTTCAAACGACAGCCGATCATCCAGGAGGACACCTAAGTTGCGCACCCTATCCTTTGGGACCAGTAACTTGCCTCCAACAGTCAGCCGCGGCTGCGGCTGCAGCTGACTGAATCGGGATGCCGGCATCCACAGCCATTCCGTCTTGGAGGGATTAAGCTTGAGCCTGTCTCTCCCCATCCAGACCCGTACGGCTTCCACACACCGGGACAGAACTTCAACAGCTTCATTGGGGTGGCCTGGGGTGGAGAAGTACAGCTGGGTGTCATCAGCGTACAGCTGGTATCTCACCCCAAAGCCACTGATGATCTCACCCAACGGCTTCATGTAGATGTTGAACAGAAGGGGCGAGAGGATCGACCCCTGCGGCACCCCACGTGAGGTCCCTCACGGTCGACCTCTGCCCCCCTGTCAACACTGTCTGCGACCGGTCAGAGAGATAGGAGGAGAACCACCGATACACGGTGCCTCCCACTCCCAATCCCCCCAACCGGCGCAGCAAGATACCATGGTCGATGGTATCAAAAGCCGCTGAGAGGTCTAATAGGACCAGGGCAGAGGAATAACCCCTGTCCCTGGCCCTCCAGAGATCATCCACCAATGCGACCAAAGCTGTCTCCGTGCTGTACCCGGAGTTGATTGTTCTCGCTGTCAGAAAATTTCTCCTTATTTCCAGGTTGAATCAGTTTCCTTGATCATTTTCCATCCATTATTCCTTGTGTGGCCTTCAGGTGCCTTGGAAAATAGCTTGACTCCCTCCTCTCTGTAGCAGTCCCTCAAACACTGAAAGGCTGCTATCATGTCACCCCTAGTCCTTCTTTTCATTATACTAGCCATACCCAATTCCTACATCCATTCTTCATATGTTTTAGTCTACAGTCCCCTAATCATCCTGGTTGCTCTTCTCTGCAGTCTTTCTAGAGTCTCAACATGCAGTACTCTAGGTGTGGTCTTACTAAGGCTTTACAGAGTGGTATTAGTACCTCCCTTGATCTTGATTGACTCCCTCTGTTAATGTAATTTAATATTGCGTTGGCATTTTTGGCTGCCCTGGTACACTGTTGGCACATATTTAATTGGCTGTCACTAAGGTTCCAAGATCCCTCTCACAGTTCCTGCTTTTAAGTCTGGTTTCACCCGGTCTATATGTGTCCTTTTGGTAGATTCTGCAGCTCTTGAGCAATTGAGCAACTGAGTGCCTATCGCCCCAGTCCTACTGTCCCTACTGTTATTCATATCAATTTCCTGTATTCATAATCATATTTATATTTATATCTGTTATTGTATACATGTTTGACAAATAAATAAAATAAATAAATAATAAATAAATTCCTGATCTAGACTCAGGGGATAAACTCTTGGATTCCCATCACTTCAGAGGCAAGAAGGTCTGAAGATGCCACCAGAGTTGCCAGGGAAACATCAGAAAATCTGTTGTCTAGACTATGGTCACTCAACCCTGAGGCTCAGCACTGCCCAAAAGATACTGGCCAAGAAAACCCACACCAGTATATAGTCCAGAGAATACTTGCATTTCAGACTGTCCTAAAATGATGGTCTTTGCTACCTTTTCATGCACAGAGCCTAGTTGGCCCTGCACTTCAGCCCAGCCAGCGGGACTTGGGGGCTGTTCAAGGCTTTTCCTAGACTTCTCCTCTGCCTAAGCTAGGAGATTCACCAGAACACAAGCACTTCTAACCTCTGCATCGCTCCAGCTCTTTTTTTCCTTGAAGAGCTTGTTGCAACGATTATTTCTGAGGTACCATCCTTGGAGACAGGATTCTTTGGCTCCTGTGTGGGAAGAGAGGAAGCCCAATGAAATGATGGCCAGGGGAGCAGGAGGTAGTGGTGGAGGAGGAAGATGCAAGAGCTTTGGCCTCTCTAGACAGGAGAGACCCAGTTGGAACTCACCAGTTAGGGAGAAGGCCACAACCAGCAAGCCCAGGCTCATAAAGATGAATCGCCCCATGGTTTTCCTTCCTGCAGAGAACAGCAAAGAATAGAGTAGAAGAAAGGGGAGCAAGGACCTTGGGAGGGGCTCTTCAGGAAGGGTGATCCAAATCCAACCTGTGAACCCCACACGTTGATTTCCACTTTTCCACTTGCCCAGCTGGACATAAATTCTCCCTCCTTGGTCATCCAGCAGCCTTGGTGGGTCACAGTGGATCCACAGTGGATCCTGCATTGCTCCGTAAAGGGCAGAAGGGCCTCCCCTTGGAAAGTCTCTCCCGTGCATCTCCGTCTCTTCCCCGGAGATCCCCCTACAGAGATCCCCCTCTTCCCCCTTGCTCCCTGCCTCCCACAGATCCCCTGCGGGAACCTGGACATTACATGCAGCCCCCTGGAAGAGGTCCCTTCAGATGGAGAAAGAGGCGCAGAGAGATGTCCTGCAGGGGCCTCACCTGTTAGGTGTCCACAGGTGGGAGAGCCCCACTCACCTGTCCCTTTGCCTCCACAGGTAGCAAGTCTGCTCAGTGGCAACTCCAGGCTTTTCCTCCAGCAACGGGAAGGGAGGCCTTTATAGACAAGGACGGGGGTGGATTTCTGTTGAGGGAAGGGCAGAGGGAGGGAGAATTCGCTTTGCTTCAGGATTTCTGGTCCTGATTAACAATCTGGAAGAAGCTTGTTTGCACCACTAAATCTGGGACACGATAAGGGCACAGAACATTTTACTCCTGGAGGTTAATCGGATTGATCGATTGATAACAGTGTTCCCCAATCTTTCTCGCTCGGTGGACTGGAGGTGGCGGTGGTGGCTGCAGAGGTGGGAGCAGAGGGGATGATTTTACATCGCTCTCATAATTATCGCTTTGTGTGCATGCTCGCTCATCTGCCACTTTCATGGCCCGGTTCTGAATGGGTTGCGGCCCATTTCAAACTTTCTTGTAAAGTTCTGAGGAAGCACATTCAGTTCCTGTCAAGGATGAACTGCTTTGAAACTAGAAGGTGTTTCTTGCTTGGGTGACCATTTCTCCCTTGGCCAAATATGCTGTGACCATTGAGTCTTTGGCCCAGTGGGATCTCTCAGACAGATGCTGCTCTGTCCCCTGCATGGATCTCTCCACTGGGATCAACTTGGTGATGAAATGTTAATAACAACAACAACAACAACAACAACAATAACAGAGTTGGAAGGAATCTTGGAGGCCTTCTAGTCCAACCCCCTGCCCAGGCAGGAAACCCTACACCATATCAGACAAATGGTTATCCAACATTTTCTTAAAAAGTTCCAGTGTTGGAGCATTCACAACTTCTGCAGGCAAGTTGTTCCACTGATTAATTGTTCTCACTGTCAGGAAATTTCTCCTTAGTTCTAGGTTGCTTCTCTCCTTGATTAGTTTCCACCCATTGCTTCTTGTTCTACCCTCAGGTGCTTTGGAGAACAGCCCGACTCCCTCTTCTTTGTGGCAGCCCCTGAGATATTGGAAGACTGCTATCATGTCTCCCCTAGTCCTTCTTTTCATTAAACTAGACATACCGAGTTCCTGCAACCGTTCTTCATATGTTTTAGTCTCCAGTCCCCTAATCATCTTTGTTGCTCTTCTCTGCACTCTTTCTAGGGTCTCAACATCTTTTTTACATGTTACATGTTGAAGAGATGAAGGGAGAGGAGCAACTATAACCCAGCATGTTGTATCACTTCCTTTCAGAGGGATTTTGCACAGTAATTGGCTCACAACCAAATAGATAACCAAAAGCGAAACAAACTTAGGACCAAACCAAAACAGTCTTGAAGATAAAGGCTTTGCCTGGATAGGTTCCAAAAACAAACAGCTCAAAATCCCCTCTGAGGTCAGTGGCCTCCCATGAGGTTTGTCACCAAGTCCGGTGGTCCGAGTTTCGGGGCTTGCAAGGAGAAGCCACATGAATAGTCCAAGCCAGGAGTTCAGAGGGTTGTTTTCAGCAAAGCCAGCCACAAACAAGCTCCAGATGAACCTTCCAGGCAATGGCCAATTAGTCCAACCGACAGATAACCGGTTGCTCCAAACACAAACACAAACACTCTCCGCAACTGAATTAAATCCCCAAGCTGCAGAGTCCCAGAAACACAAACAACCATCTGGCCACGACCCACCCACCTTCCTTCCAGCAACGTGCTAAATAGCCCCACCTACCCGGTGCAGCTCATGAAGATGGGCAGAGCCTTTCCCCCATCAATATGGCAGATCTGCGGCTCTCTGCCCTGGGTCGACAAAGGCCGGTAGCTCCTCCCCCTCTTCCTCCTTGGCCTGTGAGCTCTCCCCAACAGAGGCATGTTCAGCCAGCAGTTCAGAGTCAGCAATACTGGATGTGCCAGGAATGCTTTCATTCTTCGCTGAGACCTCTGAGGAAGATGTGGAGGAGCTGTTGTCCACAGGAGGCATCACAACTTGGGGAAAAATCCAGGCCTTCAAAGCCCTATGGAAGGCTAAAAGGGTGGAAGTCTGCCACTCCTCAGAAGGTGTTCCATAGGGCAGGGGGATGCCACCGTGAAGGCTAGATTCCTAGATCCCATAAAATGGCAATGTTGGAAGGAAGGGACTAGGAGATGTCCACCAGAGGTGGTGTTCTGACCAGTTCTGGAGAACCAGTAGCGGAAATTTTGAGTAGTTTGGAGAACTGGTAAATACCACCTCTGACTAGCATTTCACCCCTGGTTATGGTCTCTTGCTTGGATGGAGGGGGTTGGACTAGATGACCTATAAGGTCCCTTCCTACTCTGTTGATCTAATCTAAAAAACCTAGGAGGGATCTAGTCAACTTTTATCTGTGTCCGGCTGGCTTCACTCTTTGTCTTTCTCCAGTTCTGCTCCAGGCATCTATCATGTCATTTCATAGCTCTGAGCTCTGAGCTGCTTGGGGAATCATGGTTTATTCATAACATAACATAACATAACATAACATAACATAACATAACATAACATAACATAACATAACATAACATAACATAACATAACATAACATAACATAACATAACATAACATAACATAACATAACATAACATAACATAACATCAGAGTTGGAAGGGACCTTGGAGGCCTTCTAGTCCAACCCCCTGCCCAGGCAGGAAACCCTACACCATCTCAGTCAGATGGTTATCCAACATTTTCTTAAAAATTTCCAGTGTTGGAGCATTCACAACTTCTGAAGGCAAGTCGTTCCACTTATTGATTGTTCTAACTGTCAGGAAATTTCTCCTTAGTTCTAAGTTGCTTCTTTCTTTGACCAGTTTCCACCCATTGCTTCTTGTTCTACCCTCTATTCCTTGTCTTACAGAGCTAGTGGCACAGTTGTACACTCTGTACAGTCAAGGGAACACAAAGGGTCCATGGGACACACCATTTAAAAGTGGAAGCCATCATTCCTTCAGAAACTGGAGCTGTGTATGAAGATTGTTACAGGACCATCAGCTCATCATAAAACAAACAGGCTCCACCTTAACTCGCTTCACTGTCACAGGATATCTCGTTCTTGTGCTTTTTTTGGCTGAAATGTTTATCTCTGTATATCAGTACATATTGGTCTTCTACCTGACACCAGTCGGGGGAATCTCAGCCACTCACAGAGAGTATAGGAAAATTGAGATCTGTCCTGCCCATTTAAAAATGAACCACAGGAACAGCTTAAAAGCCCCAAACAAAATAAACACAACTGATGGCTAGATAGTTGTTTGTGTTGTGACGTCATGCTGGACCCCACGCCTGCTTTAGCAGTGGAAGTTGCGTAGCTGTGTCTAGAGCAGGGCTGTCAAACACCCGGCCCACCAGCTGGATATGTCACAAGGGGGAAAAAGTCCCGATACGTCATGTAACACTGCTGTGATGATGCGAGTTTGACACCCCTGGTCTAGAGAGATTCTCAGTCAACCAGGTCATGGTGTTTGAAAACAAAGGTGTTTTTTCAAAAAGGCATATATCGTCTTCTTTCCTTGAAGATGTTTCGCTTCTCATTGAAAAAGCTTCATCGGTGCTGAACGTCTTCCTGAAGGAAAAAACACCACCGCCATAGTCCAGCTGCCTTTTGAAGAACCACCTTTGAGTCAACCATGACCTGCATGACTGAGAATCTCCATAGACATTTCTGACAGCTTAAGAGCAGCCTTCAGAGTGCTGAGCGGCAGGTGACTGCAAGCAATAGGAATCCTTCCATTCCACAACTTTTCTCTTTTGCTGCACAGGTGATCTCCCGTGGAACTATCAGAGGTGTGACAAAATGTCTGCTTTTATCTGCCAGTGCAGGTACTAGTGCAAATTCCTTCTGCTCCGGAGTGAGAGAAGCACCTGATGAAGTCTGGAGAACAACCAAGCCCTTCCCTTCCGTAGTCTCTGCTCTACACTCCTTTGTTTAACCCTGGGGTCTCCAACCCCGACTCTGTGGTCTCTTCCCAAAATCCCCAAAGCTTCAAACAACAACTGTCTACTGTTGACCTCACCTCATTCCTAAGAGGTCCGTAAGGGGCGTGCATAAGAGCACCAACGTGCCTACCATTCCTGTCCTATTGTTTCCTTTCGTTATATCCAATTAATATAGTTATTACATACTCATACTTATATATATGCTTATATATTGTATAATTATTTCATGCTTATGCTTATATATACACTGTGTGACAAAATAAATAAATAAATAAATAAACAAACAAACAAACAAACAAACAAACAAACAAACAAACAAACCCTGGCAATTTTATGACTTGTGGACTTCAATTCCTAGAATTCCTCAGCCAGCGTATATGTGGTAAAGTTGCTAGGTTGCCAAGGCTGGAGACCCCTGGTTTAATGGATGCTTGGATCTGATTTTGCTCCTTTTGATGGGCCAGAAGCTCAAATAAAATCTGACCAGCATGACGAGTCTCATTTATTCTGCAAAGCCAGAAGATTGTTGAGGTTTGAAGCTCAAGAACATCCGTTGATGCTATGATACTTTCTTGCATGTTCATTTCAGTTGGAGCGTTGGGAATCTGCTGGATCTCAGCACCACCTTCCTGTCCCCAGAACTGATTTCGTTGGGTAGGTGGGCTGCATACACTCCCAGCATCCTTTGCTCCTCCTTCCCAGGAACCCCCTACCACTCTCAGGAGCAGCGCAATGCGACATCCCATCGAAAGGACAGAAGTCAGAGTCAAGTGAAATTCATTGTGTCCTTCAGGGTTGAGGTATTCCTGGGGGTTGATGATGAGCCCATCAGTGGGATGGGGAAATGGCCACTGGGATTCTGGGATGACTAACAGTGGACTCTTGGATGACCACCTCAGAAGTTACCCGTGTAAAACAGATCGTTGTGTTTTGGGAACAGAGACAAGAGAGAAGCAACGGGTTGGGTCATCGTTGTCCTCAAATGTTGAACCTCTCAAGTCTGACTCCGGTGGGTGAACATAGGGGGGTCATCTTTGGCCCAAGAATGGAGGGTTATGCTGGTTTCCCTGATCAGATAAAAGTTGTGAGAATTTCACGTGCAGCAACGTCTCTCCCTGGCTTCTTTCTTTTCTTTTCTTTTTATGGAGTCAGATGTTGTCTTTTATGCTGCTTGGTTAATATAATATATAACGCTAATCAAAATTATACATTCAGGCACTGAACTGTGAGCCTTAGCAAGAAGGCAATGGCCCTTGCTGGTTTTGCTGTGGAGGGAGGCAGGGAGGATTTAAACATTACATTTTATAAAATGCCCTTGGATTCATTTCTGGAACACCAGCTACAAAGTACAGTGAGCGCTGAATTCTGATTTCTCTTCCTGACTAGCTATGTTTCAAGATAGAATGAAGCTAGTCAGTTTTGCTCTCTTCCTTCTGCTGCATCTCCCAGCCCTGGTACAACTTAATGAACCCTGAGCCAGCTAACAAGTCCCAGAGGGTCGTTGTTGAGTCTCCTCTCAGCTCTACTCCCTGCAGGAATATGCTCAAGGCTTGCACACCAAGGCACATTTCCCCCCATGAGTTACCACCTGTCACAGATAATGCAGGAACCAGGAGTGTTGCTTCTGCTGGGAGAAGGACCTTATGAACATCTCCCTTCCTTCTCTGTGGGCAGAGTTTGGGCTGAGCCACCTCTCAACTCTTTGTGTCCAAAGCCAACTGTGGGAGAACCTGGGGAGAAGGTGACTCTTCTTCTGCCACAGCTGAGGTCTTCTGAGGGTGGGCTGACCAGCACAGGTGAGTCACTTCGTGGTCCATCCAGCATCCTCAATTTCAACTTGGAAGGGAACATATGTCGTGTCCTACCAAGACTTTTAGGACTTTAAAGATCAAGAAAGGGTAGCCTTCTTCTGTGTTGAAGCTGAGGGAATAAGACAAGCATTCATCTCCCATGGAGATTACAACATGTCCAAGGGCATAATTTGGGATGGGCTGAGCCCCACATTTATTCAGAGAATTTAAAGAACATCCTAAGATTAGGAGGGAGAAGGAACCCTGAAATGGAGAAAATGTGACCACAGCTGAATGGGCCTTACCCTTCAATCAATCAGTTTAGAGCTGGAAGGGACCTTTGAGGTCTTCTAGACCAAGCAGGAGATTCTAGCTTATCCCAAATAAATGGCTGTACTCCCTGTCTCTTCTTAAAAATCTATAATAATAATAACAGAGTTGGAAGGGACCTTGGAGATCTTCTAGTCCAACCCCCTGCCCAGGCAGGAAACTCTACACCATCTCAGACAAATCTCCAGGTCTGGAGCATCCACAACTTCTGTTCCGCTGGTTAATTGTCCTCACTGTTAGGAAGTTTCTCCTTAATTCCAGGTTGCTTCTCTCCTTGATTAGTTTCCAGCCATTGTTTCTCGTCCTGCCTTCAGGTGCTCTGTAAAATAAGTGGAACCTCGCTCCCCATTCTTTGTGGCAGCTCCTCAAATACTGGAATACTGCTATCATCTCCCACCTAGTCCTTCTTTTTTTTTAGACTGGCCATACCCAACTCTTGCAACTGTTCTTAATCTGTTTTTCCCTCTAGGCTTTTAATTGTCTTAGTTGCTCTTCTTTGCACTTTTTTCAAAGTTTCAGTATCTTTTTTATAATGTGACCAAAACTGGATGCAAATATTCCAGATGTCATCTTACTAAGGCTTTATATAGTGGTACTACGCCTTCATGTCATTTGATTGTATGATTCTGTTTATACGAGCAAGGATTGTATTAGCTTTTTTGTCTGTTGCCGCACACGGCTGTCTCATGTTTAAGTGATTGTCCATTAAGACTGCAAGGCCCCCTCTCACAGTTCTTGAGCTAGATTTTGCTTAATCTGGTTTTTCACATTGGTGTAAATCCTTGCTTTTCTCCACATTAAATTTCATGTTGTTGGACAGAGCCCATCATTCAAGTCTATGAAGAACTTTAGCTTGTCTTCTGGGGTTTTGGCTATTCCTGCCAACGTAGTGTCATCTGCAAACTTGATGAGTTCCCCTTTTATTCCCTCATCTAAGTCATTTATTAAGATAATGAAAAGTACTTAGCCTAAGACGGAACCTTGTGGTACCCCACTGCTTCCTTCCTTCCATGTAGATATAGTATCATTAAGGATGACTCACTGAGTATGGTTTGTCAGCCAGTTACAGACACATCTGGTGGTGATGCTGTCTATCCCACATTTTTCTAGTTTACCAAGAAGTAGGTTGTGGTCTACTTTGTCAAATGCCTTGCTGAAGTCTAAGTATACTATGTCCACAGCATTTTCTTGGTCTGCTAATTTATCACTCTCTACAAGAATGAAATAAGTTTGGTTTGGCATGAACTGTTTTTATAACTACTAGTTATAGCTTCATTTGTTTCTAGATGTATACGGATCTGTTTTTTGATTATTTTTTTCCAGTATCTTCCCATGTATTAATGTTAGGCTGATTGGTCTGTAGTTTCCTGGATCTGTTCCCCCCCCCTCTTTTTTTTTTTTTTTGAAGATGGGAACCCCATCAGCTCTTTTCCAGTCCTCCGGTAGTTCCCTGGTGCTCCAGGATTTTTGAAAGATGTGGTGCAGTGGTTCTGAGATCTCGTCTGCCAGCTCCTTTAGAACCCTGGGATGTAATCTGTCAGGTCCTAGTGATTTATATTCATCAAGATCTGACAGGTGTTCTCTTACCATTTTCTTACTTTTTATTTCTACTCTGTATTTTACAACTATGGGGTATAGTTTCTTTTTGTCTGAAGACATTTGCAAAGAATGAGTTGAGCAGCTCTGCTTTCTCTCTGCTGCCTGTCACTTCCTTGCCGTCTTCTTTCTTTAGTGGACTGACTGTTTCCTTGACATCTGCCTTGTGCTAATCTCACCCTGGTGCTAATTCGAATTCAAGATAATAGAATAATAGAGTTGGAAAGGATGTTGGCTGTGCAAAATGGTTCTGACGCCTAGCTTGGAAGGTATGTTCCTTGGAGTTTCTCAGCATGAGAAAAAAATCAAGAATCAAGAGGAAAGGAAAGGGCAGGGAGGCAGGAAAGGAAGGAAGGAAGGAAGGAAGGAAGGAAGGAAGGAAGGAAGGAAGGAAGGAAGGAAGGAAGGAAGGACCCAAAATATCCACCTGTATATATTTGACCCTTAATAAAGGTTATCTTCAGGTATAAGAGATTCCTCAAATTTCATTCTGCATAGATTGAAAGCTCAACTCACCACTTTCTCATTGTGCTTCTTCCGTGTGTTCCTCTCTCTTCCCAGCTGTCCCCTTTCTTCCTCATGGCTTCACAGAACAAAACTGAAGGGACAGAATTCATCCTCCTTGGCTTCTCCAGCCTTTTGAGCCAGCAGGTCCAACTTTTCTTGGTGTTCCTGGCTGCCTATTTGGCCACGTTGATGGGCAACCTCATGATCATATTTCTGGTTCTCCAGGATTCCCGTCTCCACACCCCCATGTACTTCTTCCTCAGCCAGCTCTCCTGCCTGGATATCTGCCTTTCTTCTGTGGTGGTTCCAAAGATCCTGGTGAACCTCCTACGCCACCAGTACACCATCTCCTACAACCAGTGCCTGGCACAAGCCTTCTTCCTGATGAGCTTTGCAGGATGTGAGCCGCCACTGCTGGCCGTCATGGCCTATGACCGCTATGCTGCCATCTGCCAGCCTTTGCACTATGCCCACCTGATGAGGGGCAAGTTGTGCATCCAGCTGTTTGTGGCCATTTTGCTCTGGGGCTTCCTGGACTCAGCCATCCATGCTACTATGGCCTCCAAGTTGGACTTTTGTGGAAACAACAATGTTCCTCACATCTTTTGTGATGTCCCCCCATTATTGAAAATTGCCTGCAGTGACACTTCAGTTCACAAGTTGGTCAGTTACATCAACAGCACCTTGGTGGGCCTTGTCCCTGTTCTCCTCATCATCCTGTCCTATTTCTACATTTTGTCCTCCATTCTGCAGATCCGCTCCAAGATCGGCAGGCGCAAAGCCTTCTCCACCTGCGCTTCACACCTTGCTGTAGTAACACTCTTTGTTGGAAACGCTTTTGTGAACTACAACCAGCCCAGTGCTGGCTACTCTCTAGAAGTGGACACTTTGATCTCCACCATGTTCTGCATCGTCACCCCTATGCTGAACCCTTTGATCTACAGCCTTCGCAACAAGGAAGTGAAGGGGGCCCTGAAGAAGGTTCTCAGCTGCTGGAGAATAGCATAGTTTTCATTCATTTATTGACAATAAACATTTCTTGTGCTGTCTGGGAAGAGCCCATGTGGAAAAAGAATTACCCATTGCTGTTGGAATATTTTGCTACGCGGATATGAAGAGGGTTTGTTAAGAAATGCTTCTCTTCTCTGGAAATTCTTTTAGCTTCTTTTCTGTTTTTTCTCATCCAAAATAGTTTTCTCTTGATTCTTCTTTTTGAATTCACTATTATATTGTATAAAATAAGTTCCTGTGTTGGTGAGATGGTGAACGAATGAACGAACAAACAAACAAATGAATGAACGAATGAATGAATGAATGAATAAACAAACGAATGAATGAATGAACAAACGAATGAATGAACGAACGAACGAATGAATGACAGGTTTACTTGCACCCCAAACTATTCTGAAATCAATACCTTTTTGTACATTATTATTTTTTTTTTAAAAAAAACACTTTTGATTTCTTTTTGCTGTTCTGTAGCAACATTCCACACAATCTCCCTCTATAGCACAAGGGTGGGGAACCACGGCCCTTTTATGACATGCGGACATGACCATCAGCACAGTGGTAAAATCTATTTTTTAAAAACTACCGGTTCTGTGGGCGTGGCTTGGGGGGGCGTGGTGTGGCTTGGGGGGGGCATGGCAGGGGAAGGTTCTGCAAAATCTCCATTTCTATCCCATTCCAGGGGAAGGGTACTGCAAAATCCTCATTCCCACCCCACTCTGGAGCCAGCCAGAGGTGGCATTTGCTGGTCTTCCAAACTGCTCAAAATTTCTGCTGAATCAGTGCAGAGATTCCACCACAGAAGCTGGCAGCCTTCAGCCTCTGGTTGCAGCAGTAGGATCAAATTGGAATAAAATCAGGAAACGTTGATGCAGATTTAAGGGGTGTCTGGGGAAGACACCCAGGTTAGGGTCAGCATGGACAAAAAGGGTATTCCTGACAAGCAATGGGGCAGATATTAAGCAAGGCCCTTAATTTGTGGTAGTGTGGATCTCATCCAAACCACAAAAACTTTGGCAATTACGATGGTTCAAGCACATTCAGGAAATGAATTAGCAATGGAGCAGCTCAGCAGACTCCAAAGATTGCATTTGCTATTCTGCATGAAACTTGCAGATGCAATCTGGCTGCAGGAGGATGCAGCGTAAGAGGAAAAAGATGAGTGGAAAAAACACAAGCTGCAAACGATAAAATTTGGAGTCCAAAAGGGAAAGTCATTATTCCAAGTAAAGCCAAATTAGGCAGGTGAAAGAATTGAAACAGAGATAACTGGCCATCGTGCAGTTTGAGAACAGGGACCGTTAGAGAGAAGCAGTAGGTCAGTAACCCAAGTCACTTACCATTTATTATCATCCCAATGTTTGCAAAGCAGCAAGGTAAACAAGCTCTCCGGACCCTGTTGTCCCCTCCTCCTCCTGCTCTCCTGGTTGTCTTCTCCTTGACCTTTCTTCCCACCTAGACACCAAAGGCACTTGTCCCCATGGCTGGACGAAGACTGATGTGTTATGCTACAAGGTCTTCACAGAAAAAAAGACCTAGGACAGGGGTCTCCAACCTTGGCAACTTTAAGCCTGGAGGACTTCAACTCCCAGAAAGCAAAGCTGGCTGGGGGATTCTGGGAGTTGAAGTCCTCCAGGCTTAAAGTTGCCAAGGTTGGAGACCCCTGACCTAGGAGACTTCAGAAGTTAGTAGTATTGTGATCCTGAGAATATCCTAGATCAAGCAGAGGTGAACTCTATGCAGAGCCCCCAAATCCCTTCTGGATGGCTGAGTAAGAGGTTTAACCTTGTGTGCAAAGTTAAGAATGAACTTCCTGTGAAAATTAGCAAAGCCCAGGAAACTCTGAAAATCTCTCATGTTAGGGCCGGGGTATAGAATAGAATAGAATAGAATTTTATTGGCCAAGTGTGATTGGACACACAAGGAATTTGTCTTGGTGCATATGCTCTCAGTGTACATAAAAGAAAAGATACGTTCATCAAGGTACAACATTTACAACACAATTGATGATCAATATATCAATATAAATCATAAGGATTGCCAGCAACAAGTTATAGTTATAAACAGTTATAACTATAACTGTTATAAACAGCAATTATAATTTGTATATAATTTGTATATAATTGTATATAACTTGTATATAATTATACAAGTTATAAACAGCAATTAGTATACCACGGTACCACTGCTCACACCTTGGTAGGATCCATCTGGAGACCATCCGTTGAAATCCTGCAGCCCAAATGGATCCATTGTCAAAGGTGTCAACACCAAACTTCTCCAGCTTGGCAAACAGCTTATTGTGCCATAGCCTTTGCAACACCTCCTGTTGTACGTCAGCCACTGTTGCTGCCTCAGAGTAAACCAGGATCTCAACCAAATAAATAAATCACCACAAATTTGTCCATTATATCTGAAAAAAAAATCAGTCATAAATCTGGAAAATAAATCTTTTGTTCTTGAAGTTCTGAGGCTTCGAACTTCATAGCCTCCCAAAAAGCATTTAAGACCCCCCACCCAAAATGCTGGAATGGGAGGAGATGGACAAGAGGATTTAAGGAAGGATACGATGTGCTAAGTTAACTTTGGTGCCAGGTTTTTAATTTTTATGTTTTAATAGATGTATGTATTGCATTGTTTGATAATTGATGTAGTTTTAATTGTGGATGGGGAGCCACCCAGAATTCAATATACAGTTTTATGACTATATAAATGTTTTAAACAAATAGAATCCGACTCATCTCCAGGGATTCAAGTTATCTGTCTTTAGTCTGTTACTAGATGTTTTATGCAAAATAAGCTACTTCCTGGTTTTCAGATATAAAATTCCTTCTGATAGAAAGCAATTTGTCTCTCCCTTCAACAACCCTCCCCCCCAAGAAATCCACCCCCTTGCCTTGCCTTTGACTAGACTATAAATTCCTCCACTCGCTTCTGCAGAAGACTTGCTATCCAAGGAGCCAAATGTGATCAGGGAAAACTAAGCCTGCAACCAAAAGCACTAATCAGCTTTGCTGAACATATAAATTAAATAGCTTTGCATGGGAATGCACGGATGAGATAGTTGGGCTAAGCCAGTGGTGGGATTCAGCCAGTTCGCACCACTTCAGAAGAACCGGTTGTTAACTTTCTGAGCAGTTTGCCAAACTGGTTGTTGGAAGAAATCATTAGGGCAGAGAACTGGTTGTTAAATTACTTGAATCCCACCACTGGGCTAAGCAGAGGAGTAGCCTCATAAAAACACAAGGCCAGAGGCATTGCTTGCTTTGTGTAACTCCCACTGTGCTCTAGGCACAAGGCATGCGGGAGGGAGCAAAACCACAGGCTCACAAATATTGCTCAAATATTACTAAACGAAGCATGGAGGATCTGCCAACTTGCTAAAATGACAGCTACATTATGAAAGCTTCTGAACAACCTACGTACACGTCTGTCTGCATGTATTCCAAGTGCTGTGGGGGTTTAAGCCAGTAACGGGAAAAGGGGGCCACACATGATACCCTGATGTTCACATTTGTGGGTTTTGTGGTCTGTGGGTATAAAAGACCTGGCTGAGGGGAACCTCCCCATGTCCTCCTTCTGCAGAGTAACATCATCCTGCTTCAGTCTCCACCTCGGGGTGTTTAGCTGGGCTTCAACACCCCAGACAAGGACCCAGAGTTAGACTGAAACTTCCTAAGGGAAAGGTGAGTGCTGCTCTCCCACCTGTGGGGACATGGCAGGTGAGGTCCTTGCATCAGAACACTCCTGGGAGTCTCTCTCCATCTGAAGGGAACTCTTTAACGTTGCTGCAGGTTCCAGAAGGGGCTCTATGGGATGGTCCCTCAGGCAGGGAGCAAGAGATCCATTGGGTGATCTCTGGGGGAGAGAGCGAGAGAGACCCACAGAAGATTCTTTCTAAGGGAGCCTTCTGCTGATTACGTAGCAATGCCGAATCCAGTGTGAACCCACTGACCATGGTGAGAGAAAGGGGCCCCAGCTTGGCTAGTGCAAAACTGTGGACAAACTATTGAACTCTCAGCTTAATCCTGGGTTGGATGGTCTCCCTTCCTGAGTGAGGTTTTCAATGAGCTTAGCTCCCCATCCTTCGCAGTGGTGAGAGTGCAGTACTGCAGGATACTTCTGCTGACTGCTGACTGACTGCAATTTGGCACATCAGATCTCACCGGCTCAAAGTTGACTCAGCCTTCCATCCTTCCAAGGTGGGTAAAATGAGGAGCCAGTTTGTTTTGGGGCAATATGCTGACTCCATAAAGTCATAAAGCTGACTCTGTAAAGCACTGTGAAGCTATTGCTATTTTTCCTTTCTGCAGGAAAGGGAGGAAAACCATGGGGCAAATTTCCTTCGTGAGTCTCGGTTTGCTGATTGTGGCCATCTCTCTAAGTGATGAGTCCAAGCAAGGTCTCTCATGTTCATAGAAGCTGAAGTTCTTGCCTTTGAATCCCTTTAGTACAATTACAATTCACAATCATGAACACAATTAACAGTGAAAAACTTGGCAAAATACACATGCATTTATCGTTGCAAGTTTAGTGCTTCCCACTCCTTGCCTTGGGGTGGTTCCATCAATGATCTCTCCTGAAGCCTCTTGAGCAGTTACAGATCCTCCAGAACTGAACCACATGATTCCCATATTTTGCCCCAGTCAACAGCCTGGTTCTTGAAGGAATCCAATTTCTGGCTTAGCACATTTACGCAGTTCACTGAATGATACACCACCCAAAGCAGAAAGATTCGCATAAGACTTTCAGGTTTAAGAAAATTAACTTAAGCTAACCCTAAATTTTGTTGGAAGGACAGAGACTGAATCTGAAGCTCAAATACTTTGGCCATCCAATGAGAAGAGAGGTCTCCTTGGAGAAAAGATCTGATGCTGAGAAAGATGAAAGGCAAAAAGAGAAGGAGGAGATGGCTAGATAATGCCATCAATGCAATGAACAGGAGACTGGCCAAAGTCTGGGGTAATGGATGATGGGGGGATGATATGCTATTGTCCATCAGGTTGTGAAGGGTCAGATATGACTTAGCCACTGATCAACAACCACCAGGTTTGGAAATTTGCAAATGCAGCCACTATATCTGTAACCCAAATCAGTTTCAGTTTATTGCCACCAAAGATGTTTGCAACCCAACAGGTCAAGAATGTTCTGCAGACCCAGCTGTCTCCTCTCCCTTCTCCGTTTCTCCTGGCCATCTTCTGACTGGGCTTTCTCTCTTGCCTCATAGGAGTGAAAGGCTGTTGTTGTCCCGATGATTGGCTGCCCATGAATGGGTTTTGCTACAAGCTCAATGATCAACTCAAGACCTGGAATGATGCAGAGGTTAGAAATGTTGTGTGTCTGTAAATTTCCTCACCCAGGCATGGGAAAAGCCCAGCCAGAGCCTTGTGTAGCTCCCAAATATACACTCTGGCTGGGCAGAAGTGGAAGGCCGCTAGGGTCGGTGCATGAAAAGGTAGCAAAGGTCATGATTTTAGAATAATCTGAAATGCAAGTACTCTATGAATGATATACTGATTTAGGCTTTCAGGACCAGTGTCTATTGGACAATGTCAAATTTCAGGGTTGAGTGACCATCTTGTAGACAAAAGATTTCCTGATGTCTCATTGGCAACTCTGACTGGCATCTTCAGGCCTCCTTTATTCTGATGAGGATCTCAGATTTTAAACAACGTATCATGAATTTTAAATAAGGAACTGTTCCAGAGCTGCAGACTCCAGGGAAAACATCCTTGATGGTCAACGGACTGAATAGTGTGGCTAGGATGATGCAATCAGATGCCTGCTGTTTGCTCTCATACACACACACACACACACACACACACACACACACACACACACACACACACACCTCTGGAAAGACTACAGAAAAGAGTAACAAAGATGATTAGAGGCCTGGCAGCTAAAACATATAAAGAACAGTTGCAGGAATTGGGTATGTCTAGTTTGATTAAAAGTACTAGTGTTCCAATATTTGAAGGGCTGCCACAAACAAGAGAAAGTCAAGCTGTTCTCCAAAGCACCTGAGGGTAGAACAAGAAGCAATGGGTGGAAACTAAGCATGGAGAGAAGCAACTTAGAACTAAGCAGAAATTTCCTGAAAATGAGAACAATGGATCAGTGGAACGCTTGCCTCCAGAAGTTGGGTGGGTGTGGAGGCTTTGACGAAGAGACTGGACATTTGTCCAGAATGGTCTCCTGCTCTGAGCAAAGGGTTGGATTAAAAGACCTCCAAGGTCCCTTTCAACTCTATTATTCTGTTACGTTCCTTCTCTGATGAATAAGTGCCTTTCTCTGTTGCTGCTCTTCCCAGATGTTGTGCAGGAAATTTAAGCCAGGCTGCCACCTCACCTCCATCCATAGCATGGCAGAGTCAGCTGACTTGGCTGAATACATTACAGATTACCTGAACGGTGATGGAAATGTCTGGATTGGACTGAATGATGCACAGGAGGTAGGTCCTTTGTATTTGTCAAGGAATTGCATAGCTACTGTCCAGCTGAAGTAGGAGAGGCATTTGCCTAGTCCAGGGGTCGGCAACCGCTTAATGTCAACCGCTTTAATCTAGATTGCAGAAAATATGACTTCTGTAACAGAATCATCAGTGCTTGGAACACTTTACCTGACTCTGTGGTCTCTTCCCATAATCCCAAAAGCTTTAACCAAAAACTTTCTACTATTGACCTCACCCCATTCCTAAGAGGACCATAAGGGGTGTGCATAAGCGCACAAACGTGCCTACCGTTCCTGTCCTATTGTTTTTCTTTTCTTCTTTCTATATATATGCTTATACCTCCTTATATTTACCCATATATGTTTATATACTATATAATCTTTTGTATGATTCCTACATATATTGTTTTGACAAAATAAATAAATAAAATAAATAAACCCGTGGCTCTGGAGCCGCATGTGGCTCTTTCATTCCTCTCCTGCGGCTCCCTGTCACCGGTCGGCTCCACAATTGATAGGGCTTTCGGTTAGGTAGAAGAAAAAGGATGCTGCGCTGAGACTCTATGGTGGGGGAGGAACCGGACTTCTGGCTGGCTCCAGAATTGAACAGGGGCTTCCAGTTAGGATCTTTGTGGCTCTTTGAGTGTTTAAGGTTGTCAACCCCTGGCCTAGTTTAATCCTGGTTAGTTGTTCCAGATCAACTAAGATTGATTAGCTAGATGGAGAAAGAGAAGGGAGGAGGTTCTATATGACCTGTCCCTTGAAACCTACCATTTTTTCTTTCTCTGCCCAGGGCCTTCTACAGCCAGAGACTCTTCCTACGTTAACATGGCTTCCCTTTCATTACAGAAAGGTGTCTGGGAGTGGACAGACAGATCCTGCACCAACTACCTATCCTGGAATCAAGGAGAGCCCAACAACCAGCAGAAGAATGAGTATTGCGTTGAGCTCATAGCCAAGACAGGTAAGTCAAGGTGGAGGGGAAGGTGTTGAAGATGCACTTTCAACAATGAGGACTTAGTTCATCCATCTTGGGACACCCACCAGTTGGCCAATGATTACTTTTGTTGACTTCCTTAGATTCTAAGCTCTCACAGCCCAACCTTCCATGCAGCCAAGGGAACACAAAACACGCATGGAATAAACAAAAATGGAACTCACCTTTTCTTCAAAAACCCAAACGTAATTATTACAACACCACCATTAAACCAACCATCTCCATTGCAGTAGGAGAAATCTTCACCCACTTAGAGCGTTTAGAGAAGAGAACAATTAATGCACTGGCTTTCTTTGCTCTCCCCCAAACATCACCATCAGCTGCTCTCCGGAAGGGGGGACCAGGCTGGGGTTGGTGGGAGGAGGAGGAGTGGGCTTGTCATATGGCTAGACTAATCACAGTGGTTATCTGTCCAAATGTGTTCAACATAGTTGAAGAGTGAAGTCCAGGTTAGGGGTGGAGACCAGGAGGCCCAACAAGGCTAGATCCATTTCATTCAGGGGAACGTCACCCTCCATATATCCAGACATTTTTTGAGCAAGTCCTGTGGTTGTTCAGCTAGCTAAATTTATATTGGTCTTACACGCCACAGAAACATTTAAATCAGGGGTCTCCAACCTTGGTCCCTTTAAGACTTGTGGAGTTCAGCTCCCAGAGTCCCTCAGCCAGCAAAGCTGGCTGAGGAACTCTGGGAGCTGAAGTCCACAAGTCTTAAAGGGACCAAGGTTAGAGACCCCTGATTTAAATAACTCTTTCTTGCTGTGCTTTCCAGTGAAGTAGAGAAGGTGCAGGTGAGGCTACCAGCCTCTGTTGGATCCATGCTACAAGAAGACTCCCATGCTGAGGGTGAGGACAGCCCCAGCCAGCTTTGGCACATTTCGGCCAGCGTGCTAGAAGTGCAACTCATCAGCAGCACACTCATGCTCAGGAGTCACGATGGCACAGCAGTTAGAGTGCAGTATTGCAGGCTAATTCCCTGCTCCCTGCCAGTAATTGACCAGCTCAAGGTTGACTCAGCTTTCCATCCTTATGAGGATTTTATTGTTGGGGGCAACATGCTGACTCTGTAAACCGCTTAGAGAGGGCTGCGAAGCGCTGTGAAGCAGTATATAAGTCTTAAGTGCTATTGCTATTGCTCTTCTGGGCAAGCTGTGATGTCTAACTGAGGGACATCTTTGCAAGCCAATATACTGCTGTCCACATTCATCATCCAGAGATGCCCTTTGGATATTACAGAAAGAAAGAAAGAAAGAAAGAAAGAAAGAAAGAAAGAAAGAAAGAAAGAAAGAAGGAAGGAAGGAAGGAAGGAAGGAAGGAAGGAAGGAAGGAAGGAAGGAAGGAAGAAAAGAAAAGAAAAAGGCGAAGTAACAGCCTTAAGAGTGAAATCAAAACTCCACCTAGTTTTTATACTGTATGCCAAAGAGATGGGCCGGAAAAGCTCTTTGATGCCCTCTTGTAGTGGAGCAGAGCTTGACAGGAAACTTCTGGTTGTCTCGGCCTGACTTGACAGCTAGTAAAGTCCATCTTAGCACATGAAGTTTTCCACCTGTGGTATCTTCATGCCTCCCCCCCCACCCCGCAAATGAGGGAGGAGCCACTGAAATACTCTCCAGGGACTCTGAGGGAGTCACTACAAAACTTTCTCTTTTTCCGCCCAGGTTACATGTACTGGAACGATCAGCCTTGCGATGTCTTGCGTGCTTTCATCTGCCAGTGTAAGTACTAGTGCAGTTGCTCCTTCCCTGCTCCAGGGTGAGGGAAACACCCGGTGACACCTGGAAAAGCAACGAAGGCCGGCCAAAATCTCTCTTCTCCACCCCTTTGCTTGCTTTCTGTAGCTCGGATCTGAGTTTGCTCTTTCTGGTGGGCCAGAAGGTCAAATAAATTCTGTCTTTAGGTGATTATTTTGCATTCCTGAGAACTCAAGGCTTTTTCATGACAAGGCTTGGCATTAAAGGAGGGCAGAGGGTGTTTTTCCTCAGAAAGACCATCCATCCATCCATCCATATTCTTGAATACAGCTCGATTGTCTGGAACCCTCACCACGTTTCTGACATCAATACAATTGAACGTGTCCAGAAATATTTTACAAGAAGAGTTCTCCACTCCTCTGAATACAACAAAATACCGTATTCCACCAGACTTGAAATCCTGGGTTTAGAAAATTTAGAACTACGCCGCCTTCGACATGACCTGAGTTTAACTCATAGAATCATCTATTACAATCTCCTTCCTGTCAAAGACTACTTCAGCTTCAATCGCAACAATACACGAGCACACAATAGATTTAAGCTTAATGTGAACCGCTCCAATCTTGATTGCAGAAAATATGACTTCAGTAACAGAGTTGTTAATGCTTGGAATACACTACCTGACTCTGTAGTCTCTTCCAAAAATCCCCAAAGCTTCAACCAAAAACTCTCTACCATTGACCTCACCCTATTCCTAAGAGGTCTGTAAGGGGCGTGCATAAGAGCACTAATGTGCCTACTGTTCCTGTCCTATTGTTTCTATTGTTTCCTTTCATTATATCCAATTAATATAGTTATTACATACTCATACTCATATATATGCTTATATATTGTATAGTTATTTCATGCTTATGCTTATATATACTGTGTGACAAAATAAATAAATAAAATAAATCAATAAATAAATCGAGGCTTTGATGCTTTCTTGCATGTCCTCCTCATTTTAATTGCAGGGTTGAGAATCTGAGGGGCCTCAGCACCATTTTCTGTCCCCCCCCCAAGCTGGTTTAGATGGGAAGCTGGGTTGACTTTCTCTCTTGGGTGACTGATCCTGCTGGGAATGCCTACATCCCAACATCCCAACATCCTTTGCTCATCTGTCAGGGTTCCAAGTGATACACCGATTGCAAGCAGAACTCCGAGGTCAGTGGGCTCCTCAAAGAAGAGTTTTATTAAGAGATATCATCTTAGCATGAACTGGTGGAAAGCCAACCCTGAAGATTCCCATGCCGTCCACCTAATTAAAAGTGAAAGTTTCCCTTTTCCTCAAACAATAAATCACATTTTTTTTTGTAAAAAGTTTTTTTTTATTTTTTAACACACACCCCAACATGCAATACCCCTTTTTCTGAACAGAATATTGGCCAAGTTTCAAATATATACAACTTTTAGTTCTCTTCCAACACATTTTGTGTGCTTATATTAATATATTTTTCCTTTTTTCTCTCTCATTTTTATTTTCTTTCTTTTATTTATGTTGTATATTTAATCTTACCCTTTGCCCTGAATTCTAATCATTTATCAACTTCCCTCTTTCCCCCCCTCTCCTTACTCCCTCTAAATTAAACCCTTTATTTCCCAATTAATATTTATAAAATTTTATATATACTACTTATCAAACATCATATATTTGCAATTCAAAAACAATTCATGTAATGTTAACCATAGTCAAAAAGAAAAAAAAATCAGTTAATCTTCATAATATCATTTCTTCTTCTTCTTCTTATATTATTATTATTATTATGCTTTAAGTAAATTCCGTAATTACATTTAAAGACTTTTTATAGTTTCAAATTCCATTATTAATATTTAAACCATTTAATATATTGTCAGCTATTTTTCATGCTTTCAAATTCCATTATTAATATTTAAACCTTTAATATAGTGTCAGCTATTTTTTTATTTTCTTCTTTTCTCTCTTTCTCCTTTTTTTCTTCTTTCTCTTAAAATCCTTTACTCTCGTTGCTTGTCCTGTATTTCCATCCACTCTCCTCTTCCCCCTTTCCCTCGTTCTTATATTCTCATTATTAGTCCCAATGTGGTCCTTTAACTTTGTATTTTTTCCTCCCCTCTTTTTTCCTCCTTGTCTCTTTCTGCCCTCACTATTTTTATCTGCCCTTCTAGTTTGCAGTGTTTTTCCAGCTGCTCTCCTTATTCCCCTTTTAATTCTTCTTCTTTTGCCACTGTCAGTCCCAGTGTAATCTTTTGTTTTTTGTGTTTTTTCTCTTCCCCCTTTCTTTCTCCCTTTGTCTCTTTTCACCCTTTCTATTTTTATCATGATTATTTTTTCCATCATTACTCCCCACACAATTATTTAATTTTTCACAATTAGTGTTTTTTTTCTTTATCTTCCATAACACTCTCTTGCTTCTTCTTCATAGTTTCCATGTTTTCTTGGGTAGATTCCAACACAGTTCCTAGTTCATCTGATTTCAGTTGTCCATAAGCCCTTGTAATTATTTCTTTTATTTCCCGTTTTAAAGTCATTTGCATCTTTTTCATCATTTCAATTATTTCCTGCGCCATTCTGTATTTTCTGGGTTGTATTTCACCTTCCTTAATTATCAAAGTGAAACACCTTGCAGGCACACAGATCCTCCCCCAAACTTCGCACCGGTCTTATAGCTTTAAAGAAAAACTTTTTCCAAAACACATGTTGGTTGTTGTAATTTTTTCCTCCACCTGAGGGTGTCTCTCACCAATCCACCATTCCAATTAACAAGCTACAAAAGTATCCATTTTATTTTTAAAACCACATTTTACTTCTTCTTTTTTCCTCCAAGAATTCAATTTAAAGTCCGTATCCAAATCTATTCATTTTAAAATCCAGTCCAAATCCAATTTAATGGGGAAAAGGGAAAGTATGAAGAAGTGTCACCAGACTTTAATTATAGTTCCCCTGATTCTTCCTTTTATAAACAAAATGACATTCTGAAAGTTCTTAAGCCACTCCAAATCTGTTTATGGATTCCCCCCCCCCACTTTCTTCTGTTTTGGGTATCACAAATTATATTCCAAAAGACCAAATTCTCTTTTGGTTTTTAGGATTTAGTATTTCCATTTTATTTTTTCCCTGCTGTATTCACATTCCCCACTCAATTTAGCCGCTATTTCACTGCCGGGACACCTTTTACCAAATTAAAGCTAATTTATTTTTCTTGTGAGTTGGTATTAACATAACATAACATCAGAGTTGGAAGGGACCTTGGAGGCCTTCTAGTCCAACCCCCTGCCCAGGCAGGAAACCCTACACCATCTCAGTCAGATGGTTATCCAACATTTTCTTAAAAATTTCCAGTGTTGGAGCATTCACAACTTCTGAAGGCAAGTCGTTCCACTTATTAATTGTTCTAACTGTCAGGAAATTTCTCCTTAGTTCTATTCACTCGCCCGGCTTCAATATTCCATCCAAATCACTGCTCCTGCTCAAAATCTTGGTCCAGTTGCTCCAACTTAATCATGGCTGCTATGGCCACCTCCCCCATTGCTGAGTCAAAGAGTTTTCTCTGACCTCTGAGGAACCTAATGGTTCCTCTTGGTCTTCCAAGATGCCTCTCTTTCTTCCTCATCCCTACAGGATGGAGCTGGTCCGAAGATCCCTCGGCATCGGTTTGTCAGCCCGGGATTTCGCAAAGCTCATAGGAGCTCGCTATTCCCCGACTGTCTCACCGTGACGCTTCCGGTCGAATCCAACAATAAATCACATTGTCCAATCTAGGTATGGGCTGGTTGCCTGGTTACTCCTTTCCTTTTCCTGTAGCCAGCCGGCAGTTGAAATGTCCTTGACGCATGAGAGAGCTATTGTCAACTTGCCTCAGATCAGTACTTAAGAAAATAAAAACCCAACTCCATCATTTTGAAGAAATTGGTAATTTTTACTAAGCAAGTCTGATAACGATTCAAGCTAAGCCAGAAATGGAAGTAAATCAAAACCACAGAGTAATATCCTTTCCTGAACCCTCCCCCTACTAGAGGTCATACAGTAATTATCCAATGTCATCTTCCTCCTTGGCCACGTGTAGTTTCACTTCCGATATTTTCCCTCTGTCAATCTTCAGGGTGGAAATTGAGGCCAGCAGCTGCCGTTACATTCACGCGCCAAAACAGTTCAAACGTCTGTTCAAAAGGCTAACTCCCTCTCCCACACATGCAATGTCAGCCGAACGCTGGGAATAGTAAAAACCTCCCCCTCCTCCATTAATCATATAAGACACTCAGTAGAGCAAACTTTTAACAAGGTAATAAAACAGTAAAACAGTCTAGTAGGAGAAATACACTTAATTAAAGCGGAGGCTGACAGCTATTTTGTTTCGGCTACAAAATCCCATTTATCTCTATCCCCCCGCCCCCGTTCGGCTCCAAAAAGTGTCAATCCTGAAGCCATGTGAACAGAAATCCCGACAGGAAAAAAAACCACAGAAAAGAAAACGTCCACAGTCAAGTCAGCTTCAGGGTTGACATCATTCTTGCCAGGACCACCCCATCACCACCAGCACCACAATGAGTCAGCACAGCAGGACTTGGCAGGGTTGAAGTTGGAGTCAAGCTGATCATGTCCTTTAGGGATTGTTAGGAGTGGACCCTTCAATGACCATCTCAGAATTCACCCATGTAAAAACAAGGTCATTCTGTTTTGAGAAGAGAGACCGGTAGAGGGAAGCTGTGTGTTGGGTCACGTGATCCTCTTAAATCTAATATCTCAGATCTCATTCCAGTGGGTGGGTAGACTGTCAAGGGATTGCACAACACCTGTTCTACTTGATAGGAGATCCGATGCCATTCGGACAAATGGCTGTCCAATCTCTTCTTCAAAGCCTCCAGTGATGGAGCACCCACAACTTCTGGAGGCAAGTCGTTCCACTGATTAATTGTTCTCACTGTTAGGATGTTTCTCCTTAGTTCTAGGTTGTTTCTCTCCTTGATTAGATTCCATCCATTTCTTCTTCTCCTGCTTTCAGCTCTGCTTTGTGGCTGCCACTCGAATACTGGAACACTGCTAGTTCTTGTTGCCCTTTTCTGCACTCTTTCCAGAGTCTCATATGTGTATGCGTGTCCATTTAAGAAATGAGCAGGGATCTGACTGCATGGTTCCTACCCACCTTCTTGACCTCTCCTGATATCCTTGCTGGTATCTGCAGCTCTGGAACAGCTCCTGAGTTAAATTCATGATCCATTGTTTAAAATCCGAGGCCTCCATCACTTCAAAGTCAAGGAGAAATGAAGATGCCAGTGAGACATCAGGAAATCAGTTGTCTACAAGGTGTTCCCTTAACCCTGAAACTCAACACTGCCCAACAGATATGGGCCATGAACGCCTACACCAGTATAAGGACCGGAGATTATTTGCATTTCAGACTATCCTGAAACGATGATCCTTTCTTTCTTTTCGTGTACCCAGGCTAGTGACCATCTGCTGCAGGCCAGCCAGAGGGGATTTGCCTAGAGTTCCCTTCTGCTTCAGCTATGATAATCTCAGGATCACAATACTTCTAACTCTGCTTTCATCCAGATCTTTTTTCCTGTGAAGACTTTGTAACATAACACACTGCCTGTCAGCCAGTCATGGGGATAAATGCCTTTGGCTCCTATATGGGAAGAAAGCTCAATGAGAAGACAACCAGGAGACCAGGAGGAGGAGGAAGAGGAGGAGGAAAAGGTCCATTGGGTCCTTGGTGCTCTGTGAGCTGGGTGGTTTTCTTGCAGATGTTTCATGAACCAATTAGGGAATATTATCAGGACTAAAAGAAGTGGGGATTGTGAGGAGGAGGAGGAGGAGGAGGAGGAGGAGGAGATATCAGGGTCTGCAGAATATGCTTACCTTGTTGCATTGCAAACATTGTTGGTGACAATAAATTGAAACTGATTTGTGTTATAGACCCAAATTCTACATTTGCAAGATGTTTAACAATTGGGGAGGTTTAATCTGGATTAATTTCCTTGCAGTTTCATGCTTGGCGTGAATCTGTCCATATTGGTTAGTTTCGTATTCAGTGAACCACACAAAGCCAGAACCAGATTAACCCTGTCTAAGCTTTGCACACTTGGACCTGGTGTGCCAATGGTGAACATTCCTGAAGCAGCTGGACTTAGCAACTGTTAATTTTGGTGACAACATCTCTCGGCTACTGCAATGGGTTTCAGGTGGGTTTACCTGGGAAAGATGAAATTGCAATTGCTGCAGGAGACAGCATCCAAGATACTGACCAATGGAAAGTACAGGGATCGTGTGGGTCAATCCTAAAGGATCTGCACTGGCTTCCTGGATCTCCCCAAGTGGCTCAAGGACTAAGAGTATTTGTTGAAAACCCCCTGCCCCCCCCCCTGCCCAGGAGAGGTCCTTCTGAAGATGCCCCTGCCAGGTGCTCAGAATTAAGGGACCTTCTTTTGTGAGGGTCCCATGGAGAGCAATCCATAGGAAGGGGTGGAAACACTCCACTTTTAATGATAAATACAGGTATCTTTTCCAAAGCATTTCACCGTCAATTATATTCATTATTCTGAAATTTAATTGTATTAATTTAGCTTTGTTTTTGCATTGTTGCGAACAGCCCTCGGTCTTGGAGCAGAGAGATAAAGACGGGATATAAATCGCACAATAAGCCAAACAGGAATCAAAGCAACTTCAGGGAGAGGATTTGGGGGGGTCAAATCAGGAAGGGGTTCAGACAGAAGTGGGATTCAGCTGGTTCGCACCGGTTCAGACAAACCGGTTGTTAAGTTTTTGCATAGTTCAGCGAACCACCACTGGCTGGCCCCACCCTGCCCACCGGGGTTGCCATTCAGGGTGGGGAGGCTGCAGGGACGTGACTGGGAGCCGCATCAATCAACTGGGAGTTTGCTTTGTGACATCTTTTTTCCCCTGAGAAGTTGGAAGGTCTGAATGAACTTTTTAAAACTGGTAGTCACATGGTCTTCTTTTGTTGCCCTGCACGCAGGAGAAGGGAGCTGGAAAACAGGTTAGTGAGGAATGGTGGTTGCTTTGGAATGGGGTGGAAGTGAGGATCCTTCCTTCGTTGCAGAGAAGAGTAAAGAGGGGAGAAGGGAGAATGAGACCCATGGGAAATCCACCTTAGGAAGGAGACACCACATCTGTCCCAGGACTAAGCAGAGATTCCCAGATTTTATTTTAGATTTGGAACATGATAAGGTCACACAACCTGACTCCCTGGAAATTAATCAGATTGATTGATTGATTGATAGCATGTACATTCTGACCCTTCTGACTCCATACGAAAAGTATGAATATTTTGGCCTCTCTAAGAAGTCAAAGAAATATGTTTTTGCACAAGAAATTCTATTTTCTTCTGGCCGGGGGGGCTGCCTGGTAGCACTGTCCACTCCAAGATGACCCTCTATGCCCACTCACTGGAGTCAGACTTAAGAGGTTCAACATGTGAGGACCACATGACCCAACACTTGGCTTCTCTCTAATTGTCCCTGATCCCAAAAGATCTTACCCATGATCTTATTCCATGGGTAAATTCTGAGATGGTCACTGAAGTGTCCATTCCTAATTATCCCAGAATTCTGCAGCCATTTCTCCATCCCAGTGATGGGATTTCTGTTGATTCCAGGTGAACCTCAACCCCACATTGAACAATCCTAAATGACACAATGAAGGTCACCAGTTGAATTGAGAAAAAGTGGGCAGGGAAAAGCCAAACCACAGCCTTGCAAATATTGCTAAAATATTACTAAATTAAGCATGTAGAGATAGCAACTGGCTGAAATAGCAGTTATATTATGAAAGCTTTTGGCCAGCCTATGTACACGTCTCTCTATATTTTAACTGCTATAGAAGTTTAAGCCATATTTGGGAAAAGAGGGCAACTGTTGACACCCTGATATTCAGTTTGTGGGTTATGTGGCCTGGGGATATAAAAGACTTGACCGGGGATAACCTACCCCTGTCCTCCTTCTGCACAGAGTAACATCATCCTACTTCAATCTCCCCTTTCATTTGTTTATTTGGACTTCAACACTCCAGACAAGGACCCAGAGTTGGACTGAAGTATCCGAGGGACAGGTGAGTGCTGGTCTACCTGTGGGAACATGGCAGATGAGATCCTGGCATCAGACCATTCCTGCGTGTCTCTCTCCAGCAGGAAATCTGGAGGAGGGTTTCTATGGCAGAGAGCAAGGGATCTCTTGGGAATCTCTGGGAGAGAATAACAGAATAAGGGAGTTGGAAGGGACTTTTGAGGTCTTCTAGTCCAACCCTCTGCTTAGATAGGAAACCCTATACCATTTCAGACAAATGCCTGTCCAGACTCTTCCTTAAAACCTGCAGTGATGGAGAACCCACAACTTCTGGAGGCAAGCTCTTCCACTGGTTGGTTGTCCTCACTGTCAGGAAATTCCTCCTTAGTTCTAGGTTGCTTCTCTCCTTGATTGGTTTCCATCCGTTGCTTCTTGTCCTGCCCTCGGGTGATTTGGAGAATAGGTGGACCCCCTTCTTCTGAGAGACAGGTCCTCCTGTGAGAGACTTTCTCAGGAAACCTATCCCCATCCTGGCCATTGTGCAGCAATTTAATGACAGCCACTGGGCTCCCATCAAAGCTGTTGCATGGCCACGAAGAGAGAAACAGGGTCCATCTGAATGACTGCAAATCTGCAAGACAAAAATTGGGGTTCTAAGCTTGGGACCAGATTGAACAGGGGGTTCCCCTTTCTGATTGGGACCTTGAACAGCTCTCGTTTCCCCTTCTCATTTTCCCCCCTTTGCTCCCCTCTGCAGGAAAGAAAAGAAGACCATGGGGCGATTCATCTTTGTGATCCTCGGTTTGCAGGTTGTGGCCCTCTGTCTAAGTGGTGAGTTCGAGAAGGGTCTCTCGTGTCCAGAGAGGCCAAGTCTTTTGCATCTGAATCTCCTCCTAATTAGACCCCCAGCATTAGAATAGAATAGAATAGAATAGAATAGAATAGAATAGAATAGAATAGAATAGAATAGAATAACAGAGCTGGAAGGGACCTTGGAGGTCTTCTAGTCCAACCCCCTGCTCAAGCAGGAGAACTTCTACCATTTCAGATAAATGACTTTTTAGACTCTTCGAAATCTCCAGTGATGGAGCACCCACAACTTCTGGTGGCATGCTGTTCCACTGGTTTGTTGTCCTCCCTGTTAGAAAGTTTCTTGTCCTATACCTTGAGATGTTTTGGAGAAGTGCCTCCTCTCCCTGAAGTTACTTTTATTCCTGTTTGACTTATTGTGCAATTTAGATCCCGCCTTATCTATCTGTGCCAAGAGCCAGCAGGACTGTTTGCAACAAAGCAAAATTCATGCAACTGAAATTCAGAATCGTGAATACAATTACAGGTTAAACACTTAGCAAAACATACATGCTTGCATAATTTGGGTTCTGCGTAAGTAGAGGACCTTCCAGCTCTTGCTAGGGATTAGTTTCCATGGGAGCCACACAAGAGAAGGCCTTTCCCCACAGATCTAAGAGCTGAGCATCTGGCAGGAACATCTTCAGAAGATCTTTTCCTGGGCGGTGGGTAGTGGGAGGGACAATCTCACAAATCTTAATCCTCTGAGACCCTTGAGCAGTTATAGGACATCCAGGAGACAAGTGCAAATCCTTCTGGACTGACAGATGTGATCCACACACTTTGCCCTGTCAAGAGCTTGGGTCTTGAAGAAACCAGTCTTCCTCCTCCTCCTCCTTTTCTCCTGGTTATCTTCTCATTTGTAGACCTAGCTGTCTCCTCCTCTTCCTCCTCCCCCTCCTCTTCCTCCCCCTCCTCTTCCTCCTCCTCCCCCTCCTCATTTTCTCCTGGCCACCTTCCCCTTCAGCTTCCTCTCTTCCCACACAGGAGCCAAAGGCGGCTGTTGTCCACGTGACTGGCTCCCCATGAATGGGTTGTGCTACAAGGTTTTTGAGGAACAAAAGAACTGGACCAGTGCAGAGGTTAGAAGTGTTTGTGCGCTTGTGAATTTCCTAGTTCAGGCAGAGCCAAGGAGGACCTGGATGGGTGTGTGAAAAATCAGTAAAGATCATGATTTTAGGATAGCCTGAAATGCAAGTATCTGTGCAAAATATGGGCTTTCATATAGATATAGTCTTTCATGGCCAATGTGCAATGTTGAGTGAATGCCTTCCAGACAATAGACTTCCTGAGGTTTTGCCACCAACTCTGGCTGGCCTCTTCAGACATCCTGTCGTGTCCCACTCCTCCGCTGACGGCCGGGTCGTGGAAGTCCGTATCAAGCGTGCCTCTGCAGCTCTGCCAAAGTCCTATCAGAGTTCTCAAGGCAGGCAGGAGACCAGGAAGTGACTTCAGCAATCCAAGTTAGCCTTTGCCTGACTCAGAGAATGCCAGAAAGCAGATCCTTTATATAGGCCATGAGGTGTGGCTCCACAACTCAGCACTTATCCAGGCCTGCCCCTCCCTTCCTTTTGCTGACGTCGCCTCTCCATTCTCTGGAAGCATGGGTCTATCCATTGCATCGTTTCATCTCCAGCTGTTGGTAATCTCAGCTCGTGGCTGGCTTCAGGCGCACATGCTATCGGAGGGAGGTTTGTTTGTTCGGCCTGTCCGGGCATGGTGCCAGGGCTGGGAGCTGGAGGCACGCCAGGACATTCTTCTGAACTATCAGCGTCTGGCAGGAGATAAGAGGGGCCCGGCTGCGGCAGGGGGAGCGAGCGAGACACAACACATCCTGGGACCACCTTGAGTTTGAAGTGATGGGGATCTGAGATTTTAACCAATGAATACATTCACAATTTATTCACAGGTGATCATGTAAGGAGCTGCTCAGGAGCTGCAGACTCTAGCAAAGACATCCTCAGGGGTCAACAGAATCAAGATGGGTGGCTAGGACCCTTCAGTCAGCTCTCTGCTCTTTCCTACATGCCCAAAACTTCAGCTTCTCTGCTGAAGGAGGGTCTTTTACTGTTCTTTTTCCAGATGTTCTGCAGGAAACACAAGCCAGGCTGCCACCTCGCCTCCATCCATAGCATGGCACAATCAGCTGACTTGGCTGAGTATATCTCTGACTATCTCACAAGGAAAACCCATGTCTGGATTGGACTGAATGACCCACGGAAAGTAGGTCTCTTTCTGCTGATAATGTTCCCAGATCCATATTTACCATTTCTAAGGGGCTTTGGGATGGTTCGTCCAATGGGAGGTAGGGATCTCTTGCCTTGGACAAAACCTCTGAAAATTGTTATTTATCGCAGTGCTGTCTCTCCTTCCTCTCGCCAACCTTTCCTGCCCACTTAAAGAACTGACCACTGTCTTTAAAGCGCCAAAGGACCGGACACTGCTCTGACCCACATCCCAGGATCAAGGCCTTCTCACACTCAGCTCCTCCTTCAATCGGACCTCTTCTTTTTGGCCCATTGGGTGGCTTCTAAACCTTCTTGAAACTCTGGTAGGCCATTAACTCAGGGACTTGCAGGGACTGGCCTGGGAGGGCTGTTCTTGCCTCCCCTCTTTTTGTGTGTGCAGATTTTACTCATTTCTGCTCCCAGCAGGCTTTCAGCTTGTGTTTTGTTGCATTTGCAATTCTGGAAAATACATAATCATATATAAAGTAGAGAACTTTCTCTGAAATTGAGTTTAGTTCCTGGTAAATTCCTGAGTAGAAATGTCATTTTCTGGCAACAATACAGAAGGGAGAGGGGGGAGGGGGGAGGGAGGTAGAGAGGGAGATAAATTGCATTTTCAATTCCTGAAAAATGCTTGATATAACACTAGCACTTAGATTTCTATATTGCCCCATAGTGCTTTTACAGCCCTCTCCAAGGGTCAGCATAGTGCCGCCAACCAAACAATCTCAGAAGGATGGAAAGCTGACTCAACCTTGAGCTGGTCAGAATTGAACTGCTGGCAGTGAGCAGAATTAGCCTGCAATTCTGCATTCTAGCCTCTGCGCCACCATGGCTCTTATATTGACCATGTTAAAGGAAGGAAAATTTTCTTGGACGTCATTTCATTTCCCAGTGACTTTCCGAACACAAGGACTCTTTACTGGCAATCACACATCCACCTCCCCCCCAAATTCCCAGGATGTTATTCAGCTTCCAAGCATAAGTTGACTTTGTAAAAATACAAATAGAATGAGACTATTGCCTTACACAATGTAAGCCGCCCTGAGTCTTCGGAGAAGGGCGGGATATAAATGTAAATAAAAAAAATAAAATAACCGATAGTCCTGGGATTCTGCAGATACTCTCCCACCACATTCATGGGGTTGATCCTATTTATCTCTCTGGTCAATATTGTTCAGTGCTGCCACCAAGCTGGGCATCAGGCACAGAGGCTTTGAAGCTGAGTTGGTGACTCCATGGACATTTAAAGGTGGTTTTCTTTGGGGTTTTCTGTTTCCGGATCTCAGCATTGTCACTTATCCAAATGTTCAAGTTTCACCACCACCATTCTTAGCTGAGGGGTGTGCGTGTGTGTTAGAGAGAGAGAGAGAGAGAGAGAGACAGACAGACAGACAGACAGACAGACAGACAGACAGACAGACAGAAGAGCAGCTGTGATAATTGAAGGCCTGGAACCTAAAACCTATGAAGAATGGTTGCAGGACCTGGGTATGGCTAGTCTAGAGGAAAAAAGGACTAGTGGTGACATGATAGCAGTATTCCAGTTTTGACAGACTGTCACAGAGATGGGGGGTCAACTTATTCTCCAAAGCCCCTGAAGGCAGGACAAGAAACAATGGACGGAAACTCTTCAAGGAGAGAAGCAACCTGGAATTAAGGAGAAAGATCCTAACAATGGGGACAATTAACCAGTGAAACTGCCTGCCTCCAGAAGTTGTGGCTGCTTCATCACTGGAGGTTTTTGAGAAGAGACTGGACAGCCATTTGTCTGGAATGGTACAGGGTCTCCTGCTCGAGCAGGAGGTTGGAATAAAAGACCTCCAAAGCAGTGGTGAAATTCAAAAATTTTCCCTACGGGTTCTGTGGGCGTGGCTTGGTGGGCATGGCTTGGTGGTAATTTGACTGGGTGGGTGTGGCCAACTTGTAAAATGTGGTGAAAGTTACTTAATGCTATTGCTTAGCACCAAAATTTTGGGCACAATTGTGCATAAGTTCTTTCTTTCTTTCTTTCTTTCTTTCTTTCTTTCTTTCTTTCTTTCTTTCTTTCTTTCTTTCTTATCTCTCTTTCTCTTTCTCTCTCTCTCTCTCTCTCTCTCTCACACACACACACCTGGTCTGGGCATATAGATAGAGCCCTTCCTGGGGAGTTTTCCTGCACGGATGCACCCGGCAGCAGTGGCGGTGGGGGGGACAGAGCTTGCCTGGGCTCTCCCACCGTCCTAGAACTGTGCCACGCTGGGGGGTTTTCCTGTGCGGCTGCGGTGCCAGCACCAGTGAAGGTGGCAGCACACCCTGTCCTTCAGGGACCCGAGGGTGGGTGGCCCGGCCCAAAAGTGTTGCATCCCCTATCATGAGCTGGATGCAGGGGGAAAGGCAAATGGGTGGCAGTCAGCCAAAGGCCCTGTGGAAGCCGGCCAAGAAAGCCGGGTGCACCAGGCCCAAAAGGTAAGTGAGCCTTGCCATGTCCCCCCCGAGGCCAAGCACAGCAGGTCTCCCTCCCCTCCCCACCGCCAGCATCGGCTTACCTTCTAGATCCTCCGCCAGCATATTCCGCATGCCCATCATCCCAATGGGCCCAGTGTGTTGGTAAGGCTGACAGCAGCAGCCGCGGGACATCCGCCTGGCACCTGCCCTCCCGGAACACCTCCGCTGCCCCTCTCAGCCCCAGAGCAGTGGCTGTGTCTCCACCAAGGGCCGCCCACCCACCCATTGCCCGGGCTGGGCTGGACGCCGACCTCGGATGGCAAGCGGACATTGGGGATGACTGGAAACGCAGCGTGGAAGACAGGCAAGCATGACAGGGCTGTGAGAAGGGAGTCGGCTGCTAGCTCCCTTCCCCGCAGCCCTGCTATGCTTGTCTGCCTTCCACATGGTCTTTCGCTTGCCTGTCTTCACAAGCTGGTCATGGGAATGCCGGGAAGGCCAAGTGGAAGGCAGGAAAGCATGCAGGGCTGTGGGTCATGGGCCAGTTCGGGGGCATGGCCAGCCAGCAATTGCTACCGGTTTGGTGAACCAGCCCCAATCTCTGCTACTGGTTCACCCGAACCGGTCTGGACCGGTAGTATTTCACCCCTGCTCCAAGGTCCCTTCCAGGTCTATTCTGATCGATAGATTGAAAAAGAAAGAGATGATATATTTGATCTGTCTTGAAAATGTTCGTCTCTGATCGGGGCCCTACAGAATCCAACCCCCTGCCTTTGTTAGCTAACATGGCTTCCCTGTCATTCCAGCAACGCATCTGGGAGTGGTCAGACCGATCCTGCGTTGACTACTTGTCCTGGAATCAAGGAGAGCCCAACAACAAAGATAACAAAGAGTACTGTGTCCACCTCTGGACCCCGACAGGTATGGCAAGATGGTGGGGACACAACTCAGGGTGTGCTTCCAACAATGAGGACAAATGTGATCCATCTTGGGACACTCACCCCTTGACAACTGATGGTCTTTATTGATACCTTGGTTTCTAAGCTTTCACAGTCGAACACCCTATTAGAGCAAAGGGAACACAAACCTCTGTGGGATAAATAGAAATGAAGGCCATAACTCCTTCAAACACTCAAACTGTATATACCTATTATTAAGAATAGAATAGAATGGAATGGAATGGAATGGAATGGAATGGAATGGAATAGAATAGAAAATGTGGAATAGAATAAATGGAATGGAATAGAATAGAAAATGTGGAATAGAATAAATGGAATGGAAATAGGATAGGATAGGATAGGATAGGACAGGACAGGACAGGACAGGACAGAACAGGACAGGACAGGATAGGATAGGATAGGATAGGATAGGATAGGATAGGATACAGAGAATAATAGAGAAAAGGATAGGGGAAAATAGCATAGCATAGCATTAGAACTAGAACTGGAATAGGGATTCTTTATTGGCCAAGCGTGATTGGACACATTACAGGACCATCATCACATAAGCTCCATCTTAACCTTCTTCCCAAAGGCCTTTGTTGTCACAGGACATTTAGCTTTTTGTTGTTTCTTGTCTTGCTTAAATATATATCAAATATCTACTCCCATTGCAGCCAGAAGAATCTCAGATGATTTTAGTGTTTAGCATCCAGAGGGAGGGCTCAGTATGCAAGCTTTCCTGGTGTGCTTTGCAGTGAAGGAGAGATGGTGCAGGTGAGGTGTATCCATGCTACAAGTAGAGTTCCCTGCTGAGAGTTAGGACAGTCCCAGCCAGCGATGATACAATCTGGCCAGGGTATCACAGCTGCAACCACAGCATGCCCCTGCTCTTCTGTGCAAGCTACAAAGTCTAATTGAGGGGCCTCTTTGCAAGCCACAATACTGGTTCCCGTACCCATCATCCAGGGATGTCCTTAGCAGATGGTAAAAAAAAAAGAGGGGGGGAGGGTCAATGTAACAGTCTTGACAGTGAAATCAAAGCTCCATCCAATTTTCACCTGTAAAAGAGGTGAGGCGTGAGCTTAAATGGACTCCAGAGGATGGTAGAGGACAGGAAGGCCTGGAGGAATGTTGTCCATGGGGTTGCGATGGGTCGGACAAAACTTCGCAACTAACAACAGCAAAACTCAAACTTTTTGCTGCCATCTTGTGGCTGAGCAGAGCTTGGCAGGCAAAGCCTGGTTGCCCTATCCTGATTTGTTGGCTAGGCAACCAGCTGGACCAAAAGCCCATATTTGCACATGACGTTCTCCACCTGCGGTTTCTTCATGTTGCCCTGCAGATGAGGTCAGAGCCACTGGAATATTCTGGGAGTCTGAGGGAGTCACTGCAAAACTTTTTCTTTTGCTGTCCAGGTTACAAGAACTGGAACGATACGCCCTGTGACACCGCCTATCCTTTCATCTGCCAGTGCAGATTCTAGTGCAAATGGCTCCTTTCCTTGCTCTGCAGTGAGCGAAGCGCCTGGCGAAGTCTGGGGAAGCGATGAAGTCCTGCCAAAATCTCTGCTCTGCACCCCTTCCCTTAATGCAGGGGGTCCCAAACTTATACCTCGCACTCCTAGAACTCTTCTGCTATATTCTCCCATCCCTTTAAAATAAATAAATAAATATATGCATAGAATTATACATATATATTATACATATGAAACTTCTAAGCCCAAGTTTTTGCACCCCCTGGAATATCTTCTTGTACGCCTTGTTGGTAACTGCTGCTTTAATGGATGCTTTCTGTAGCTTGGATCTGACCTTGCTCCTCCTCATGGGCCAGAAAGTCAAATAAAATCTATCCAGCATGACTGCCCTCCATTATTCTGCAGAACCCAGGAGATGGTTGAAGTCCCAAACTCAAAACCCCCGAAGGACTTATTTCATCCATCTTGGGACACCCACCAGTGGGCAACTGATGACCTTTGTTGACCTCCTTAGATTCTAAGCTCTCACAGCCCAATTCTCTAAACAGCCAAGGGAAGGTCCAGAAAGAGATATGTGGTGTGATGTTCTTCCACTACTGAAAATTGCCTGCAGTAATACCCAGGCCAACAAATTGGCCAATCCCATCACCAGCTTCTTGGTTGGCCTCGGTCCCTTCCTCTTCATCATCCTGTCCTATTTCTGTATTTTGGCCTCCATTGTCCGGATTCCTTCCAATACCGGCAGACGCAAAGCCTTCTTCACTTGTGCATCACACATTGCTGTGGTAACTCTTTATATCGGAAACGGGTTTCTGAACTACAACCAGCCAAGTTCTGGCTACTCCCTAGAAAGCGACGCCCTGATTTCCATAATGTTTTGCATTGTCACCCCCATCCTGAACCCCTTAATCTACAGCCTCCACAACAAGGAGGTGAAGGAAGCCAGGAGGAAGGTTTTCAATGGCTGGAGAGCAGCGTTCTATTTATTTATTTTATTTGTCACACAGTATATATAAGCATAAGCATGAAATAACTATACAATATAGCATATATATGAGTATAAGTATGTAATAACTATATTAATTGGATATAACGAAAGGAAACAATAGGACAGGAATGGTAGACACATAAGAGTTAACATAAGAGTTAGTGCTCTTATGCACGCCCCTTACAGACCTCTTAGGAATGGGGTGAGGTCAATGGTAGATAGTTTTTGGTTGAAGCTTTGGGGATTTTGGGAAGAGACCACAGGGTCAGGTGGTGTGTTCCAAGCATTAACAACTCTGTTACTGAAGTCATATTTTCTGCAATCAAGATTGGAGCGGTTCTCTTCATTTGGAGATGCTTTTATTTATTTATTTTATTTATTTAATCAAATTTTTATACCGCCCTATCTCCCGAAGGACTCAGGGCGGTTTACAGCCCGATAAAAATACAAATATAATACAAGATAAAACACTAATTAAAAAACTTATTTAAATAGGCCAAAATTTAAAATTACAATTAAAATGATAAAACCCCATTAAAACCCCATTTTCTCTTTGAACCTCGCATTTGTGTGTTCCCCAAGAAAAATGAAAGTGGTGCACAAGAACCTGGAGGCTAAAGCATATAAAGAATGGTGCTGGAATTGGGTATGTCTGGTTTAATAAAAAGAAGGACTAGGGGAGACATGATAGCAGTGTTCCAATATCTCAGGGGTTGCCACAAAGAAGAGGGAGTCAAACTATTCTCCAAAGCACCTGAGGGCAGGACAAGAAACAATGGGTGGAAACTCATCAAGGGGATGATCATCCTGATGGGCCAGAAAGTCGAATAAATTCTGCTTTAGCATGACTGGCCTTGTTTATTTTGGAGACCCAGGAGACGGTTGAGGTCCAAAGCTTTAAGACCTTTGAATTTTCTTCAGGGCGAGGCTCAGCTTTAAGGGGGAGGGGGGGAGGGCATCTCTAAAGAATCCGTAGAGATTCTCAGTCATCCAGGTCAGGGCTGTCCCAACGGTGCTTTTTCAGGAGGCAACTGGACTTTTTTGTTTTTTTCTTTTGAAGAGGTTTCGCTTCTCATCCAATCTCATCCAATTCTCATCCAATCTCATCCAATTCTCATCAATTGTGTTGTAAATGTTGTACCTTGATGAACGTATCTTTTCTTTTATGTACACTGAGAGCATATGCACCAAGACAAATTCCTTGTGTGTCCAATCACACTTGGCCAATAAAATTCTATTCTATTCTATTCTATTCTATTCTATTCTATTCTATTCTATTCTATTCTATTCTATTCTAATCTTCACTTCTTCAGCTCTGACTTGACAGTGGGGAATGGAAGGATTTCTATTCTTTGCAGACAGCTGGTCATTTGCATCCTTTTAGAGGGTCACTGAGGCCGCTTGGAGGTTTATCTGTGTCCTCAGGATCACCTGAGTGGTGCAAATGGTTCCTGTAGTCTGCAGTTTTTCCTCTGGAAGCCCATTCCTCCTCCCACACCATTCAAAGGGTCTTCATCCCAAATTGTATGGCTAAAAGTCTGTAGAGATTCTCAATATCTTTTAAGAAGGACCATCCATTGATGCTTTGATGCTTTTTTGCACTTTCACCTCCTTTTCATTGGAGGGTTGAGAATCTGTTGAGGAGGAAGAGGACGACTGTGTTTCATGCAGACATTTCATGACCCAACTAGGAAACAACATCAGTGCTAGAAGGAAGGGGAGTTTGCAGGGATGAGGAGGAAGAAGAGGAGAAGGAGGACCGTGGGGTCTTTGGTGCTCTCTGAGTTTGGTTGTTTTCATGAAGACATTTCATGACCCAACTAGGAAACAGCATCAGTGCTAGAAGGAAGGGGAGTTTGAAAGGAGGAGGAGGAGGTCGTGGTTCTACTTTCCCTACCCAGAACGCACAAAAAATGGGGAAACAGGAGAAAGGAAAAACGTATCTCTATTTTTCTGCTCCTTTCTGTGCTCTGTTTTTCTGATCTCTGCTCGGGAGACTCGGTGGTCATCAGCCCAGCCCCAACCCAAATGGCAGGCAATGCAAAAAGGACTTTGGGGGGGGCAGGTGGCTTGGTGTCTACTTTCCCCCTTTTGGTATCTCAAATCATTTTTTAGAATTCTAGCAAAGAAAAAAGAGTGAAACCCCGACTTCCTTTTTTTCCTCATTCCTTTCTACATTAACTCCAAACATAGGACCGTAAATCCTCTTTTTCCCCAGATTGAGGTGTTGTTTTTATTTATTTATTTTAAATATATTTTTTAAATTTTTAATAGAATGAAGGGAACCAAAGATTACCGTCTTGGAAGGGTTGTTTTTAAAAAGGGAAACAGGAAAACTGTGGGGGGGGGGCAGACCCTGCCTTGGAACTACTGGGAGCGATTGCATGAAGAATTTATATTCTCCCACAAAGAAGGAAAGGGAGACTAGTAGAGATCTATTCCAAGCTATTTAGCTCTCTTCAGGTAGCCATACCTTTCTGGGATTCAAACTTGGGCTGCTTATATATTAGGTAGATGTATTGACCTCTAAGCCACGGGCTCTCCTTGCTTTGTCAGCTACACCAGGGGAGAGATTAAGCGCCTTTTCTGGTGAGACTGGTCTATCAGGGCAACCTGGTCTGCCCAAATAGGTTGCTTCTGATTGCATGAAGAATGACATAATTGTGGAAAAACACACCAGCACCATAGTGAGCCAATAAGGTTGCATTGTGTGTGTTGTGACCAGAAATTCCCCTGCAGACACAACACCCTCTTCCCTCTGGGACTCATTCAGGGAGGGGCCCTGGATCCCCTGGGAAAGAAAAGCCAAATGCAAGACAAGAGCTGAGCAATAGACTTTATTATCAAGGGGACGGCAAGGTCTTCAGAAAGAGGGGAAGAGAAGCAAGATTAGAGGAACCAACTGCTTGACATTCAGCTGGTCTTTCGGGCAAAGAAGTTTTGCACATGAAGAAGGTCTCAGCTCAGGTTTCCAATCAATGGGGAGCCCCTCTAACTCCATCTGCAGACTTGGCTTAAGCGGGAGTCCATTTGCAGATAAATGAAAGTTTCTTATTACAGTCTATATCAACCCATTCCAAGCGCTCTGAAAGAAAGGAACATGGGAGGTTATTACCATTAAATTGGGCTACTTGCATCATTTTCCCAAGAACAACTGCCTAGCCCATGTGCTCTCCCATGGGCAGTGTCAGGTGCAAATAACCAGGAAGATTCATTGAGTCTGAAGCACAGAAGAGTTTATTATCACCACCTAGACACAAGAATACTATGGATGCGGTGGCTCGATGGCTAAGACGCTGTGCTTATTGATCGAAAGATCGGCAGTTCAGCAGTTCGAATCCCTAGTGCTGCCGTGTAACGGGGTGAGCTCCCATTACTTGTCCCAGCTTCTGCCAACCTAGCAGTTTGAAAGCATGTAAAAAATGCAGGTAGAAAAATAGGGACCACCTTTGGTGGGAAGGTAACAGTGTTCCGTGCACCTTTGGCATTGAGTCATGCCAGCCACATGACCAAGGAGATATCTTTGGACGGCAGTGGCTCTTCATCTTTGAAATGGAGATGAGCACCGCCCCCTAGAGTCGGGAACGACTAGCACATATGTGTGAGGGGAACCTTTACCTTTATACACAAGAATCTAGTCATGAGTCTTGTATCCAGTGTTGGGATTCAGCCAGTTCGCACCACTTCGGGAGAACCGGTTGTTAACTGTCTGAACAGTTTGGCAAACTGGTTGTTGGAAGAAATCATTAGAGCAGAGAACCGGTTGTTAAATTACTTGAATCCCACCACTGCTTGTATCCAGTTCTGATCACCCAAATATAAAAAGATGCTGAGACTCTAGAAAGAGTGCAGAGCAGAGCAACAAAGAGGATTAAGGGGCCAGAGGCTAAAACATCTGAAGAACGGTTGCAGGAACTGCAATCATTCATTCTACTTGAATGAAAAGAAGGATCAGGGGTGATATGATAGCAGTCTTCCAATATCTGAGTGGCTCCTATCAAGATGAGGGGTGGTGGTGTCAAACTATTCTCCAAAGCACCAAAAGGCAAGAGAAGAAACAATGGATGGAAACTAACCAAAAAGAGAAGCAACCTAGAACTAAGGAGAAAGGTCCTAATGGTGAAAGCAATCAACCAACGGAATAGCTTGCACTCAGGAGTTGTGGATGCTCCTTCACTGGAGGGTTTCAAAAAGAGATTGGACAACCATTTGTCTGAAATGTTATACGGTTTGAGTAAAGTTTTTTTTTTTAATTTGAAATTATATCCCGCCCTTCTCCGAAGACTCAGGGCGGCTTACATTGTGTTAAGCAATAGTCTTCATCCATTTGTATATTATATACAAAGTCAACTTTTATTGCCCCCAACAATCTGGGTCCTCATTTTACCTACCTTATAAAGGATGGAAGGCTGAGTCAACCTTGGGCCTGGTGGGACTTGAACCTGCAGTAAGTTGGTCCCTTCCAACTCTATCATTCTATGTTCTATGTTCTAACCAAAGGTCAAAGCTAAATTGGCATTAGATAAGGCTCAACAGAATTCAAGGGGGGGATGGATTAAGGTCTCTTGTGGCGACAGAAAGACTTCAGACAGATGACAAGCTTAACTCTGCCTTCCAGTTCAGCTCAGTTGCATGCTGCAGCTCCCCTCTGATGGGCCCATTTTCGGTGGCTGCCCCCCTGCTCTAGAACAATCTTCCTGCTGAGCTACAACTACAGACTCGACTCTTTCATAAAGGCAGTTAAGAGCCGGGTCTTTCCTCAAGCCTTTGGGTCTCTGCTTGGGGGATTCTGGGAGTTGAAGGCCACACTTCTTAAAGTGGCTCATCTTGAAAAACACCGTATTAATCTACTCTATTTAGATTGCAGTTTTGCACATCTGGCTTACTTTTTAAAATGAAATACAATTGATGTTTGAGGTTGTATGTTTATTTTTTGTTGCTGTGTGCCACTCAGAGTCCCCTTGATTGAACTGGGTGGCCATGGAAATATAAATGTCTGAAACAAAACCAGGCATTCACAAACCTCTCCAGCTTTGACACTGAATGAGAAATAGCAGATAGAAGCAGTTAGACTAGGTTGCCCCTGCGACAAATGCTGAGAGGAGGAACTATCATTTTATGAGACTCTAAAAATAGCTAACATTTGCCTGTTAAGGTTCTCCAATAAATACTTTAAATCAGCCACCTCAAAAAAGAAGCATTATTTCCAGGATTTGTATGGACATCTCCCTTCCCTTCCCTTCCCTTCCCTTCCCTTCCCTTCCCTTCCCTTCCTTGTCTTCCCTTCCCATCTTCCCTCCCCTCCCCTCCTTTCCTGGAATTACAGATGCAAACTCCAACCACACTAAGGAACGAAGGTTTTTCATACTGACCAGTCTGAGGAGAGAGAGCAACGCAAAACTCATCTGTAAACATATTGTTGGGGTCTCCAGCGCGCCATCTGGTATACCTGGATCGTGTCCCATCATTCCAGCGCCATCCAGTAAGCTGTGCAATACAGAATAAAGTACATTGTGGTTGGTGATTGGGAGTTTGGGTTATTGATCCCATTTTTTCCTGAAAATTAAACTCTTTCTATCTATGGAGATTCTCAGGCACCCAGGTCATGGTTGTCCCAATGGTGTTGAAGTGAAGAAGCTTCTTGGATGAGAAGCAAAACGTCTTCACATTAATAGAAGGATATTTGTAGCTCAGATTGGAGACCTTTGTGCTCTCTGAGCTTGAATGTTTTCTTGCAGAAAGTTTCATGACCCAAATAGCTAACATCATCAGTGCTAGAAGGGAATGGGGTTTGTGTCACTACTCTAGGGTATTATCTATCCCAGTTTAACACTCCTTCATTCAAAGCAACAATGAAAATATTGACAAGTGTCCAGTTCTGGCTATTGTGTTTCAGGAAGGGCCTTGACAAATTGTACGGGTCTGGATGGGGAGAAACAGACTCAAGCTCAATCCCTCCAAGACGGAGTGGCTGTGGATGCCGGCACCCCGGTACAGCCAGCTGCAGCCGCAGCTGACTGTGGGGGGTGAGTTATTGGCCCCAATGGAAAGGGTGCACAACTTGGGTGTCCTCTTGGATGGGCGGCTGTCGTTTGACGATCATTTGGCGGCCGTCTCCAAGAGGGCTTTTCACCAAGTACGCTTGGTTCACCAGTTGCGCCCCTTCCTTGACCGGAATGCCTTATGCATGGTCACTCATGCTCTTGTCACTTCCCGTTTGGATTATTGCAATGGTCTCTACATGGGGCTGCCCTTGAAGTGCACCCGGAGGCTGCAGCTAGTCCAGAATGCAGCTGCGCGGGTAATAGTGGGAGCAACTTGTTGCTCCCATGTAACACCAATCCTGCGCAGTTTGCACTGGCTTCCTGTGGTCTTTCAGGTGCGCTTTAAGATTCTGGTTACCACCTTTAAAGTGCTCCATGGCTTAGGGCCTGGGTACTTACGGGACCGCCTGCTATTACCTTATGCCTCCCACCGACCCGTACGCTCACACAGAGAGGGCCTTCTCAGGGTGCTGTCCACCAGACAATGTCGGCTGGCGGCCCCCAGGGGAAGGGCCTTCTCTGTTGGAGCTCCTACGCTTTGGAACGAACTTCCCCCTGGTTTACGTCAAGTGCCTGATCTTCGGACTTTTCGCCGTGAGCTGAAAACGCACCTATTTATTCAAGCGGGACTGGCTTAGAAGTTTTTATTAAATTTTAATTGGGGCTATTTATAATTTAGGGTTTTAAACTGTTTTAAATTTTGGCCATTTTGCAATATGTTTTGTTTTAGTTTTGTTTTAAAGTGTATATTGTGGATTTTTATTTGGCTGTATACTGCCCTGAGTCCTTCGGGAGAAGGGCGGTATAAAAATTGAATAAAATAAATAAATAAATAAATAAATAAATTGAAGAGTGTCCAGAGGAGAACAATCAAGATGATAAGGGGCTTAGAAAGAAATCTTTAGGAGAACTTAAGTTTGGAAACAAGACACATGTTTATCTTGGGGGAGAGAAAGTTGTAGTGAGATATGAAAGGTATCTTCAAAGAGCAAAAAATTGATCTCCAAATCTCTTTCAATTTTACATTATGGGAATATAATTATCAAGATAGCGATGAGTTTCCCTTAATTCTCAAGATGCTGTGAGACAAAATTGGCTGGCTGGTCGGCAATCTACTGGAGTACTGTATGCTTTCAAATGCTGTGCTGAAATCAAGATATATTATGTCCGCAGCATGACCATAATCTACTAAACTACCTGAGGAAACAGTGAGATGAAGATAATTGGGCAGGATTTATTCCGGACAAATGCATACAGATATCTGGGAGTTATGCCATTGTCTTCAAAATGCTTATTGTGCTCACAATAAATGCTTATTGTGATCAATCTCTTTATCACCAGCTCCTCAAGAATCTTCCCAGGTATCAATACCAGACTGTCTACAGCTGCATTTTTGCATTGTGCCTTCCCCCCTTTTAAAGGCAAGGATGTCTTTTTTCCACCTCCAGGTCTGCTGGCAGTTTTATTTATTTATTTGAATTTATATCCCGCCCTTCTCCGAAGACTCAGGGCGGCTTACATTGTGTTAAGCAATAATCTTCATCCATTTGTATATTATATACAAAGTCAACTTAATTGCCCCCAACAATCTGGGTCCTCATTTTACCTACCTTATAAAGGATGGAAGGCTGAGTCAACCTGGTGGGGCTTGAACTTGCAGTAATTGCAAGGAGCTGTGTTAATAATAGACTGCATTAGTCTGTTGAGCCACCAGAGGCCCAGTTCCACCAGTCTCCAGGATTTCTCAAATTCCCAAAAGTTCATCCCAACCATCAACTAATTCCTTCAAAACCTGAGGACTCAAAGTCCTTCATCGGATGAAGGTGTTTCCTGACCATGTTTCCTTCCATTTCAGTTTTCAACCCTGCCCCTTCCTCCTGCTCTTCATACTTCCCTGGTAGAAAAAAAACGGTTTTCTTATTGAAAAACACTGAGCCAATTTAGCTTAATTTGGAATAAATCCTATGAGAGAGAAATCCCTTGCTGACTATAGATCTGCTTCTTTGTGATCTGAAGGGGAATCGGACTCTGGGGAGAATGAACTGCTAGCATTGGGATCTTTTGTCCTTGTGTCTCCTTGTGTCAGGAGCAGCGATGGGATGGTGTTGTGTTTAAACCAACATTGGGACAAAACGAGCATCAGAGAATGGAGATGGAACAAGTTGCTGGTCTTTTCAAGGATGACTCAAGAAACATCTGTATTATGTTATTGGCTGTAAACCGCCCTGAGTCCTTTGGGAGAAGGGCGGTAGAGAAATTCAATAAATGAAATGAAATGTATGGAAACAGCTACTAATTGCTCAGAGACAGGAGGATCGAATACTCACGATATTGGATGTCGAAAGTCGTTGGAGCCCAATCCAGATCCAATTCTTCCCTATGTTTTCTTTAACGATGTAGGCGTTGACGTATTTTGCTTGGGTGTCACTTGTGAAAGATGCTAAATGACCTTTGCATTTGAACTGACACTCTTCCTGCAAAGAGAGAAGAACCAAAAATACCCTCTGAAGAGAAAAGACTTGCTCCTTCAGACTTGCTCCTTGACGGTGGCTGCTTGTTTATCACCAACAAACCAGGTTTTCCGTTGCAGGACTGCTACAATCCAGGCCTACCAATCTGGAGGGTCTTGCAGATTGGGTAGAGAAGGAAGGCCCTCTCAAAGGGGGACCACACGATATGGACTTTGTAATATTGTTATACCTGTTAATCAACATAGCATTTTGTATTTTAATTTATTTCTCTCTCTTTTAAAATGGTGAGACACGGGTTGATCAAACCAGTACAGCCTGAGATGTAGGACAACTTTTTATCCTATGGCTGTATGGATTGATTGACAGCTCCTGACATTTCTAATGACTCTCAGGATGACCCTCACGCTTATGAGCGAGGTATGAGAGTGGTGTCAAAAGTGGGATATCCATAAAAAAGTGGGACATACAAACAAAGTGTGGGAGACAGAGAGAGAAGAGGGAAGGAGGAGGGTGTTTGTGTGTGGAAATAAAGAGACACTCTTAGAGACAAGGGACCACTTTGAAACAAAATGGCTTGAATTTTGGAAGGTTCTCATTTAAGAACCACAATCGAGACTGGCAATTCAGTCATTTAATGAAGCAATTGCTAAGTAAATTGCAACTGCCATAAGTGTGAGGATTGGCCATAAAGATACCTTTCCATCACTGTCATTACTGCAAATGGTTGCTAAGTGAGGATACCTGTTAATCCTATAATTGTTATCCTTGGTCCCACAACATGGATAAGACAATAGCCAAGTTGCACAACGTGTTAAACCACACAATATCCAATACCATTTAAATGTAGCAGTTAGATGTCTCATTCCAGTTTTACTTTCCTTGACAAATTTCACTCAGATATTGAAGTGAAGCCTGCCTATTAAACCCATTCAGATTTATTTTCAAAGTACTAAATTGAAGGGAATTCAACCTACTTAATAAAATATTATATTTCTTTTCGACTTCTATCATTCTTTTAAGGGAGAGTCATACAGCAGGCGCTCTTCATTTAAAAAAAAAATGACATAAACTTTTTGGCATTGTGCACTTTGGAAAAACTCTGGGCCAGATGAAGGGGATTCTTCCTGCTCAGGTGAGTTACCTCAGGTGAGGTACCTCAGGTGTAGTTACCTCAGCTTCTTGAAAGGTGAACAGGTCTTCATAGAACTTGTAGCAATACCACTGGCTCTGCTCTTTATTGGCAAAGCTTCCAGAAGGACAGGCAGTCCGAGCCTTTGGATCATCTGGAGAAACAGAATGAGAAAGCAAAGGGAACGAGAGCACAAGTGAGGGACACAGCCATGGCTCTTGGTGTCAACCCTGGTTTAGTCTTCACATTGCTTCAGGGCTGATACAGCCTGGAGCTGAGAGGCAGGGAAGGGGGATATAGAGATAGCTGGGGTGCTGTAGCCAAATTAAAATTCTTTCCCCTGGGAATCAAGGACATTTCTGCAGGTGTTCGGAAGGTGGAGACCGAGGTCACCTAGCAACTGGACTGTATGCTGATTGGACGATGTGACTGGAGACTCTGGGCAGAAGTAATAAAATTTTACTTTTAATTGGGTGTAAAACTGGCGGGAATGTAGAGCCGGTTTTTCACAAGGAACATGCCAATTTGATATGTCCCAATAAAATAAAATAATAAAATAATAAAAGGGACATGGTGGCTCAGGGGCTAGGACGTTGAGCTTGTTGATCGAAAGGTCGGCAGTTCAGCGGTTCGAATCCCTAGTGCTGCCGTGTAACAGGGTGAGCTCCCGTTACTTGTCCCATCTTCTGCCAACCTAGCAGTGTCGAAAGCACGTAAAAATGCAAGTAGAAAAAATAGGGACCACCTTTGGTGGGAAGGTAACAGTGTTCTGTGCGCTTTTGGCGTTGAGTCATGCCGGCCACATGACCACGGAGACATCTTCGGACAGCGCTGGCTCTTCGGCTTTGAAACGGAGATGAGCACCACCCCCTAGAGTCGGCAACAACTAGCACGTATGTGCGAGGGGAACCTTTACCTTTATCTTTTCATAAAATGTTCTTTGAGGAAATTGCCTGCCTCGGAAATTCTTATTGAATGGGATGTATTACTTGGAACCCTGACATTCCAAAGTTCAGTGGACAATCAATTTTCCCAAAGGGGCCACATTAAGAAACTGAGACTGTTGTGGAGGGCCAAACCAACAGGGCTATGAAGGTCTGGAGGTACGCAGGCACACACATACATAAATGGAAAATAAAAAGTTGCCTTCAAGATAAAGGCAGTGCAGTTATTTTCTTATTTCTTTCGCTAGAGGTGACATGATAGCAGTCTTCCAATATTTGAGGGGCTGCCACAAAGAAGAGGGAGTCAAGCTATTCTCCAAAGCACCTGAAGGCAGGACAAGAAGCAACAGATGGAAACTAACCAAGGAGAGAAGCAACCTGGAACTAAGGAGGAATTTCCTGACAGTGAGAACAGTTAGTCAGTGGAATGATTTGCCTCCAGAAGTTGTGGGGGCTCCAACACTGGAGATTTTTAAGAAAAGATCGGGCAGCCACTTGTATGAAATGGTAGAGGGTCTCCTGCTTGAGCAGCGGGTTGGAGTAGAAGATCTCCAAGTCCAAGGTCTCTTTCAACGCTGTTATTCCGCTATTCTGTTATTCTGCTAATGATCCAGAATCCAAGTAAGACTTCTCCGCAGAATGTTTACTTATGTTTGCTCCACAAATTCATCTTGCACTGATGTCTTCCTTCCTTCTCTTAATTTCACTTGATCCATTGCTCTTCTTGCTTGTCCTACAGTCTGTCTAGGGCATTGAAGGTTGTAGCTCTAGATCTCTGGGCTACCCTGAAGACTCTGAGCCTCTCTAGACTTCTTGCCTTCTTCACTAAGTGAAAATCCTCAGGCTAAGACATTATTAACCTCTCTCCCATTGAACTGGCCGCTGACAGTCCCCAGGCTGTTCACTGCTTAAAATCTTCAAGCCCCTCTAGAAATTAATGATTAATCATCACAGCTGCTGCTTGTACTTATTTATTCTGTGGATGTTTTTACTGTTTTAATTATTTTATAACCTTAGAATTGCCCAGAGTCAACTGTTTGAGTTGGGTGGCTACAGAAAGTGAATAAATAAATAAATTATACCTAGTAATCCTTTGATTGCTTTGCGTATCATTAGCCTCTCTCTTAAAATGTATTTATTAGTTATTAAGAACAATTTGGCTTTTGGACTTCTTTCATAACAAAAAGTGGGATATATCATCAATGCTGGCAACAACTTACCTGCCCAGGTAAGGCTGCCCAAAAGGCCAAAGACGAAGCAAGTGATGAGAAGCATCTCCAGACCTGAGGAGGGAAACAGAAGTTGAGAAGAACCTTGAATGTCCTCCAACAATGCCAGGACACCCCCTTTTCATGTGCCCCTCCCCAGAAGGAAGAACGAGCACTCGTCTCAGCCGTGAAACCCGCCTGTTCGTCTCTGGATTGCAGCCCCTCCCCTCCCCAGTGCTACCCTGAGCAATTGGTAGAGACCCCCGTCTGCCAGGAACCACAGCCTGTAATTCTCAAAATGTTGGTTCTGAGCTTCTGGCTCTTGTAGTTGGTTCCTCCCATTGTCACCATTAAGATGTGGGTAAAAGCAGGTCTGATCCAGGATGTATGGATGGTGTAAAGTCAGAGCAGGCTACCTGGTAGAAGAATATGGAGAAGGGACCCTTAGCTAATCCCCAACCCCAATGAACTCAACACCTAAATGGAAAGGATTCATGTTTTAAGGCCCCCATCTTGATTTTCCTCTTCCATTTCTCTTCATCTCTTCTGTGGACAAGAAAAGCAATTACCGCTACCCACCCTTAATCCTGTGAACCACCTTGGCTGTCAAAAACAAACAACATTAAAAAGTCATAACCACACAAAATGCAAACCATCGATTCGATCTCTTATGAGAGATACAGGACTTTCAGTTGCTTTCTAACACAGATGCTATGATGTTTCATCAGTCAAATAAATTATCTCTTATACGGTTTTTTCCTCCAGGAGTTTGAAAGATTTCAAGCTGTGGGGATTTTTAAAAGGGGGAATATTTCATATTGCATCGAATATTTCCTGATTTTGTTGAAACCCCTTTTGATCAGAACAAGATTCATAGGTACATGGCTGTGGGATGAGAAGTATCCCTGGAGCTATTGCATATAGTTCTTATTAAAACTGTCAAACAGGAACATTGAAAACTAATATAAACAAATATAAAGTAAGGAAGAAGAAAGAAAGAAAGAAAGAAAGAAAGAAGGAAGGAAGGAAGGAAGGAAGGAAGGAAGGAAGGAAGGAAGGAAGGAAGGAAGGAAAGAAAGAAAGAAAGAAAGAAAGAAAGAAAGAAAGAAAGAAAGAAAGAAAGAAAGAAAGAAAGACCCAAAAGGGGAAAAGGCTAAAGAAAAATAGAAAAGAAGAAAAGATAGGAGTTAGCAGTTTCTGATATTCTTCGCAACAGTTTTAAGTACAACTATGTCATAAACTTTCTCTCTCTAAAGTTACATCATGTTCCTCATCTTGCTATAACGGGTCTCACCTTCAAAGGATAGTCCAGTCTGAGAGAAGAATCCTCGAAATCACCCATTGTCTCTTTTCCAGTTTATATAGCAGAGCTCACATGTTCACACCCTGCAATGCAAGATAAGATGATGCAAAACAGGTGTTAATATCCGGAAAGCAGGTAGAAACTCCCTTCCTCCCCTGAATGTGCTTGTATCCTGCTTCACATTGTAAGATACCCAGAACTGCTCTCGAGCCAGGCAACCCCAAAATCCAATCAATAAATAAGAAATCAAGAATGGCCAATAAAGGCGAGATCTTGCTATGAGGTCCGACTGGGCCAGGGACTCAAGGGGGCCCATTACGTATGTGACCCAGTTGAGAAACAGGACATGCTCACCCAAGGAAGAAGCTCCTTCTATGACGGGACCCACACCTGACCCATCACAAGACCCTCACCTGACACGACCCATCATGTCACAAGACCCATCACAAGACCCTCACCTAACGTGACCTCCCATCACAAGACCCACTGACCACACGAAGCCCTTACAAGCAGAAGAACCCCAACAGTGACCTCCCCTACACTCCGCTGAAGATGTTACCTAGCCTGGTAATGAAATTCCTCAGGGTGCCGTCAGCCAGGCAGTGCCGAACCTTCGAACCTTTCACCGCGAGCTTAAGACACATCTATTTATTTGCGCAGGACTGGACTAGAATTTTAAAATTTAAATTTGGTTTTAATGGGGTTTTATTATTGTAGTTTTAATATTCAGCCTTATTTAATAAGTTTTTTAAATTGGTGTTTTATTTTGTATTTATATGTATGTTTTATTAGGCTGTAAACCGCCCTGAGTCCCTTGGGAGATAGGGCGGTATAAAAATGCGATTAAATAAATAAATAAATAAATAAAATGTTTGGAAACCAACCCACAAGCTTGGAGAATGCACCCCCGCCCCTGCCCCCCATCCTCATCCTCCACCTGCGCTACAGGTATTTGCCACTATCGCAAACGCCTTCCGTCTTTCTGGGCAGCTCACGCTTGGCAAGAAGCCAAGAGACTTCCTAAGAACTTAACAAGATAAGCTTTCAAAATATCAGTTAACAAATAATTCTGTGGTTATGTGGTTGCAGCTGCCACATGGACTGTTGTGATCTTGCTGGAGATAATGTGAAGAAATCAAAATGAGTGAAGGAGGAAGGAAAGGAAGGAGGAGAGTGGAGGGATTGTGTGGTGGGTTGTGGGGGAATGCGCTCAGGAATAGCGGAGGGGGGTGTTTTCCAAGAGAAAGCAGAACTTGGAATGTCTGGTAGGCAGAAACAGAGCAAGTCAGACCCTCCCTGACACTTCACCAGACTAAATCTATAGTTATGGCAGGTATTTGCTTTAGTCCAGCAAGATTCTGTCTGTAGGTGAACAACAATAAAGGAACTAATCAGAAGTAACTCCATGTGCGATTCTTGGTTCTTTGGGCCTGACATGGGTTCACATCAAAGAATGAAAATGGCTCAAGAAAAACCACTCACCGGAAATTTAATGGATCACATCTCCTCCAGCTAGACAGCGTGATTGGATACACATCTGAAAAAGCTGAAGTTCAATTAACCAAGCGCATCTCGCAATATACCCACCAACCCACAAGGCCTCCTAAAGAGGATTAGCTAGTTCCCACCCAGCCTGGATGCCTTAGGAAAAGACGTGGTCCACAGCTAATCCCAGATTCAAATAATCCACTTCTCTCAGTCTAGGCTTCTATGTTGTGTGAAAGCAATTGTACAGCCTATCTTGCCAAGAGTTGACTGGTTGAAGCAGTTGGAAGGAATTTACCTGTTTAGACATGGCATAGATGGCAATTAGGGGATACTTAATAAGTCCCAAGTGAAGACCATTCATTTTTCAGTTGTCATCTCACTGAAATGGTATAGGGTTTGCTGCTAGAACAGAGGGTAAAGGTCTCAGGGTGGGCAATCAATCAATCAAAATAGAACGGGAAGGGACCTTGGAGGTCTTCTAGTCCAACCCCTGCTCAGGCAGGAGACCCTATACCATTTCAGACAGGTCCAGAGATTGGACCCTTAAGAAGATCCAATCTCTTCTTAAAAACCTTCAATGATGGAGCAGCCACAACTTATGGAGGCAAATCATTGTTCTCAAGAAATTGTCAAGAAATTTCTCCTTAATTCCAGGTTGCTTCTCTCCTTGATTCGTTTCCACCCATTGTTTCTTGTCTTGCCTTCTGGTGCTTAGGAGAATAATTTGACCCCATCTTCTTTGGGGCAGCCCCTTAAATACTGGAATACTGCTCTCATGTCCCCCCCAGTCCTTTTTTTCTCTAGACTGGCCATACCCAGTTCCTGCAATCTTTCTTCATAAGTTTTAGTCTCCCTGCCTTTGATCATCTTAGTTGCTCTTCCTGCACTTTTTGATGCTTTTACACAGTTTCGACTATTGTTGATTTTTGCTTGTGTTTGAACTGCACAATGGCTGCAATAAAGTTTTTTGTTTTTTGTTTGCATATCAATTTCTGCACAGGACTGAACGTCTCTGTGTGGAAGAAAACCCACCTGTCATCTCTGGGCAAACTTTGGGGGAAACCCTAATGGCTTTCTGTACCTTCTACTTTCCTTATTTCAGTTTTTAATCCAAGGTTTAAAAAGTGCACAATTCTACACCTTGCTGGTGTTTCAATTGCCAGCCCTGTACTACAACATGCAATGTTGTGTCAGGTTCTCCACAACAGGGCTTAAAATCCATCAGACCTTGACCTGAGCCATAAACTACAGTTAAGAAGCATCTGTTTTTCACTCTAGAACGCTCCTTGCCGTGATAGATTTAGTCTGCCACATCTTAGAATTTATGCTCGTCTACATTCATCTAAAGGGCACGATGGCTCAGTGGTCATACATTCCCTCAAGAAGAGACTGGACCACCATTTGTCTGAAATGGCATAGGATCTCCTGCCTGAGCAGGGGGTTGGACTAGAAGACCTCCAAGGTCCCTTCCAACTCTGTTATTCTGTATTCCGATTGCTTTTATAATTTAACAACAGAAGGGGTGTACAGTAGATTTTAGGATGTCAATATGGAAAAAAGGTTGTCTGGAGTTCACGAAGGGACAGACCAGACACCAATTAAGGCTAATCAAGCTTTCTCTTATCGGGAGACATTGTCCAAACATCCCCTCCTCTAACTTAACTTTTCAGTTTAGAAATGCTAGAAGCTGTCAGTCAATCCATACAGCAATAGGATAAAAAGTTTTCCTACATTCCAGTCTGTACTAGTTAGATAAACCCTTATTACCATTTAAAAAGAGAGAGAAATACATCAAATTAAAATACAAAATAACTATTTGGCAAAGGGAGACACCTATTAGCCAGGTGATTAATGCCAATTGACCTGCCCTCCACACACAGGTCAAGATCAGGTGCCTCCAGGTCGTGGCATCATGATCTGTATTTGGGGAACATTAACATGAGTCCCCTATTACGGATGGACCACTCTCTGCTGGCCCTTGTGCTGTCCTGCTCTCTCGCTCTCTCTCACACACACATAATGGTGGTTTAGTGGGTTTATTAATATTTCCCAGCAATTCCCTTCACCAGAAACCCAGAACTGTCCCCATTAAGTCCAGCCAAAACCAGACCGATGCTAGTACACAGAGCAATGGCCGGTGAGTCCACGAGGCACTTGAAAGGTTCCCAAACAAAATAAACCCACCAGGCAAAATTAAATCCACAAGGCAAGAGGCTTCACGAGGCAAGAAAAGTCCAGAGTTCACAAGGCATGATCCACAGTGTCAATCCAAAGCCAAGCAGGAATCACCACGACCAGGAAACATGCAGCTAGGAAACAAACACATTTTTCCCAGCATTACCTCCATCTCTCTGTTGTGCTAAATAGCTTCTGGTGCAGCCCACCAAGAGGGATGAAGCTCCTCACGAGCAGTTGGATCGATCTTTGCTGCTGCTGCTGTTGCTGCTGCCTTTTCTCTGCCCTACGTGTTCTCAGATCAGGTGCAGAAAAATGTATACAAATAAATACATTTCAATTCCGTGCTTGAACTCTTCTACCAACTGAGGTGGTTGCTGTCCAATAATAGCTGAAAATTGAAATGGAAAGTGGCCAAATACATTCAGCAAACTTCTCTAGACAGAATAGATTTTTAAACACAAACTTACACACATTCCTTATGTGCAGCAGGAAGGGACATGGGATCCATCTCACCACAACACCCAGTTCTGGTTGCAGAGGTCATTCCCAGACAGCTTCCCTACTAATACCTAGCCACCAAGTCAGGTCATTGCAACCAAACCTTGCCTGTCAAGCTCGGCTTGGCCACAGGAGGGCAAGCAGCTTTTGATCCATGTTTTTTTCATGCAAACACTGAATGGAGCTTTGATTGGGGCATCCTGGCTGCTATCTTTTTTTTTTTTTACCATATACTAAGGATATCCCTGGATGATGGGTGTGGGAAGTAGTGTATTGGCTTGCAAAGAGGCCCCTCAGTTAATTCACCTAGATTACCTTGCAAGAAAGGTGTGAGCATGCTGTGGTTGCAGTTGTGGTACCCAGACTGAAATGTGCCAGAGCTGTCTGGGACTGTCCTGACTCTCAGCAGGGAACTCTTGTAACTGTTCTCTTTAAACCAATCAAACTTAGGTCTATCAACAATTGAGAATCTTCACCGAAATAATCTATCAAATTGTTTACACCACACACCCAACAGATCCTAAAGTACAGAACTGCAATCTGGGTGACACCAGGCACAGAGAGAGTGCCTTATCCTTGCATCGTTGGGACTAAAAATTATTTCTGCTGAATTATGACTTTGTTTCCAGTAGCTATAGCTAGATACAAACCTGTAAATTTGTTATTTGTGGAATGTTACTTAGAATCCATGTTTTCTATTTTTTGAGTCTCAGGTGTCATCAATGTCTTTTATTCTTTGATCACTTGCTTTCTGAAGATCTCATAGATGATGATTGCATAGAGATTCATGCTAGTTGGGATCTCATTCGAAACCACAAAAAAATTGACAATTATCACGGTTCACGCATGTTCATGAAATGGATTAGCATTGGAGTGGCTTAGGGGGCTGCACTTCAACCCAGACAGAAAAGAAATGATTACATGTCCTATAATGTCTTGCATGATATTTGTAGCTGCAACATGGATGCAGGAAGATGCAGCAGGAAAAAGACAAGTGGAAAAAAACACAAGCTGCAAATGGTGAAATTTGGAGACCCAAAGGGAAAGTAATTATTCCAAGTTGGCAATAAAGCAAAATTATTATAAAGCAGAATTGAAACAGAGGTCAAAGAAATGTTTGATTATGGAGTGTCCTTGTAAACTCAAAGTTCACCTGCGAGAAGAGAAATCAAGGAAACACATGTCATATTCCGGGAAATTTAACAAGGCATTTCACTGCACTGCAGACTTGGAGGGAAATATCCCTGAAGCCTTCTTGTGGTACAGAAGACAATACCAGAGCAATAAAGACACAGCAGGGAGTGATCTGGGCAGAACCTTCGCAATGACTCCATTGGGTGTTGTGGGAAGAGAAAATAACATCATGGGGATGACTGGTCTAGGGGGAGGTGAGGTGGGAGGTATGTGGTGGGGGCCAAATCTGAAAAAGTGGGGCCCCAGTGTTAAACTCTGGTGCCACCTTCCAATCCCTGCACTCACTCCGACTGCCTGGTCACCAGTGTCCCGAAGGTGCTTTTTTCAAGAGCCAACTGGACTTTTTAATTTTTCTTTGAAGATGTTTTGCTTCTCATCCAAGAATCTTCTTCAGCTCTTGAAAAAAGCACCTTTGGGACAACCATGACCTGGATGACTGAGAATCTCCATAGACCGATTATCATTGCTTTGAGGCCCCGGATTTCACTCTGTTGCTGCTTAATGTCAGACTCCTCCCCCTCCATGATATATCGTTGAGAAAGAGGGAGCCATCGTGGCCTATTGACAGAAGGACTTGCTTCCTTGTTCCTTTTCCTCTTCTTCTTCCTTGTTTTCCTTCTAAGGGGAAGAAGGCCATTTTTGGCTTGTGGCACAGAGTGTCAGTCCTTTGGGGTGCTCTCTCGATCAATTGTAATGTCCTTCCTGTCAAAGACTACTTCAGCTTTAATTGCAATAATACAAGGGCAACCAATAGATTTAAACTTAATGTAAACCGCTTTAATCTAGATTGCAGAAAATATGACTTCTGCAACAGAATCATCAGTGCTTGGAATACTTTACCTGACTCTGTGGTCTCTTCCCATAATCCTAATAGCTTTAACCAAAAACTTTCTACTATTGACCTCACCCCATTCCTAAGAGGACCATAAGGCAAGTTAAACGTGCCTACCGTTCCTGTCCTATTGTTTTTCTTTTCTTCTTCCTATATATATTTATATGTGTATATACTATATAAACTTTTTGTATGATGTTGTGACAAAATAAATAAATAAAAATAAATAAAAATAAATTGTAAACTCTCGGCTTGCCAACCGCCAACTAAGTTGCTGCTCTGGGAATTTTGGGGATCCTTTTGACAGATCAGGATCTCATGAATGAAGGAAAGACAGATCTCTCGGGATCTGTCTGAGAGATCCCACTGGGCCAAAGATTCAAGAACTGTGGCATATGTACCCAAGCTGAGAAACAGGACATGCTCAGCCAAAGAAACTTCTGCTTAAAAACATAGTTGGCTGGTTTGTGGTTCAACATTTCTACAAAACTCAGTCATTAATTTAGCAGATTGTGTGTGTGGTGGGGGGAAGACCTCCCACACTTTAGCGAAGAGCATCAATCTCATTTCAAAAGCAACCTGGAATTAAAGAGAAACTTCTTAACAGTGAGAACAACTAATCAGTGGAACAGCTGGCCTTTAGGGGTTGTGGGTGCTTCATCACTGGAAGTCTTTAAGGAGAGACTGGAAAGCCACTGGTCTCACATTTTATAGGGTCTCCTACAGTGGTGGGATTCAAATAACTTAACAACTGGTTCTCTGCCCTAATGATTTCTTCCAACAGCCAGTTCACCAAACTGCTCAGAAAGTTAACAACCGGTTCTCCCGAAGTGGTGCGAACTGGCTGAATCCCACCACTGGTCTCCTATTTGAGAAGGGTGTTGGTCCCTTCCAGCTCTATTCCTTAACCTGAGGTAGCATATTGTAGGAACCCAGCTAAGCTGCTGCAAGCAAAAGACAAGAGTGGGAGTTTGTTAAGCTATAGCATTTGAGATAGGTGGTTGTCCAGTCTTTTCTTTAAAACCTCCAGCAATGGAGCACCCACAACTTCGGTAGGCAAGCTGTTCCACTGAGTCATTGTCCTCATTGTTAGGACATTTCTCCTCAATTCCAGGTTGCTTCTCTCCTTGATTAGTTTCCATCCATTGTTTCTTGTCCTGCCTTCAGGGGCTTGGAACATCCTTCTTCTTTGTGGCTGGCCCTCAAATACTGGAATACTGCTATCATGTCCCCCCCCTTCTTTTTTTAGACTGGTCATACCCAACTCTTGCAACCGTTCTTCATATGTTTTAGTCTCCAGGCCCTTAATCATCTTAGTTGCTCTTCCTTGCATTTTTTCCCCAAAGTCTCAACATCTTTTTTGTATTGTGGTGACCAAAACTGGATGCAGTATTCCAGGTGTGGCCTTACTAAGGATTTATGTAAATGCCTCATGATGTGGGATAAAATAGAATAACAGAGGTGGAAGGGACCTTGGAGGTCTTCTAGTCCAACCCCCTGCTTAGGCAGGAAACCCTACACTACTTCAGACAAATGGTTATCCAGGATCTCCTTAAAAACTTCCAGTGTTGGAGCACCCACAACTTCTGATGGCAAGCTGTTCCCCTGGTTAATTGTTTTCACTGTCAGGAAATTTCTCCTTAGTTCTAAGTTGCTTCTCTCCTTGATTAGTTTCCACCCATTGCTTCTTGTTCTACCCTCAGGTGCTTTGCAGGTGCTTGATCCCCAAATCTTCTTCGGGGCAGCCCCTGAGATATTAGAACACTGCTATCATGTCTCCCCTAGTCCTTCTTTTCATTAAACTAGACATACCCAGTTCCTGCAATCGTTCTTCATAGGTTTTAGCCTCCAGTCCCCTAATCATCTTTGTTGCTCTTCTCTGCACTCTTTTCTAGAGTCTCAACATCTTTTTTACATCGTGGCGACCAAAACTGAATGCAATATTCCAAGTGTGGCCTTACCAAGGCATTATAAAGTGGTATTAATACTTCAGGTGATCTTGATTCTATCCCTCTATTTATGTAGCCTAGAACTGTGTTGGCTTTTTTGGCAGCAGGAGCTCATGGCTGACTCATATTTCATAATTGTATTGTATTCCTTTCATATAGTTTTAACTATTGTTGATTTTTTACTTATTAATTGTGTTTTAAGCTTACTGGAAGTTTGTAATAATTTTTTTTTTAGTTTGCATATCAATCTCTTGCAGGACTGAACGTCACTATGGTTTGGAAAAGAACCCATTTGGGACAAACTTTGCTGCTTGTGGGGAAGCCCTTGTGGCCGTCTGCTCCTTCCCCTTTCGTTATTTCATTTCTTTATCCAAGGAAATGTGCCAATGCTTACATTTATCTTTATTTCATCTTTATTTGCAAACAAATGTTTGTTAGTAAACTTCTGATTCTCAGAATTGGTAGTAAATTGAACAATGGGCTAAGAAAACTCACACTGTTTGCGCCACAATCTAAGCAATAGACATAAAAGACAAAGTTAATTTATGCAAAATGAACACAGAGAGTGAATGCACCCATTGGCCAGTTTCAGTTTTCTATACAAAAAATGAGATGCTTATTTGTCTTTTGCTTAGCGGCCACCTTTTCCAAACCAATTGCTAGTACATTGGTCCTAAGACAGCGTGCTCACCAGCCCCCAGGCTCTAAACCATGGGGCTGAATGGATGTCCTTAGAGTGCCCCTGGAACAGCTCTCCTTATGGCTGATAGGGCTGACATCTGAGTGCTTTAGAGACCTCACCCCATTCCTAAGAGGACTGTAAGGGGCGTGCATAAGAGCACAAGCATGCCTACCGTCCCTGTCCTATTGTTTCCTTTCATTATATCCAATTAATATAGTTATTACATACTCATGCTCATATATATGCTTATATATTATATAGTTATTTTCATGCTTATGCTTATATATACTGTTGTGACAAATAAATAAATAAATAAATAAGATGAGAGAGAGAGAGACAACTCTCCTGCCCCTACAGAACAATGGTAGAGGACCCCATCCTGGCCCTGTCTCTGGACTGGCAGTGCAGATCACCAGACTATTGGTGTGTCTGGTGGGGGATTTCCATCTGCCTTCTCTGGAACCAGCGTTTGAGGTAGTGCAGCTGCATCTCACTTATTTTGGTCATGTCATGTGGTGGAATTTACTGGAGAAAGCAGAGATGAGATGAGATGGGATGGGATGGGATGGGAATGGAAGGGAGGAGAGGAGAGGAGAGGAGAGAAGAGAAGAGGTTTATTGTCATTTCTTTCTGTGATCACACTGGAACACCTTTAAAAAGGCATGCACATGCATGCACACAGATATTTATTCATACAGAAACACACACACCACATGTATATTAATCGGAGTCCATTTTGAATACATAGTGGAAGAAAGAGTCTAGAGAGCTAACAAGATGGATACTATATGGCAGGAGTGTCAAAATCAATTTCATTGAAGGCCACATCTGGATTGTGTTTGACCTTGGGGATGGGGAGGACTGAGGGGGCGTCGCCAGGGTAGGCGTGGCCAGCTCAACGTCACTCATGTCGGGGGCGCTTGTGGGGGCCTGAGCGCCCAGCCAGTGAAAACAGGCTCCCGAGTTCCATTTTTGGCTGCAAGGACTTCCTCCAACCCTCTGCCAGAGATCTCGGGAGGGCCAGAGCACAGAGCTCTGTGAAGAAAGAAGAAGAAGAAGCAGAGCCAGATCGGAAGATTCTCTCGGCCACAGAATCGCCAAGAATCAAACTCAAATGAATGGATGAGATCATGACCATTGTGGGAAGCTTATAAAAAGGGGTCTCTACCTTTCTGCTATGCTATTGATGTTGTGACCCAGGCCCAAGTAGGTAGTATTAGACACAATCAGTTCAAAAACAGACAGACTTTATTAGAACAGCTGAGAATTAAACTCATTCTCAGCGTCATCCAAACTAAATCAAAACAAATTCTTCATAACACAATTCTTCAGTCTTATCACCAACCTTGGTCTAATTAGGCAAACTGCCAAAGGCTTTTCTTCGCAAAAGTTCAAAGGCAGAAGATGCCAACAAGAAATAAATGCAGCAAGACAAGGAGCAAGTCTATCAACATTGTTTTCCGACAAAGAGCCCAAACGCTGGTTGCTGGTCTTTTAAGCCTTATGGGAGGGGCCAATCATCTCTTGGTCCTACTCCCGAGTTGTCCTCTTTGCTTGAGCTGCTCTTGCCTTCTGGCAGCTCTTCTCATGCGTGCATTAGGAACAGGCTCCTCCTGTTCCTCTGTCTCACTACTGTCAGCCTCTGGAGGCCCTGGAGTCCGCACATCACTCCCAGATGGCCCCGGCCCCATCTCTGCCTCCAACACAGAGACCTCATCTGGGCCTTCCCCAGACTCCAGGACTGGCCCATGTTCTTCCCCTGCCTCATCACTGTCCCACTCCGCTGCCAGCTCCGCAGGCTGCTGGCGGACCACAACAATTGATGCCACTCCTACCCAGTTCCTTCAGATACGGTTACTCAGGAATAGGAATAGGATTTTTATTGGCCAAGTGTGATTGGACACACAAGGAATTTGTCTTGGTTCAGATGCTCTCAGTGTACATAAAAGAAAAGATACGTTCATCAAGGTACAACATTTACAACACAATTGATGATCAATATATCAATATAAATCATAAGGATTGCCAGCAACAAGTTATAGTCATACAGTCATAAGTGGAAAGAGATTGGTGATGGGAACTATGAAACGATTAATAGTAGTGCAGATTCAGTAAATATTCTGACCGTGTTGAGGGAATTATTTGTTTAGCAGAGTGATGGCCTTCGGGAAAAAACTGTTCTTGTGTCTAGTTGTTCTGGTGTGCAGTGCTCTATAGCGTCGTTTTGAGGGTAGGAGTTGAAACAGTTTATGTCCAGGATGCGAGGGATCTGCAAATATTTTCACGGCCCTCTTCTTGATTCGTGCAGTATACAGGTCCTCAATGGAAGGCAAGTTGGTAGCAATTATTTTTTCTGCAGTTCTAATTATCCTCTGAAGTCTGTGTTTTTCTTGTTGGGTTGCAGAACCGAACCAGACAGTTATAGAGGTGCAAATGATAGACTCAATAATTCCTCTGTAGAATTGGATCAGCAGCTCCTTGGGCAGTTTGAGCTTACTGAGTTGGCGCAGAAAGAACATTCTTTGTTGTCCTTTTTTAATGATGTTTTTGATGTTAGCTGTCCATTTGAGATCTTGCGATATGATAGAACCCAGAAATTTGAAGGTTTCTACTGTTGATACTGTGTTGTCAAGTATTGTGAGGGAACCTGCATCCAATGCTGGATCCAGGGAACCTGCATCCAGCATTGAAATGAATATACCTGCATATGGCGCTTAAAAGAATAATAAAGGATTCATATTATATCTATCATGTATTATAATCAAGAGTTAAACATTTGTGAGGATTTGGGGAGTTGCAGGTCCAGCACACAGATCACTATGGATTAAATTGTACAAAAAACCCATGATGAGCTTGTGCCCCTTAGTATGTGGAAATTGTGTTGTGTATGTGGAAGTTGTGCCTTTGCAAGCAGGCCAGCTGCTTCGCTGGAACCCATGGGGTGGGCTAAGACCATGGGAAAAGAGGAACCTATGTTTGCCACATCTATAAAAAAATATTAATGTTATGACCGTTAGATTGAAGGACCTAGCAATTGCTAGTAAGGTATACAATGCAGGATTTACCTGAATAGCCTCCAGTTTCAGAGTCTGAAATCAAATCCCTCATTGGCCAACTCAGGAATGGAAAGGCTGCAGGAGCTTCAGGACTTCATTCCTGCTGAATTATTAAAGAACAATTTGGAGGGGTGGATTCCAGCTTTGGTGGTGCTATTCGCTTAAATCGACTCCACCAGGTTATGTCCCACAAGGATGGGGCTTGGAAATTGTTGTCCCAATTTTTAAAAAGGGAAAGAGAGATGACCCTGCCAATTACAGATCAATACATTTCCTAAATATAACTAGCAAACTCTACGCCAAACACCGCCAAGATAAATTAAAGGAGTGGCTGGATCTCGAGAACTTGATCATTGAAGAGCAAGCCGGGTTTAGAGAGGGGAGAGGCACCACAGATCAGTGCTTAGTTTTTCATCATCTGGTTGAAAAATATGCATCAAATAGAGCTGTATCATTATACGCCGGTTTTATAGATCTCAAGGCAGCCTTTGATACGGTTACCAGCACAGATGGTATTCAGCCAGTTCGTACCAGTTCGGGTGAACCAGTAGCGGAGATTGTGGTTGGGCCAGCCCACCTGCCCCAGCTCTATGCCGTCCTATTTAAACATGGTTTTGAGGCCAGGTGCATGTGCGGAAGGCACACACGTGAGCAAAGCACATGTGCGGGCGTGCACACACGAACCGGTAGCAACAAAATGTGAAACCCACCACTGGTTAGCAGGACTAAGCTATGGGAGATTCTAGAAGCTGCCTCAATTGACCAGAGGCTTCTTCATCTATTACGTGCCCTACATACTAAAGCATCCTTCAAGGGGAGGTGTAATACGCAAGGGTCCCTCCCAAAGTCAGTCAAAACTCACAAGAGGCTTAAAGAGGGGTGCATTTAGCCCCCTTTCTTTTCAACTTCTATATAAACAACATGGTCGAACAGCTAAACAAACCAAATCACACAACCCCAAAATAGGTGACGGAAGCATCCCCCTTCTGCTCTATGCAGATGATGCTGTCATCCACTCCAGGACACCAGAGGCCTTAGAGGAGCTTTGCGAGCCCTCGCCCAGTATTGTAATTACAATAAACTGGACATAAATGGTCAGAAAACAAAGATCATGGTCTTTGCAAAAAGGCCAAAACTTCATTCATGGTATCTAAATGGCCACACAATAGAGCAGGTAACCACTTTCAAATACCTGGGTTTGGTCATTCAGGCTTTAACTTTTGACTGAGAATTCAACACGAGGTGGGGAGCTATATAAAAGTTTTACATAAAATAAACAAATATTTAAATCCAATTCATTGCCAGGAAGTCAATTTTTGTGTTTTTATTTGTTGCTAAATTTTTAGTGCAAACAAGGTACTTCCTGGGGAAAAAGTCCCTTCTGAAGCAAAGAAATTTTCCTTCCCCTTAGTTTGAACCCCATAAAAAGACCAACCCCACGTCTTGTTTTGCCTATAAATGCCTCCTTTCCCTTTACTGGAGGGAAGACTTGCTACCTGTGGAGGCAAAGGGACAGGTGAGTGGGGCTCTCCCACCTGGGGACACCTGACAGGTGAGGCCCCTACATCAGATCCCTCTGGTGTTTCTCTCTCTCTCTCTCTCCATCTGAAGGGACCTCTTGCAGGGGCTGCTGGCAACGTCCAGGTTGCAGCAGGGGGTCTGCAGGAGGCAGGGAGCAGGGGGTCTCTGGGGAAGAGAAAGAGATGCACAGGAGATCCTTTCCAGGCCACGGCTGCTGGATGACCAAGGAGGGAGAAGGGAAAGCGTGCAAAGTGTGGGACCTCCCAGCTTGGTCACAGGCTGGCCTTCCCACCCATCTCACCCTCCTTTCCTCCCTGATCCTCTCCGCAGGGAAGGAAGGGAGACCATGGGGTGATTCGTCTTTGTCAGCCTGGGCTTGCTGGTGGTGGCCTTCTCCCTAAATGGTGAGTTTGAACAGGGTCTCTCGTGTCCGGAGGGGCCAATCCTCTTCCCTCTGAACCCCTTCCTGATTTCACTCTCCCCCCACCCTCCCTCCCTCTCCCTGAAGTTGCTTTTATCCCTCTTTGGCTTATTGTGCAATTAAGACCCCCAACCCCTTCTCTCTCTGCTCCAAGACTCGGGACTTTTGCAATCATAGAAAATGAATTTATATTCCTTGCAGACAGATGGTCATTTGCATCCTCTTAGAGGGTCGTTGAAGCCCTTGGAGGTTTCTCTGTGTCCTCACCTGAGTAGTGCTAATGGTTCCCGTAGTCTTCAGTTTTTCCTCTGGAAATCCGTTCCTTCTCCCACACCATTCAAAGGTTGTCCATCCCAAATTGTATAGCTATTCTGTAGAATATAGAATAACAGAGTTGGAAGGGACCTTGGAGGTCTTCTAGTCCAACTCCCTGCTTAGGCAGGAAACCCTACACTACTTCAGGCAAATGGTTATCTGATCTTTTCTTAAAAACTTTCAGTGATAGAACACCCACAGCTTGGGTGGCAAGTTGTTCCACTGATTAATTGTTCTAATTGTCAGGAAATTTCTCTTAGTTCTAGATTGCTTCTCTCCTTGATTAGTTTCCACCCATTGCTTCTTGTTCTACCCTCAGGTGCTTTGGAGAACAGCCCGATTCCCTCTTCTTTGGGGCAGCCCCTGAGATATTGGAAGACTGCTATCATGTCTCCCCTAGTCCTTCTTTTCATTAAACTAGACATACCCAGTTCCTGCAACCGTTCTTCATATGTTTTAGCCTCCAGTCCCCTAATCATCTTTGTTGCTCTTCTCTGAACTCTTTCTAGGGTCTCAACATCTTTTTTACTTTGTTCTACTACTCATGCTTGCATAATGTTGAATTCCAATATTGCATGATCACTTGCCCCCAATGTTCCTGTAGCTTCAACAGCTTCTATCATTTCATCTCTGTTACTGAGAATTAAGTCCAATATGACTGATTCCCTTGTTCCCTTCTCTACTTTTTGGGAAACAAAGTTGTCTGCTAGGTTCGTTAGGAACCTGCTGGAACTTCCAATTGGTGCAGAGTTTGTCTCCCAGTTGATGTCAGGGTCGTTAAAATCCTCCATTAGTATTTTTTTTTATTTGCATTTATATCCCGCCCTTCTCCGAAGACTCAGGGCGGCTTACACTATGTTAGCAATAGTCTTCATCCTATTTGTATATTTATATACAAAGTCAACTTATTGCCCCCAACAATCTGGGTCCTCATTTTACCTACCTTATAAAGGATGGAAGGCTGAGTCAACCTTGGGCCTGGTGGACTTGAACCTGAAGTAATTGCAAGCAGCTGCTGTTAATAACAGACTGCATTAGCAGTCTGAGCCACAGAGCCACATTGTGATGTGCTTCCTACATACCTTAGTTAGCTGACTAGCAAAAAGTTCATCTATTTCCTCTGGTTGGTTGGGTGGCCTATAGTATAGACCTATGGCAATGTCATTTCTTCCCCCTTTGATATTGACCCAAATACATTCAAGATAATTTTCATCATTGTTGTGCTCTATTTCTGTAGAGATGTACAGTAGTTATTTCTTATATATATAGTGCAACTCCACCTCCTCTTTTATTTGGTCTATTTCTTTTAAATAATTTAAATCCCTCTAGTTGTATGTTCCATTTGTGGGTTTCATCCCACCAAGTTTCTGTAATGGCAACAATATCATATCTGCCCTCATTTACTTGAATTTCTAATTCACCCTGTTTATTCCTCATACTCTGTGCATTGGTGTATAGCCATTTGAGTCCATTTGGATTGACCCTGTGTTTACTGTCTACATAACCTGTGTTGTGCCTGACTGCCCCTACTTTCTTGCCACCTGTTTGATTAGTGCACGTGGTATGCCACTCACTATTAAATGTTTGGTTTAGCTTGACAGGAAGGTTGATAATCTTACCCACACAAACATCTATGTTACCTGTATTGATATCCCTATTAATTTTAGATTGCTGGGGACAGAAATGTTCTGTATCAATTAATTCTCTGTCCCCACTGTCCAGTTTAAATGTTTATCCAGAAAAATCTGTGAATTTAATGCCAAGTAGCTCAGTCACTTTCTTTGATGGATGCAAACCATCTCTTTTGTACAGTTTTTCATTGGACCAGCTGCAGACATCATGACTAATAAAACCAGATCCTTCCCTTTTACACACTCCCTTAGCCACACATTAAACTCAACTACCTGCTGGCCTTCCCCTTTTTGTTCCTTATATACTGATAAAACCTCTAAAAAGATAAGCCTACAACCTATACTACTAAGTTCATACCCCAAGCTCTGGAAATTATTCTGCACAGAAAGTACATATTTTTGGGACGGATCATTTGTGCCAAGATGTATAATAGCATCAACATCACAGTCCTTACTGGCATTCTGGGGTGAGATGTCATCTGTACGCTGACGACACTCAACTGTACATTTCCACCCCTAACCACCCCAACGAGGCTGTCGAAGTGATGTCCCAGTGTCTGGAGGCCGTACGGGTCTGGATGGGGAGAAACAGGCTCCAACTCATCCCCTCCAAGACCAAGTGGCTGTGGATGCCGGCAGCCCGGTACAGCCAGCTGATTCCATCGCTGACTGTTGGGGGCGAGTCGTTGGCCCCCACGAAGAGGGTCCGCAATCTCGGCGTCCTCCTGGATGCACGGCTGTCTTTAGAAGAGCATATGACAGCCGTCACCAGAGGAGCTTTCTATCAGGTTCGCCTGATATGCCAGTTGCGTCCCTTTCTAGACTGGGCTTCCCTTTGCACAGTCACTCATGCTCTCGTCACATCCCGCCTGGACTACTGCAATGCTCTCTACATGGGGCTCCCCTTGAAGGGCACCCGGAAGCTCCAACTGGTCCAGAATGTGGCTGCATGGGTGATAGAGGGAGCACCTCGTGGCTCCCATGTGACACCTCTCCTGCGCGGTCTACACTGGCTCCCGGTGGTCTTTCGGATGCAATTCAAGGTGCTGGTTACCACCTTTAAAGCGCTCCATGGCATAGGACCGGGTTACTTACAGGACCGCCTACTGCTACCAGTAGCCTCCCATCGACCTGTGCGCTCCCACAGGGAGGGCCTCCTCCGGGTGCCGTCGGTCAAACAATGTTGGCTGGTGACCCCCAGGGGGAGGGCCTTCTCTGTGGGGCTCCTGCCCTCTGGAATGAGCTGCCTCTGGGGATTCATCAACTCCCCAACCTCTGGACTTTTCGCCACAAGCTGAAGACGCTTTTGTTTCATCGCGCAGGGCGAGCTTAAATGCAGTTTTAAATGGGGTTTTAAATGGGGTTTTAAATGTTTAAATGGGATTTTTAAATGTTTAAAGTTTTAAATGGGGTTTTATTTTTATTCTAGTTTTTATTGGCCATAAATTGAATCAGTTTTTTATATTGTTCTTAACTTGTTTGATATGTCTTTTATATGTATTTTATTGGCTGTGAACCGCCCTGAGTCCTTCGGGAGAAGGGCGGTATACAAATCGAATAAATAAATAAATAAATAAATAAATAAATAAATAAATAAATAAATAAATAAATAAATAAATAAATAAATTCTTAAGATTACGTCTCTTGTCTCTGCTGGCAGTAATACCTGGCACACACCTAACCTCTTTCAAAACGTCCATATCCTTTCCTAAATTTACATCCCTTACAATTGAATCACCAACCAGAAGGTGGCTTCTCTTTTCGGATACCTTGCTCTTCTTGATGTCTAATACCTGATTCACACTTTCCCTTTTCCAAAGTAGAGATTCTCAGTCATCCAGATCATGGTGGTCCCAAACGTCCTTTTTTTTTTTTTTTGAAGTCCAGTTGCCTCCTGAAAAAGCACCCTTGGGACAACCATGACTGAGAATCTCAACAAACTAATAGTAAATAAAGCAAAACTAACACAATCAAAATTCAGACTTGTGAACCTAATGAAGGCCTTGGACCCATTCCCATGGAGCTGAGCATCTAGCAAGGGCATCTTCAGAAGGGCCTCTCCTGGGCAGTGGGTGGAAGGGGGACAGACCCCAAAATAGCCAGCTATTATGCTGTTTAGGGTTCAGCACTTTTGGGGCATCCAGGGGCCAGTTGAGATCCTTTAGGACAAAACCACATGATCCCCCGGCTTTGGACCAGCCTGGCTGCTGCTTTCTGCAGGAATTGCAATCTCAGGAGACTTTCAAGGGTAGCCCCAAATAAAGCACGTTGCAGTGGTCAGGATGGATTTTAACCAAAGTAAGGATGATTGTTGCTAAATCCAACCAGCTCAGGGAGGTTCACATTTGGCACCAGAGTTCCAAGTGTGCAAAAGTTAAACAGGGTTAATTTGGTTCTTGAAGGATCCCATTTTCTGGTTTTGCGTGGTTTGCTGAATAATAAACCAACTCAAGTGGATTGATTCACACCAGGCATGCAGCTTCCAGAAAGATGACCAAGGCTAACGCTAACCAAGTTTTGGACATTCTGCAAATGCAGCTGAAAGTCAGTTTCAATTTATTGCCCTCAAAGATGTTTGCAACTCAGCAGATTCAGAATGTTCTGCAGACTCAGCTGGGTCTCCTCCTCCTCCTCCTCCTCCTCCTCCTCCTCTTCTCTTTGCCATCTTCTCACTGAGTTTCTTCTCTTCCCACACAGGAGCCAAAGGCTGTTGTTGTCCCCGTGATTGGCTCACCTTGAATGGGTTTTGCTACAAGGTCTTCGATGACCACAAGAACTGGAATGATGCCGAGGTTAGAAGTGCTTGTGTGCTTGTGAACATCCTATTTTAGGCAGAGGAGAAGTCTAGGCAGAGCCTTGAACGGTCCCCAAGACGCTCTGGCTGGGCCTAAGTGCAGGCCCACTAGGCTGTGTGCATTAAAAGTTACCCTGTTTCCCTGAAAATAAGATCTCATTTTCTTATTTTCTTGTAGGTTCCAAAATAGGCACTAGGGCTTATAGAACAGAATAGAATTTTTTATTGGCCAAGTGTGATTGGACATACAAGGAATTTGTCTTATTTTCAGGGGGTGTCCTATTTCCCCCCCACTTTTTCTGTTTGTTCGTGGTGGGGCAGGAGGCCACATTGTGTGCTAGTGCCATCACCACGAGGTCAGGGGGATGGAGCTGCCCCACATGCCCTGCTCTGGCTTACCTCAGGGCCTCTGCAGTCAGGCCAACCATGTCTCCACACCTGCCTCATTTTATGGCTTTGGCACCAGCTCACTGCTCGGTCTTCATTGAAGCCTTGAGCAAGCAGAAGAAGTGGACTGGCGGACACATGGGCTCCTGCTGCACATGGCTGCTGGTGCTGCCACCACAAGGTAGGTATGAGGGTGTGGATGGCCTGGATGCAGGAGTCCTGAGGTAAGCTGGTGTGGGGCGCATGGGGCAGCTCCACCACCACCACCGAGGCACCGTGAGCAGCCAGACAGAAGGGGCAAGCGGCCAGCTGTGCAGGCTCTTAAGTAGGGCTTATTTTGGGGTGGGGGTTATATTAGGTGCACACATAAAAATCACACTAGGTCTTATTTTCAGGAAAACTGGGTAGCAAGGATGATTATCTTAGGATATTCTGAAATGTATTCTCTAGATTATATACTGGTGTAGGCTTTCATAGTCTGTATCCTTTGGGCAGTGCTGAACTTCAGGGTTCAGTGATCCTGATCCAGACAACAGATTTCCTGATGTTTCACTGGCAACCCTGGTGGCATCTTCAGACCTCCTTGCCTCTGGAATGATGGGATCAGAGAATTTATCTCCTGAATCTAGAATTCTTCAAGAGCTGCAGAATCTAGAAAAGGCATCTGTGGGGAGTCAACACAGTCAAGACAGTGGCTAGGACCATGCAATCAGATTCCCTGGCTCTTTTCTCACTTTCACAAACTAACACACACACACACACACACACACACACACACACACACGCTTGTCTCCTTCACAAGTGCCTTTCTCCCTTGTTGCTCCCTCCCAGACCTTCTGCAGGAAACACAAGCCAGGCTGCCACCTCGCCTCCATCCATGGCAGTGAAGAGTCAACTGAATTGGCCGAATACGTCTCCGACTATCTCAGAAGTGGTGGAAATGTCTGGATTGGACTGAATGACCCACAGAAAGTAGGTCCCTTCCTACTGCTAACGTTCGTCAATTCATTTGTACTGTTTGATTTTTTTTTTGAAGGATCCTCCAACAGGAATCCGAGTAGGATAGAGCTGGAAGGGACCTTGGAGATCTTCTAGTCCAACCCCTTTCTCAAGCATACCGTATACTTTTTCAGATAAGCGGCTGCCCAGTCTCTTCTTAAAAACCTCCAGTGAAGGAGGACCCACAACTTCTGTTCCGCTGGTTGATTGTCCTCAATGTTAGGAAATTCCTCCTGAGTTCCAGGTTGCTTCTCTCCTTGATTAGTTTCCATACATTGCTTCTTGTCTTTCCTTCTGGTGCTTTGGAAAGTAAATTGATCCCCTCCCCTTTGTGGCAGGCCCTCAAATACTGGAATGCTGCTATCATGCCCCCCCAGTCCTTTTTTTCTCTAGGCAAGCCAGACCCAGTTCCTGCAACCGTTCTTCAAATGTTTTTGTCTCATCATTATCGTCATCATCAATTTATTTACATCATCAGTTTTGCTGGTGGTATCCCACCCAAAATCTCATTAATTTTTATTCATTAATTTCTTCTGAGAAGTTTTTGCTTGGATCATCACCAGTGGAGAAAGAGAGAAAGAGGGGGAGGGGGAAGAAAAGGGAGGGAGAGAGAGAGGGAGAGAGAGAGGGAGATGGAGGGAGAGAGAGGGGAAGGAAAGGGAGAGAGAGAGAGGGAGGGAGGGGAGGGATAGAGGGGAGAGAGAGGGAGAGTCAGTCTGATCCTTGCCAACCCTTCTTCTCTCTACCTGGATCCTGCAGCGCCAGAGTCCCTTCCTCACTTGATTAATGTGGCTTCCCTGTCATTACAGAAACGCAGCTGGCAGTGGACAGACAGATCCAGAAACAGCTACCTAATGTGGCAACCAGGAGAGCCCAACAACCTAGGGAACAATGAAAATTGTGTTGAACTTTGGAGCCCATCAGGTAAACCTCATGGAGGGAATTAGGAATAATGGAGGGAAGGGAGGTGAGGATGTACTTCAAAGAGTCGGGTCCATTTGAGCCTTCTTGGAACACTCACACTTTGGAAACTGTATACAAGGGAAAAATTAACAGCTGCCTAAGTTAATCAAAAATCAATCACAATCACAACCCTAAAACTTAATACACAAGGGATCATTATTCAAATACAGAATAAATATTTTCCTGAAAGCTGGTCTGACCTCTGGAGAAAACATGGGGGACCTAAGGAAGAACTGACTCCCACTGACCTCAAACTCCACCCCCCACAACTTCATGCAAGTAGGGACCCTTTAGCACATTGAGTCTTACCCAGCCCTTGTTAACATGGTGTAAAGCCAACAACATCTCGAATCATATGAAATATTTATCAACTCTTGATGTCAGGAGGCCAGGAGAAAGGCAGACCTTTGCATCAAATTTCTTTCACTGGGTTTTTTTCATCACAACGATTTCTACTGGATGCCAGTGGACTTGATCCAACCTTTCACTCAGGAGATATTTTTGAAACTAAGGTGGCCCATTGTGGCTACTCTCACATAATGGCCGTAATGCCTGTTTGTGGAATCTCTGTCACAGAAACACAATGTTGAGGCCCACCCCGTCCATTTCCCAAATTGAAACGGAGCCCACTCCTTCCACTTCTTCTCTCCAGGGATGGATGGGATCCTACCAGTTTAACAACTGGATGGCTGAGTGCGCACGCTCCAGAAATTGTGTTGTGTTTATATTTACTGACAGAGGGATAAAGGGAGACTAGTATAGATCTCTTTCAAGCACTTTATCCTGATTTCTTGGCTATCTGGGTTACCACAATCGGCCAAACCACAAGCCCATTTTAGCCAGGGAGGTTCTTCCCCTGTGGTACCTTCAGGTCCCCCTGCAAAGGGGGGAGGAGCCATGGAAAGCCTCTCCTGGGACTCTGAGGGAATCCCTGTAAAATGTCTCCTTTTTCTGCCCAGGTTATAAGAACTGGAACGACGAGAATTGTGCGTCCACACGTGCATATCTCTGCAAGTGCAGATTCTAGTGCAGCTCCTCCTTCTCCTGCTCTGGAGTGGCAGAAGCGCCTGGTGAAGCCTGGAGAATCAAGGAAGCCTTCCCGGAATCTCTGCTCTGCGTCCTTTCGCTTAATGGTTCATTTCTGTAGCTTGGATCTGATTTTGCTCATCCTGATGGGTCAAATAAAGTTCAAATAAATTCAGTCTTGGCATGACTAGCTCCGTTCATTTTTGGCAGAGCCAAAGGGGTTGTTTGATGTCTTGTGGGTTTTGTGAGCATAAAGGGCTGGAAGGGGCTTCTTGGACCAGTAATGATCCACGAAGAACCATCAGGGATGGTGGCAATTGCAACGCAAAGGCCACACCATTAATCTGCTCCAGGACCCTAAAAGGCCCCACAAACTTTGCATCAAGCTTCTTAGAGAGTCTAGTAGAAACCAGGAAATTGGTAGACAATCACACTTTGTCCCCTTCAGCAATTGGTGGCCCTTGCTATCTACGGAGGTCTGCAGGTCTCTTGCGAGATATAGTGGTATCTTGGTACTTGACTGCTTAGAAACTCGTCAAATTTGGTATTCAACACATTTTGACCTTAGAAGCTCCCACAAAGTTTGCATGAAGCTTCTCAGAGGACCTAAGAAAGCAGGTGCAGTAACATCTCATATTCTGCTGCAGCATCTAGTTGTCTTTCTCAGCCTGACCATGTTTGATAGAGTTGTGGGACTGAACAGGACCTTTAAAAGATGATGTTCTCTCCCCCTCCCCACTTCACAGAGAAGACGCAGAGATATGCGTCCCACAATCCTTTATATTTGCAACAGACCTGATTTTTGGTAGTGAAGGAAAGACTTGGCAGCTACAGTGCAAAGGCCTGCCAAGTTCTGAGTTCTTTATCTCTTACGGAGACAGAAGCCCACGTGTCCAAGATCCGTTGCCAAGAGCTCACAGAAAGAAAGCCTTTGCACAGTCCAGGCCTTTAACTCCCAAACGACTGATCTGCAGTTCGCACTTGGTAGCTTTATGTCCATCACAAGGGCCAGATGGCAACTCCACCCACTTTTATCCCCTGTGGGGTGGGGATCAGTGACTCAGCAATCTCTCGGCCTGCCACACCTCTTCCTTTGCTGCGCACGCTTATCTTTTCGTCGCTGCCTCGGGTCAATCCAAGATTAATCTTCTGTAGCTGGCACCTGAGGCGTTGCCGGGGAGGAGGAGGGTCCGGGAGAGGGGGGCCTTGTCAGCTCCTCCTCCGGGCCTGCAGCTGGAACCTGGGGTGGTGCCAGGGATGAGGAGGATCCTGGAGAGGAAGGCCTTGTCGGCTCCTCCCCATCACTCTCAGAGTCATCCTCCTCCATGAGGACAGGCTCGGGGGCCAGAGTCACAACAGATGGAACTGTGCCTTCTAGAACCTGAAAGCAGATGAACTGCCCCTGTCAGACCAAAGTCTTGCAACCAGGCCTCTGTGATGCCAAATCATGGCCACAAAAGAATTGAGCTGCCTCTTTGGCAGTGGGCAGACTGTTCAAGAGACGACATTTATCGTTTTGGGTAAAAAGGTCCACTACTAACAGTTTGGAGATTTGGACTTGGACTGGAGGTAAATCAGTAATAAAGTCCAGGTCAGGGAGTTGGCTGGTGCCACCTTCCAGTCCCTGCACTCATTCCTACTGCCTAGTCATCAGGACTTGAAGGACCCGGATTTCACCCTGTTGCTGCTTAATGTCAGATGAATCTTTAATAAATCCTCCCCCTCCATGATTGTGAAAGAGGGAGCCATTGTGGCCTATTGACAGAAGGATTCACTTCCTTGTTCCTTCTCTTCTTCTTCTTCCTTGTTTTCCTTCCAAGGGAAGAAGGCCATTTTTGGCTTGTGTCAGTCCTTTGTGGTGCTGTCTCCATCAATTGTTAATGCTGAGCTTGCCAACAAGCCAACTAAATTGCTGCTCTGGGAATTTTGGGGGTCCTCGTTAGGAGCCCCAGAATCCTGAAAAAATAGCATCTCGGTTGTCTCTCTTCACTCCAAGGATCTTAGTTGGACCCCAAGATGGCCAGTTCAGAGAGGTTGTCCTAGCAAACATTGTCTTCTGGCAACTAAAAAAATGCTTTTAAAAGGTACTGGTGATCAGGCAACTCAGCTGGGATCGCCAGAGGAGCCTTTTAAAAGCTTCTTTTTTTTTTACAACCTCTTCAGCCAAAGTGGTTGTAGAAAAAATGCTTTTAAAGGGTTCTGACGATCCCAGCTGAGCCGTGCAATCATCAAGGCTTTTTTTTAACTTTTAAAAGCATTTTTTTCTTTGGCCGAAAAAATGCTTTTAAAAGTAAAAAAAAAAAAAAACAACCTCTGATGATTGCGCGGCTCAGCTGGGGCAGAGGGGGAGGCCAGGGATTTTTGCTACCAGTTCTCCAAACCACCTGCCGCCATCGCTACCGGATCAGGCAATCCAGTCCAAATCCAGAGTATTTCACCCCTTATGTAGGGTCTCCTGCTTGGGCGGGGAGTTAGACTAGACGACCTACAAGATCCCTTCCAACTCTGTTAATCTGTAGACCAATCTCAGTCCATTTACTGTGTCATAGAAATCTAACTTCTGCAAACATCCTTCCCCTTGGGATGCTATAGGCCTCTGCCCTCCTAACCATCAGAAAAGCCCTTAAACCTATTTCCTTCCCCCAGTGATGGGCTAGGATAGGGTGGGCAAGAGGATTTAAGGAGGGGCTGCATGAGGAAGTTCACTTTGATGCCCTGTTTTCAATGTTTATTGTGTTAAAGGATGTAATGTGAGGTGGGCAGCTTTATAAAAGCTTTAAAGAAAATAAACAAATATTTAAGTCCAATTCATTGCCAATTCATTCATTGAAGTCAATGTTTTTACCTGTTGCTAAATCTTTAGTGCAAACAAGGAACTTCCTGGGGAAAAAGTCCCTTCTGAAGCAAAGAAATTTCTTTTCCCCTTTGAACCTCATAAAAAGACCAACCCCACATCTTGTCTTGTATATAAATGCCTCCCTTCCTGTTGCTGGAGGAAAAGCCTGGAGTTGCCACTGAGCAGACTTGTTTCCTGTGGAGGCAAAGGGACAGGTGAGTGGGGCTCCCCCACCTGAGGGTACCTGACAGGTGAGGCCCCTGCAGCAGATCTCTCTCTCCATCTGAAGGGACCTCTTGCAGGGGCTGCTGGCAACGTCCAGGTTGCAGCAGGGGGTCTGCAGGAGGCAGGGAGCAAGGGGTCTCTGGGGAAGAGAAAGAGATGCACAGGAGATCCTTTCCAGGCAATGCAGGATCCACTGCTGGATCCTGCACCACGGCTGCTGGATGACCAAGGAAGGAGAAGGGAAAGCGTGCAAAGTGTGGGATCTCCCAGCTTGGTCACAGGCTGGCCTTCCCACCCATCTCACCCTCCTTTCCTCCCCGATCCTCTCTGCAGGGAAGGAAGGGAGACCATGGGGCGATTCGTCTTTGTCAGCCTGGGCTTGCTGGTCGTGGCCTTCTCCCTAAATGGTGAGTTTGAACAGGGTCTCTCATGTCCGGAGGGGCCAATCCTCTTCCCTCTGAACCCCTTCCTGATTTCACCCTCCCGCCACACTCCCTCTCCCTGAAGTTGCTTTTATCCCTCTTGGGCTTATTGTGCAATTAAGACCCCCAACCCCTTCTCTCTCTGCTCCAAGACTCGGGACCAGCTCAAGTGAATTGATTCACACCAGGCATGCAGCTTCCAGAAAAATTAACTAAGCCTAACCCTAAATGAACTTTGAACATTCTGCAAGTGCAGCTGAAAGTCAGTTTCAATTTATTGCCCTCAAGGAGGTTTGCAACTCAGCAGATTCAGAATATTCTGCAGACTCAGCTGTCTCCCCCTCCCCCTCCTCTCCTCCTCTTCCTTCTTTTCTCTTGGCCATCTTCTCACTGAGCTTCTTCTCTTCCCACACAGGAGCCAAAGGCTGTTGTTGTCCCCCTGATTGGCTCCCCGAGAATGGGTTTTGCTACAAGGTCTTCAATGAACACAAGAACTGGAGCGATGCCGAGGTTAGAAGTGCTGGTGTGCCTGTGAACATCCTAGTTCAGGCAGAGGAGAAGTCCAGAGATAGCCAAGCACAGCCCCTCAAGTCCCCCTCTGGCTGGGCTGAAGTGCTGGGTCACTAGGCTCTGTGCATGAAAAGGTAGCAAAGACCATCATTTTAGGACAGCCTGAAACGCAAGTATTCTCTGGACTATATACTGCTGTGGGCTTTCATGGCTGGCATCTGTTGGGCAGCGCTGAGCCTCAGGGTTGAGTGACCATAATCTAGACAACAGATTTCCTGATGTTTCCCTGGCAACTCTGGTGGCATCTTCAGACCTCCTTGGTCTCTGAAGTGATGGGAATCTGAGAGATTACCTGCTGAATCAAGAATTGTTCAAGAGCTGCAGAATCTAGAAATGGCATCTGAGGGGAGTCAACACAGTCAAGACAGTGGCTCACTTGTGTCTCATTTTCACAAACTAACACACACACACACACACACACACACACACACACACACACACACTTGCTTGTCTCCTTCACGAGTGCCTTTCTCCCTTGTTGCTCCCTCCCAGACCTTCTGCAGGAAACACAAGCCAGGCTGCCACCTCACCTCCATCCATGGCAGTGAAGAGTCAACTGAGTTGGCCGAATACGTCTCCGACTATCTCAAAAGTGATGGAAATGTCTGGATTGGACTGAATGACCCACAGAAAGTAGGTCCTTTTCTACTGTTAATGTTCGTCAATTCATTTGTACTGTTTCTAAGGTGGGGTTTTTTTCTGAAGGATCCTCCAACAAGAATCAGAGTAGAATAGAGCTGGAAGGGACCTTGGAGATCTTCTAGTCCAACCCTCTGCTCAAGCAGGAGACCCTTGTACCATTTCAGACAAATGGCTGTCCAGTCTCTTCTTACAAAGCTCCAGGGATGAAGCACCTACAACTTCTAGTGTCAAGCTGTTCCGCTGGTTGATTGTCTTCACTGTCAGGAAATTTCTGCTTAGCTCCAGGTTGCTTCTCTCCTTGATGGGTTTCCATCCATTGTTTCTTCTTCTTCCTTCTGGTGCTTCGGGAAATAAATTGACCGCCCCTCTTCTTTGTGGCAGCCCCTCAAATACTAGAATGCTGCTATCCTGTCCCCCCCCCAGTCCTTCTTTTCTCTAGACTAGCCAGACCCAGTTCCTGCAACCGTTCTTCGTATTGTAAGGTCCCAGAAGTTTCCCTGCCAAAGAGAGTGAGACTCAAGACGAGGCTTGGAAAAAGTAACAGCTTTTTATTTTTGGTCAAAGCTAAAAGAACTGGATGAACACTATTTCCAAAACATACGAGTATTATATGCATTTTACCCCATGAGAGGCAAAGTTTACCCAATCAGGGACAAAGATCCATTACCAACGTGGGTCTTCATCTTCAAAGATTTCTTTGTTCAGACCCCTGTCTCTGTCTCCTTTAGAATAGAATTTAGAATAGAATTTTATTGGCCAAGTGTGATTGGACACACAAGGAATTTGTCTTGGTGCATATGCTCTCAGTGTACATAAAAGAAAAGATACGTTCATCAGGGTACAACCCTATAGCCCTATGTCGGGGCGATTTCCCTCTCTGGCCAAGTTGTTTATTCTGCTAAAGGCTTTCAGGTGACTCCCTAATGTGGTACTATCTACTGTATGAGGCAGGAAAACTCCCTGCTCCGGTTCCTTTATTCCTGGGTAATGGAATTTCTTCTATATTTTCAAGGATGTGCCTAGCAAAGAACGGAAGCGAGATAATGCCAACCAGTATCAAGACTACAAATTACTAAACTAGAATTAATTCCTAACAACTAATTTCTGACACTGTACAATAATATAAGCAGGAGCCAATAACGAAGCTCAATTCATAACAAATGATTTCTAGCAGTATATCATATCAGAAGCAAACAGCAAATACTGGTTTAATCAGTAGCAAATAAATAATAGCATAAGCAATTCATAATAAAAGCAAATAGCCAATATTAGTTTGATCACTTTGCTCCTTCAGTATGTTTGTCTCATCATCATATCAATTTAGTGTTTTGCTGGTGGTCTCCCAACCAAAGACTCATTAATTTTGATGCATTAATTTCTTCTGAGAATTTTTTTCTTGGATCATCACCTATCCAAGAATTCATTAAGTTTAACCCTGATTAGTTGTTTCAGATCAACTAAGATCAACTAGATAGATAGAGAAAGAGAGGGAGGGAGGGAGGGAGTGACAGAGAGAAAGTGGGGGGAGAGGGGGAAAGGGAGAGAGAAGAAGAGAGGGAGATGGAGAGGAAGGGAGGGAGAGAGAGAGTAGGGAGAGGGGAGAGAGGGGAGAGGGAGTGAGGGGAGATGGAGAGACAGGAGAGAGGAAGAGGAAGAGAGAGATGGAGATGGAGAGAGGAGAAATGAAGAAAAGGAGAGAGGGAGAGGGAAGAAAGGGAGAGGGAGAGAGACTGGGCGATGGAGAGAGAGGGAGAGAGAGGGAGGGAAGGGGAGGGAGGGAAAGAGAGAGAGAGGGAGACAGAGGGAGAGGGGAGAGAAGGAGAGAGAGATGGAGATGGAGAGAGGGGGAGATGGAGATGGAGAGAGACATGGAGCGGAGTGAGAGAAGGAGTGGGAGAGAAAGAAAGGGAGAGGGAGGGAGGCAGAGGAAGAGAGAGGGAGAGGGAGAGAGAGAGGGAGAGGGAGACAGGGAGACAGGGAGAGCGAGAGAGGGGGAGAGCGGGAGAGCGGGTGAGAGACAGTGGGGGGAAAGAGAGGGAGAGAGGGAGATGGAAAGAGAGGGACAGAGGGAGAAAACGAGAGGGAGAAGGGGAGAGGAAGGGAGGAGGGAGGGAATGGGAGATGGAGAGAAGGAGAGATGGGGAGAGAGAAAGAGGGAGGGAGGGAGGTGGGGGAGGGGGAGAGAGAGAGGGAGAGAGAGACAGAATCGATCTGATCCTTGCCAACCCTTCTTCTCTCTACCTGGGTCCTGCAGTGTCAGAGTCCCTTCCTCAGTTGAATAATGTGGCTTCCCTGTCATTACAGAAACGCAGTTGGCAGTGGACAGACAGATCCAGAAACAGCTACCTGCCATGGAAGCAAGGAGAGCCTAACAACAGTGGGAACAATGAATATTGTGTTGAACTTTGGAAAGACTCAGGTAACCCAAGGTGGAGGGAAGGGAGCCAAGGATTGACTTCCAAGAGTCAGGGCCCATTTGAGCCTTCTTGGAATACTCACTCTTTGGCAACTGTATACAAGGGAAAAATTAGCACCTGCCTAAGTTAATTAAAAATCAATCACAATCACAACCCTAAACGTCCGGACCGCGGACGTTATGGGCATTACGGAGACCTGGCTGGGCACCGAAGGGGGGGTCCCCCTAGTGGAGATGTGCCCACCAGGCTTCCGAGCATTCCATCAGCCGAGGGCCCAGGGTAGGGGTGGAGGGGTGGCAGTTATCATTAAGGAGAGTCTTGAGCCGAGGGAAACCACTGTGCCTCAGATAGCTGGGTGTGAATCTCTCTTCGTGAAGTGGGGTCGTAGAACTCAGGTGGGCTTGTTGATCACGTACCTGGCTCCTTGCTGCGTGACTACAGCCCTGCCTGAGCTGTTGGAGTTGCTGGCCGGGCTGGCAGTTGAAACTCCCAGACTGTTGGTCATGGGGGATTTCAATTTGCCATCAGCCGGCGTAGCATCCTCGGCAGCTCAGGAGTTCATGGCTTCCATGACGGCCATGGACCTGATTCAGTTAATTGACGGCCCTACCCACGTCAGGGGAGGTACCCTAGACCTGATTTTTATCTCTGGCCAGTGGTCTAATGATCTGGTTTTAAATTATTTAGTTGTTGAACCTTTGTCATGGTCAGATCATTTTCTCCTTCGTCTAGACTTTCTGACCGCTACCCACCACTGCAGGGAGATGGAACCAATGCGTTGGTTCTGTCCCAGGCGCCTGATGGACCCGGAGAGGTTCCTGACGGAGCTTGGGCCGTTTCCCGAACACCTGGCCCACGACTCGACTGAAGAGCTAGTTGCGGCCTGGGAACGGGCCGCGGCTGGAGCTTTGGACCGTGTCGTGCCTTTGCGGCCTCTGACCCGGCGTCGGTCTCAACCAGCTCCTTGGTTCTCCGAGGAGCTGAGGGAGATGAAGCGCCGGAGAAGACGCCTAGAGAGTGCCTGGAGATCCAGCCGCTCTGAGGCTGACCGGACACTAGTTAGGTCCTATAGTAGGACCTACCTAGTGGCAATGAGGGTTGCGAAGCGTTCCTACGTTTCCTCCTTCATTGCGTCGGCAGATAACCGCCCGGCCGCCCTGTTTCGGGTGACCCGCTCGCTCCTTCAACAGGAGGGGCGGGAGGACCCCCTACAAGGGCGTGCCGAGGAGTTTAACGGTTATCTATACGACAAAATCGTTCAGCTTCGGGACGGATTGGATCAAAATTGGGTAGATCCAGGCAAGGGTTCTGAGGCCCGTCTTGTTGAGGTGGTTTGGGATGACTTTGATCCTGTGACTCCCGAGGACATGGACAGGTTGCTGGGTAGGCTGAACGCTACCACATGTTTACTGGATCCGTGCCCCTCCTGGTTAGTACTGGCTACTCAGGAGGTGACACGAGGCTGGCTCCAGGGGATTACAAATGCTTCTTTGCGGGAGGGGGTCTTTCCCGCGGCCTTGAAAGAGGCGGTGGTGAGACCCCTCCTCAAGAAGCCTTCCCTGGACCCAGCTGTTTTAGGGAACTACCAGCCAGTCTCCAATCTTCGCTTTACGGCGAAGGTTGTAGAGAGTGTGGTGGCATGTCAGCTACCCCAATACCTGGATGAAGCTGTCTATCTAGACCCGTTCCAGTCCGGCTTCCGGCCCGGATACAGTACGGAGACAGCTTTGGTTGCACTGGTGGATGATCTCTGGAGGGCCAGGGATAGGGGTTACTCCTCTGCCCTGGTCCTATTAGACCTCTCAGCGGCTTTTGATACCATCGACCATGGTATCCTGCTGCACCGGTTGGAGGGGTTGGGAGTGGGAGGCACCGTTTATCGGTGGTTCTCCTCCTACCTCTCTGATCGGACGCAGACGGTGTTGACAGGGGGGCAGAGATCGACTCCCAGGTGCCTCATGTGTGGGGTGCCGCAGGGGTCGATTCTCTCACCCCTCCTGTTCAACATCTATATGAAGCCGCTGGGTGAGATCATCAGTGGCTTTGGGGTGAGATACCAACTGTACGCTGATGACACCCAGCTGTACTTTTCCACCCCGGGCCATCCCAGTGAAGCTGTCGAAGTGCTGTCCCGGTGTTTGGAAGCCGTACGGGCCTGGATGAGGAGGAACAGGCTCAAACTTAATCCCTCCAAGACGGAGTGGCTGTGGATGCCGGCACCTCGGTACAGTCAGCTGCAGCTGCGGCTGTCTGTCGGGGGTGAATCATTGGCCCCGATGGAGAAGGTACACAACTTGGGCGTGCTCCTGGATGGTCGGTTGTCCTTTGAAGACCATTTGGCGACCGTCTCCAGGAGAGCATTTTATCAGGTTTGCCTGATCCGCCAGTTGCGTCCCTTCCTGGACCGGGATGCCTTATGCACAGTCACTCATGCTCTCGTTACCTCTCGCCTGGACTACTGCAATGCTCTCTACATGGGGCTCCCCTTGAAGAGCACCCGGAGACTTCAGCTAGTCCAGAATGTGGCTGCGCGGGTTATTGAGGGAGCGTCTCGGAGCTCCCACATAACACCTATCCTGCGCAGACTGCACTGGCTACCTGTTGTTTTCCGGGTGTGCTTCAAGGTATTGGTTACCACCTTTAAAGCGCTCCATGGCTTAGGACCGGGCTATCTACGGGACCGCCTACTGCCGGCTTCTATCTCCCATCGTCCGGTACGCTCCCACAGAGAGGGACTCCTCAGGGTGCCGTCAGCCAAACAGTGTCGACTGGCGGCCCCCAGGGGGAGGGCCTTCTCTGTGGGAGCTCCGACCCTGTGGAACGAACTTCCCCTCGGACTTCGACAATTACCTGACCTTAGGACCTTTCGCCGCGAACTTAAAACTTATTTATTTCGTATGGCTGGACTAGCCTGATTTTTATTTTTATTGGATGGGTTTTTAAAATTTTGTTATTTTACGGGGGAGTACGTTTTTTAACATTTTGGGCATTTAAATTAGTTTTTAAGGGATGTTTTTAATTATTGTGTGTATTTATATTTTATCTGCCTGTTCACCGCCCTGAGTCCTTCGGGAGAAGGGCGGTATACAAATTAAAATATTATTATTATTATTATTATTATTATTATTATTATTATTATTATTATTATTATTATTATTATTATTATTATTATTATTATTATTATTAAAACTTAATACACAAGGGATCGTTATTCAAATACAGAATAAATATTTTCCTGAAAGCTGATGTGAACTCTGGAGAAAACATGGGGGACCTAAGGAAGAACTGACTCCCACTGACCTCAACCCAGGGGTGAAATGTAAAATTTGTTACTACCAGTTCTGTGGGCATGGGTTTTTTTTTGGGGGGGGGGGTAATGTGACTAAGTGGACGTGGCCAACTTTTTTTTTTTTTTACTTTTAAAAGCATTTTTTCTATCACTCTTCCCTCTTCTACCTTCTTTTACTTGTGTTAAAAAGGGTGGTGGTGACTGGGCAAGCCCAACTAATTGTATATAACTGTACATTGGATGAATTATTTGATATGATTGTAAAAATAAAACTTTTTATAAAAGAAAAGCATTTTTTCTACAATGTCTTCGGCCGAAGAGGTTGTAAAAAAATGCTTTTAAAAGCCTCTGATGATCAGGCAACTCAGCTGGGATCGCCAGAGGAGCCTTTTAAAAGCTTTTTTTTTTACAACCTCTTCAGCCGAAGAGGTTGTAGAAAAAATGCTTTTAAAGGGTTCTGACAATCCCAGCTGAGTTGCCTGATCGCCAGAACCTTTTAAAAGTATTTTTTTACAATCTCTTCGGCCAAAGAAAAAATGCTTTTAAAAGTAAGAAAACAAAACCTCTGATGATCGCGTGGCTCAGCTGGTCGGGGCGGGGGGGAGCAGGGATTTTTGCTACCGGTTCTCCAAACCATCCACCACCATCGCTATCAGATCGGGTGATCCGGTCTGAACCGGGAGCATTTCACCCCTGCCTCAATCCCACCACCCCAACTTCATGCAAGTAGAAATCCCTTAGCACTTAAACTCTAGATGTCAGGAGGGCAGGACAAAGACAGATCTTTGCATCAAATTTCTTTCACTTTTTCATCACAACGATTTCTATTGGATGCCAGTGGACTTGATCCAACCTTTCACTCAGGAGATATTTTTGAAACTAAGGTGGCCCAATGTGGCTACTCTCACATAATGGCCTTAATGGCTGTTTATGGAATCTCTGTCACAGAAACACAATGTTGAGGCCAACCCCATCCATTTCCCAAATTGAAACTGAGCCCACTCCTTCTACTCCTCCTCTCCCAACTTCCCTTCTTCTTTCCAGGCCAGGAGCCTTCTTCTCAACCTGTTATTTCTTCTTCCTTTTGAAGAAGACCTCAAGACACCTCAGCTGGTTTAAGGGCAACCACCTGTCTCCCCAATTGCCTGTCTCTGTTGTCTTAAAATATGAAAGAAAAAAAAGAATACAACAGCACAACTCACGATGCACTTTCATAGCTGTGGGAATATCTTGGGCTTTCCCTGTAAACGATTTGAAAGATGGTTGATAGAACAGCCAAGTTTGGTATTTTTTTTTTGTTTCACGGGGTTTTTTGTTTGTTTGTTTTACATATACATATCAATGCGTGAACAGTGTGGCACCTGGGTGTCACACATTCTAATACAAATAAAACTAGTAGAACTAATCATAGTTATTACATTCAACCCACATATATTTCTAATAATAATACACATTTATATTAAGTTATAGTCTATCATTATTCAATTATTCCATGTTTTCTCTTGTTATTGCTTTTATTTTATTATGTAAAAATGTATACACTAATATTCCCCTTTCTCTTATTCTATCTCTTATTTTTTAATCATGTAACCCATTTATTAAAAAATGTTTTCTTTCTATCCTATCTAACTTCTAATCATGCCACCAACCTACAAAATAAAGGAAAGAGAAAGAAGAAGAAAAGCAAATCAGAACGACAACAAAAAGGAAATATCATTTCCTTTCTATCCATCATCTCTTGTCCGTTTCAGTACTTTAATTGATATGCTTTTTTTGATTTGCCTCCCATATTCCTCTCTTGGATCTTTTTATTTATTTATTTATTTACATTCATATCCCACCCTTCTCCGAAGACTCAGGGTGGCTTACATTGTGTAAGGCAATGTAAGGATCTTTATCTCTGTCTGCATCTATTTCTTGACTACTTCGCTCCAGCACCAGTTTTAGCTCTTCCTCGGTAGTCCCAGCTTTGTGGCAGCCATCTTTAGGCTGCCTCTTTTCCTTGCCATGGCTGAGAGGGAAAAAGAACCCTGGGTCAGACAGGAGAGCTAGAGCTCTCCTTGACTTCACAGGGGACTCCGCTTTGCTTCACCACCCCTACAGGCCAGCTTTGGTTCTTTTTGGACCCCCCCAATGGGGACAACTCAGCACAGGAGCGTGGAGAACTGCTCCTCGTATCCAATCTTGCCATGCCATCCACCGGAAGCCCAAGCTTGGTATTTCTTGAGAATATAGTTACAAGACGTGCAGTTGGCTTGGCTGAATGTGTTGTGTTGAACATAGTTGAGGAGTCAGGTATACAGAATATAGACCCATGATGGCGATCCTATGGCACGCGTGCCACAGGTGACACATGGAGCCAGATCGATGGGCACACAAGCATTGCCCTGCCTCAGCTCCAGCGCACATCCGCATGCCGGCCAGCTGATTTTTGGGCCTTCCAGGTCCACCAGGAGTCAGGAAAGAGGTTGTTTCCAGCCTCCAGAGGGCCTCTGGGAAAGTGGGGAAGGCCTGTTTTTTGCCCTCCCCCCGAGTCCTAGAAAGCCTCTGGAGCCTGGGGAGGGTGAAAAATGGGACTACCGTGCCCCCCGTGCCATTGTGTGCCAAAAACAAGGGGAGCACAGGGGGTCATGCATGGGGGGGCATTGAATTATGGGGGTGGGCATGCATGCGCGTGACTCCCCCATGCTCCCCCACGCTTTTGGCATGCGATGGCAAAAAGGTTAGCCATCACTGATATAGACTAACAGAGTGGGAATGAACTTTGTAGGTATCTAGTCTAACCCCCACCCAGAAGACCCTACACTATTTTTGACAGATGGCAGTCCAGTCTCTTCTGGAAAGCTTCCAGTGATGAAGCTCCCACAAGTTCTGAAAGCAACTTCTGTTCCATGGGTTCTCACAAGTCTAGGTTGGCAGGGGGAGTAGAAAGCTCAATAAGGCTAATCCCATATTCAACTGGTACCATCGGACTCCATGTTTCTGCCCCTTTTAAAGTGTTAATTTTGTATTTCATTCAAGAGAACACTCTACATATCTGGGCATTTTAGAGCAAGTCCTATGGTTGTTCCGTTAGTTAAATTTTCCAGATGTTATATTGATCTTGCACTCAGAAGAAATATCTAAATATCATTTTCCTACCATACTTTGCGGTGAGGTAGAGATGGTGCAGGTGAGGCTACCAGCCTCGGTTGCATCCATCCTACAAGCAGAGTTCCCTATTGACAGTCAAGACAGTCCCAGCCAGCGATGATACAATTTGGCCAGGGTACCACAACTGCAACCACAGCAGGGCCATGCTCTTCTGTGCAAGCTAAGTGGCTTAACTGAGGGGCCTCTTTGCAAGCCAGTATACTGGTTCCCACACCCATCATCCAGGGATGTCCTTAGCAAATGGGGAAAAAAGCGTCCATGTAACAGTCACATGACAGTGAAATCCAGGCTCCACCCAGTTTTGACCTGCCAAAGGGACGGACCAAATTCTCAGGTCCTTGGCTGCCCTCTTGTGGCTGAGCAGAGCTTGACAGGCAAAGCCTGCTTGCCGTATCCTGATTTGAGTTGTTTTTATATTTACCAACAGAGGGATAAAGGGAGACTCGTATAGATCTCTTTCAAGCAATTTATCCTGATTTCTTGGCTATCTGGGTTACAACAATCGGCCGAATCACAAGCCCATTTTAGCCAGGGAGGTTCTTCCCCTGTGGTACCTTCAGGTCCCCCTGCAAAGGGGGGAGGAGCCATGGAAAGCCTCTCCTGGGACTCTGAGGGTATCCCTGCAAAATGTCTCCTTTTTCTGCCCAGGTTATAAGAACTGGAACGACGAGAATTGTGCGTCCACACGTGCGTATCTCTGCAAGTGCAGATTCTAGTGCAGCTCCTCCTTCTCCTGCTCTGGAGTGGCAGAAGCGCCTGGTGAAGCCTGGAGAATCAAGGAAGCCTTCCCGGAATCTCTGCTCTGCGTCCTTTCGCTTAATGGTTCATTTCTGTAGCTTGGATCTGATTTTGCTCATCCTGATGGGCCAAATAAAGTTCAAATAAATTCAGTCTTGGCATGACTAGCTCCGTTTATTTTCATCAGCCAGATCTTCAGCATGGGTTTTTCCCTTTGATGCATGCTTACTATCAGTTGTCATAGTAATGCAGGGAGGGTGGCATTTGTCGTGTCCCACTCCTCTGCTGACGGCCGGGTCAGGGAAATCCGAATCAGGCGTGCCTCTGCAGCTCTGCCAAAGTCCTAGCAAAGTTCTCAAGGCAGGCAGGAGACCAGAAAGTGACTTCAGCAAGATATGTTAGACTTTGCCTGACTCAGAGAATGCCAGAAAGCAGATCCTTTATATAGGCCATGGGGTGTGGCTCCATGACTCAGCACTTATCCAGGCCTGCCCCTCCCTTCCTTCTGTCGCCACCGCCTATCAATTCTTTTTTTTTTTTTTTATATATTCAAAAAGTTTTTATTAGTCAAAAAAAAGGTTTATACAAATACATATCAGGTATGGTAAATTTTCATTTTTCTTATCTAAAATAAGAATTTTACTCAAATTTTTTAACACATACAACAGCCATATGGCAAGCAGGTAACACGAAGTAGCTAAGTTTACAAATTTTAAATACGTAATAAAGAAGGGTCAAGAATAAACAGAATATCGTACTAAAGAGAATAAGGAAAACCAACACAATCCCAAATATCTTTATCACTTCCTAGTTTTAGATCTCAGAACTCTGGGTTCAGCCTGACCCAACTCCAGGGCCGCAACAGCGGCAGCCGCTCGCCCATGATCTATAACCTCCCTTCTTCAATTCCTGGGTCATCTGATTCCAGGAGGGCTTTGTGTTCCTCCACATAGGCCGTAGCCTCCGCAGTTGTACTGATTTTTTTCGTAATGCCCTCCCGGAAAATCATCAATCCCTCTGGCATCAGCCATCTGAAGCCCACTCCTTCTGGTACAATTTGCTTGACAAAAATAATATTTCTTTCTTTTTCACGTACCTGTCTGGGAATCTGCCTCAGAATGGCTATCTCCCTGCCCCTGTAAATCAGTGCCCCACTCCTATGTTTTCTAAAATTTCATCTCGTCTCTCTTCTCACAAATTTGACATGAACCTCTCTGGGAACTGCATGCGTGCGTGCATATTGCAATTAACTCTATAAACTCGATCCACATCCCAATTCATGAAATCAACACCTCTCCCAAGAAATTCTCCCAACAATTTAGTCACAACATCTCTCAAGTCTTCTTGGTCCACTTCTTCCAAATTTTGAAACCTAAGGAAATAAGACATTTTATCCATCTGTAGTCCAAGCACAGCATTGCCTGTCGTCTCCTCTCTTTTCTGCACTGCCGCATCTCACCCTCAAACCTTCCACTTTCTGCTTGTTTTCTGCTGAAACTTGTTGAGTATCCTTTAAATCCTTTTGGATAGTCACAATTTCTGCTCTTATTTCATCAATTTCTTGTCCATATTAGATAACTTTTCCAAAATTCTCTCCATCTCTCCAGCAGTTGGTCTCTGACCTTTTGCCATTAAGGAAAAAAAATACAAAATCCTCAGGCAGGCACAGTATCCTTGTAATTTCCTCCGGATCCACCAGGGGCACTCACAGGAGCAACGAGTCCAGAGTACAGTTAGTCAACCAGGAAGCCGAAGGAAGTGATGTCATCAAAATTCTCATAGTGAAGGCGGAAGCTGGGCGCCACCACTGTTCCCCAGAAGGAGGGGGCCTCAAACCTTCCCTCCTAAATTTCTCCATCACCTCTTCTCTCCAGAGCTCCACAAAACCGGTAATCTTCTTATTTTAAGTTCTCCTCTCTCCAGAATAACTCGTGCTCCTTCCAACCGCAGGGGAGAAAACCCCCGCACTCGGAGCACTCCACTCACGTTTACCGATATTCCTTCCTTCTCCTCCTCAATTCTTCTCCGTTCCTGTTCACCACCAGGCTGCTGCAGTTATAAATCCAATGCCCGGTGTCACGGGCACAGCCCAGGCGACCAAAATAATGGCCGCGGCCTGTGGCCTCCAAACCCCGCCAAGCCTAGGACGCGCCAGCATCGGTCCCCACAGTCCTGTATGTCGGCTGGGAGACCCCTGGCGAGCCGTCCGTGCGGCAGGTGTCCTTTTCGGAACACCTGGCCCCTGGGGGCCTCGGCGGCGGCCGGATTCGGGCGCTGGAGGCAGGAGAAGCCTTCCAGACGTCCGTTGCCGCTGGACACCGGAAGTCGTCTCCCCGCCTATCAATTCTTCTGAAGCGAGGGTCACTCCAGTCTGCAGCTGTTGGTAATTGACCTTCCTCAGGTTCACATGCTGTGGGGGAGGGGGAGAGGTCTAGTTGCTTCGTTTGCCTGGGCATGGAGCCAGACCTGGGGGCTGGAGGTACTTCTTCCTCCTCAGCCTGTCTGGGCATGGAGCCAGGGCTGGGGCCGGGAGGCATACTAGGACATTCCTCAGCGTTCAGAAGCAGATAAGAAGGCCCCGGCTGTGGTGAAAGCGGGCGAGACACAACAGCATTACGGTTTGGGAAGTGAGCTGGAGCGATGAAGGCCCATGTGAACTAAAAGGGAGGCTTGCTCTCTGGAATTACTGCTCAGTGGAATTCTTTACACCCAGTCAATGCCAACCATCCTAGAACTCCAAATGGACGAAAATACCTGAGGATTTACCTCACATGACACTATGCGTGGCGTGTCTTGGGCCCCCGGGGGGGAGGGATTTGGGGAAACTTTCAACGTATAACTTTTGCACCTTTTGGCTCAGATATTGCTTTTGCAGCTATCCTTTCAAACTCAGTAAAAGTGCTTCTTCCTTGCCTCAATGGAGTCGGGGTTTTTCTTTCTTGGGCTTCCCTAAGAGAAGGTTCTGTGCTCTGGAAAAAAACCCCTGCCTCCCCACAGAGCAGAGGTGGGTTTCAGCAGGTTCTGACCAGTTCTGGAGAACTGGAAGTGGACATTTTGAATAGTTCGGAGAACCAGTAAACACCACCTCTGACTGGCCCCACCCCCATCTATTCTCTGCCTCCCGAGTCCCAGCTGATCAGGAGGGAATGGAGATTTTGCAGTAACCTTCCCCTGGAGTGGGGTGGGAATGGAGAATTTACAGTATCCTTCTCCTGCCATGCCCACCAAGCCACAACCACCAAGCCACACCCACAGAACTGGTATGAAAAAAAACCCCAAATCCCTCCACTGCCATGGAGGCAGGCCCGACAGCAGAGCCAAAGGGATTGTCTGATGTCCTGTGGTTCCCGTGGGCATTTTTTATTTTTATTTTATTTATTTTGTCATATCAGTATATATAGGCATTAACATGAAATGAAATAGCTATATAATATATAATCATATATATGAGGATAAGTATGTAATAACTATATTAATTGGATATAACGAAAGGAAACAATAGGACAGGAACGGTAGGCACATTTGTGCTCTTATGCGCGCCCCTTACAGTCCTCTTAGAAATGAAGTTGTTGTGACTCCAGCCCCCGAACCTGGCCCCATGCCCGAAAGTGACGAAGTTACTTAACCAGGAAGTAATGTGTTTTCTACCTTCTGCTCATGTGCAGAAGGTTTTGCGCGTGCACAGAAGTTCTGCACGCACATGGGACACCTGTGCACATTTCCGAACCGGTAAGGAAGGTAAGTAGATTTCACCCCTGGACAGTCAATTTACTTTCAGGTACTGTTCTATTTTTTGAGGGTCCAGCTCAGCCTGAAATCTGCCCACCACCCTGATGACTCCCCCAAATACCTGCCCAGATGTCAACCCGGAGGAGGATAGTTGCTCTCTTTGCACCTTTTTCCTCAAAGTGTCAACATTTGTTTTGTGGCTTTGCTCCACCATCATTACTGGATCGCCGAACTACTGGTCACGATCACTACCGGATCATGCAATCCAGTCTGATCCAGAAGCATTTCAGCCCAGCACTGTCCCCATCAGACAAAAGTCTTGAAATCATGCCTCTAGATAGCGAATGTTGCAGTCCAAAAAGAATCCAGCTGCCTCCTTGGCAGTGAGCAGACCCTCCGAAGAGGTAAAATGGACTGTTTTGCTAAATAGCAGTAGCACCTAGACTTCTATAGCGCTTCATAGGGCATTACAGCCCTGTTGGAACAGTGCCCTCCAGGGTACCTCCTGTTGTGACTCTAGCCCCCGAACCTGGCCCCATGCCCAACAGTGACTTTGAGAGTGAGGGGAAAGGGCCGGTAAGGCTTACCTCGGGAGCACCGATTCCTTTGGCTCGGCTCCAGGAGCCCGAACCAGACCAGTCGGAGGACGTAATGAGGCCGTCATCCCCTGATTCCTCCCTTCCCCAGGCTATGCCTTCAGACCCAGCTGATAATAATAATCAAGCTTGACTTGACCCACGCTTCAGAAGACTAGAGAGGCAGCGTCATCAAAAGAAAGGGTGGGGCAGGAGCCCCACCCCACAGAATATATAAGGAGCTTTGGGACTGCTCTCACTCCACGGGAAGCAAAGTTTAGCTGATCCGTTTCAAAAAGAGCTGAAAGTCTTGCTACGTGAGTAATTTGTTTGAACTTTGGCAGGCAGCTGCGATTTCTCTGCCAGGACTGATAGGAGCCATGAATCCACTGGCTGAAGGCCAGCTCGTGGGTCTGAAGTGGGGAAGGAGACAGAACAGAAGTCCTCTTAGCATGAAGGGCTGGAAGGGGCTTCTTGGACCAGTACATTGTGTTAGGACCAACGCAACCAAAACCCGAGAGTGGATATTTATTGAGCCATACAGTTTAAACTATTTCAAAGTTTTTGAAATCTGCTGCCCTGATCAATGAGTAAAGACTGAAACAGTTTGAGGTTTATGATCCCTTTCTGCCATGTAAAGGTCTCAGGGTGTCTGATGACTGCATTGCTTTCATACAGTTTCAACTCTTGTTGAAATTTACTTGTGTTTGAATGGCACCTGGGTGGATAAACTTCTTTCTTGGTTTGCGTATCAATGTCCGCCAGGATTGAAGTTTGCCTCTGCTTAGGAATAAAATCCCATCAGGGCAAACTTTGCTCTTTGTGGGGAAGTCCTTGTGGCTTTTTCTTTTTCTTTTGCCTTCCTCCTCATTTATTTTATTTTAACTTATTATTTTATTTGTTAATCCAAGGGTATTTTCCGCATTTAAACCGTGCCCATTGGTCTTTATTTCTATCTTTACTTGCCAGCAAATATGGGCCAGCCAACTTCTGATTCTGGAATCGGTAATAAATTGAGCAATGGGCTAAGGAAACTCACACTGCTGGCACCACAACCTAAGCTATACACATAAATGCCAAGGTTAATTGGGGCGAAATGAACACAGAGTGTCAAAGCACCCACTGGCCGAGGTCCTGCTGGAGCCAGTTTCAGGTTCCAGAAGCATAGAATCAAGTTCACGTGAAGTATTAGTACCACTTTATAAAACCCTAGTAAGGCCACAACTGGAATACTTGCATCCAGTTTTGGTCACATTATAAAACAGATGATGACACTTTGAGGAAAAAGGTGCAAAGAGAGCAACTATCCTCCTCCGAGTTGGTATTTGGGGGAGTCATCAGGGTGGTGGGCCGATTTCAGGCTGAGCTGGACCCTCAAAAAGTAGAACAGTACCTGAAAGTAAATTGACTGTCCAGAGGTGAAATCTACTTACCTTCCTTACCGGTTCAGAAATGTGCACAGGTGTCCCATGTGTATGCAGAACTTCTGTGCACGCGCAAAACCTTCTGCACATGAGCAGAAGGTAGAAAACACATTACTTCCTGGTTAAAACCAGGAAGTAATGACACCCGGGTGGGCGGGCAGAGCTTCGCTCCACCATTGCTACTGGATTGCCGAACTACTGGTCATGATCACTACCGGATCGTGCAATCCAGTCTGATCCAGGAGCATTTCAGCCCAGCACTGTCCCCATCAGACAAAAGTCTTGAAACCATGCCTCTAGATAGCAATTTTGTGGTCCAAAAAGAATCCAGCTGCCTCCTTGGCAGTGAGCAGACCCTCCGAAGAGGTAAAATGGACTGTTTTGCTAAATAGCAGTAGCACCTAGACTTCTATACCACCTCATAGGGCATTACAGCCCTGCTGGAACAGTGCCCTCCAGCAACCTCCTCACCCACAGCCTCCTGCAAAAGCACATCCCCGGTAGCCACTCTAGAGGCCTTCATCTGGGGAATACACCCCTTCGATGGATCGTGGTGTTGGAGAAGAGATGTTAGGAAAAGAGCTGTTTTAACCCTTCGAATATCTGCCTGTGAAGACAGGAACATCCCCAGAGTGGCAGCTTCAGCTTTTGCATGGGAACTACTAGATAAGGCTCTGGGGCATTTGGGGAGGGTCAGCCCTTGCCCTCCTGTGTTCATGTAGTGACTCCAGGCTACAAAACAGGAGACGGTGAGTTCTAGTTCCGCCTTAGGCAGGAAAGCCAATTGGGTGACTTTAGGTCAATCACCAGAAGACTGGGGCTGAAGCCCAGCAGATACTCAACCCTCTGATTCAAATGAGGTGGACATGCAAGGGAGCATCATAGAATCAATGGATGGTCCTTCTGATGAGATACCTCCCCAACCACACCTTGAGGCCAAGCCTTGCTATGCAGAAGAGTCTGGGGTCTTCAGCTTTAACCCTCAACCATCTCTTGGCTGTCCAAAATAAACAAGGCCAGTCATGCTATGCTGAATTTATTGGTCCTCCTGGCTCACCAGGAGGAGCAAAGTCAGATCCAAGCTACAGAAAGCATCCATGAAGCGAAGGGGTGCAAGAGCGGAGATTTCAGTGGGTGGGTGGGGGCTTCCTTTCTTCTCCAGACTTCTTCAGGTGCTTCACTCCCTCTGGAGCAGCTGAAGGAGCCGTTTGCACTAGTACTTGCACTGGCACAGAAAAGGACGCAAGGCTTCACACTCGTCATCATTCCACTGGAGATACTCTGGGTAGTAAATGAGAAAGATTTTCAGGGACGGATTGGTTTTTAATTGGACGGGCCATGTCTCAATATTTCTCTTCTATAGACTTTATGGGTGGCTGAGAGTCCTCTGACTGCAGTGAGGTAGACTTTTTATATATAGTGATATATATATATATATATATATAGAGAGAGAGAGAGAGAGAGAGATTTAATCTAGAAAGAACAACAATCAGATGTCCTATGACACTGGTGGCTTTCAAAAGCAGGTTAAGGTGGATCTTGTTTGTTTTATTATGAGTTGATGGTCCTGTAATAATTTTCATATGCAACTCCATTCCATGAGAATGGAATGGACTAGACTAGACTAGACTAGACTAGACTAGACTAGACTAGAATAGACTAGAATAGAATAGACTAGAATAGAACAGAATAGAATAGACATTGGAATGAAAGAATAGAATAGAATAGAATAGAATAGAATAGAATAGAATAGAATAGAATAGAATAGAATAGAATAGAATAGAATAGAATAGACATTGGAATGAAAAAATAGAATAGAATAGAATAGAATAGAATTCTTTATTGGCCAAGCTGATTGGACATACAAGGAATTTGCCTCCAAGTGCATAATCTCTCAGTGTACATATAAAGAAGAAAGTGATAGGTCATATGTAATAGTTCATAGTTACAATCATTCATTATAATATAGAACAAGAGGTAGATACCAATAGGAGGAGGTATGTTGTGACTCCAGCCCCCGAACCTGGCCCCATGCCCGAAAGTGACTCCAAAAGTGAGGGGGAAGGGCTGGTAAGGCTTACGTCAGGAGCCCTGATTCCTGTGGCTCGGCTCCAGGAGCCAGAACCAGACCAGTCGGAGGACGTAATGAGGCCGTCATCCCCTGATTCCTCCCTTCCCCAGGCTACGCCTTCAGACCCAGCTGATAATAATAACCAAGCTTGGCTTGACCCGCGCTTCAGAAGATTAGAGAGGTGGCATCATCAAAAGGAAGGGTGGGGCAGGAGCCCCACCCCACAGGATATATAAGGAGCTTTGGGACTGCTCTCACTCCATGGGAAGCAAAAGTTTAGCTGATCCATTTCAAAAAGAGCTGAAAGTCTTGCTACGTGAGTCATTTGTTTGAACTTTGGCAGGCAGCTGTGATTTCTCTGCCAGGACTGATATGAGCTGTGAATCCGCTGGCTGAAGGCCAGCTCGTGGGTCTGAAGTGGGGAAGGAGACAGAACAAGGTAGTGGAAAAGTTGAGGTTGAGAAAGATGAGATAGATGAGCAGATGAGAAGGATAATACTGTAGCAATACAGCTTCCCAAATGGGGAAATATCATTAGGCACAATCAGGGCTGTGGGAATTAGGAGTTTGGCAGAGTGAGGGCATGGGGGAAGAAATTGTCTAGTTGTTTTGGCAAGCAATGCCCCGTAGCAGCATCCCGAGGGAGGGCGCTGAAACAGTTTATAGCCAGGAATTGAAGGCTCTGTAGATATTTTCTCAGCCCTCTTTCTGGTTGTGTACATGCAGTGTTATGTTATAACACGTCACAGTCTTATGACGGAATGATGGCTTCCATTTTTAATTCTTTGTCTCATAAATAACATTTTGTGTTCCCTTGACTCTGCAGATTGTAGACTGTGACAGCTCCGTGATCCAAGGGATAAAACGTGGTTCACCAGGAATGAAGCAACCTAAGAGACAGCTAGAGCAGAACCGGAGGAAGACCAAGAGTGAGGCCAGCCAGACATCCATTTGAGGCTTTACGTTGTGGTAACAGGAGAGGCAAAGCATAATTACTTGTCCACCCTGACTGCATCTTCAGGTAGCAAACCAGCCTCCCTCTGGCAGGTAACCAGGTGCCTCCTAGGTAAGCAGGAACTGGGGGAGCCCTTGCAAAGTCACTATATGGAATATTCTTGACCTCTGTGAAATAAAATTACTTGACTTTCCTCGTTGTTGGACTGGCTGAGTAGAATCTTGAAAGGCCTGGCATTTTCCCCAAGTTTGGCTGATTTCAAATCAGATATCTGACTTTGCTGCTAGGTTTTGGTTGGTTTAAACGTTCTTCATGTTAGTATAATTTTAATATGACTGTTACACTGCTACAGAACTGTTTTAGACAAACAAACAAACAAACAATGACCATGAGTTGCCAAGGGATAAAGTGTTCCAAGATGGACTCAGTGGGTCCTCATTGTTGGAATTGAACCTCAACCACCTCACCAACATTTTGGCTTACCTGTAAAGTCCACAATCTCAACGCAGAACTCTTTGTTCTGGAAGTGATCGGGCTGATTGTTCCTCCAGGGCAGGTAATCAGTAGTAGATCTGTCTGTCCACTCCCAGATGTAGTTCTAAGACGAGAAAGAAACCACATTGGCCAATTGAGGAAGGGGCTCCTCAGGGCCCAGGTCAGAGAGGAAAGTTTTCAGGTTTCAAGGATCAGACCAAACAGAACATCTCTCTCTCCATCTCTCCCACAATCTCAGTTGATCTGGAACAGCTAAACCAAGTTAAACTTGGTGAATGTTTGGATGGGGGATGATCAGGAGATCCAGAGGGAAAAAAATCCCAGAAGAAAACTATCTGGAGGTGTCCAGGAAGTCACCAGCTCAGCTTGAGAGCCATTTTACCTCATGCTCAACATGATGGCAGCCCTAGAAGATACTGATTGATCTCAGAACAATAATCAGGGTCAAAATCAACGAGTTCTTGGGTGGGAGACCACCAGCAAAACCCTAGGACTATCCAAGACACTAAAAAAATGGAAATCATCTTGTGTTGTGTCTCGCCCGATTTCACCGCAGCCGGGGCCTTCTTATCTGCTTCCGAACGCTGAGGAATGTCCTAGTATGCCTCCTGGCCCCAGCCCTGGGTCCATGCCCAGACAGGCTGAGGAGGGAGAAGTACCTCCAGCCCCCAGCTCTGGCTCCATGCCCAGGCAAACGGAGCACCTAGACCCCTCCCCCTCCTCCACAGCATGTGAGCCTGAGGGAGGTCAATTGCCAACAGCTGCCGATTGGAGTGACCCTCGCGTCAGAAGACTTGATAGGCGGAGGCAACAGAAGGAAGGGAGGGGCAGGCCTGGATAAGTGCTGAGTCATGGAGCCACACCCCATGGCCTATATAAAGGACCTGCTTTCTGGCAGTCTCTGAGTCAGGCAAAGTCTAAACATATCTTGCTGAAGTCACTTTCTGGTCTCCTGCCTGCCCTGAGGACTTTGCTAGGACTTTGGCAGAGCTGCAGAGGCACGCCTGATTTGGATTTCCTTGACCCGGCCGTCAGCGGAGGAGTGGAACACGACATCTTGAAAACCTGTATCTGTGTTGGGTGGGGGAGGCAGCAGAGGTGGGTTTCAGCAGGTTCTGAGCATTTCTGGAGAACCGGTAGCGAAAATTTTGAGTAGTTCGGAGAACTGGTAGTAAAAATGCTGACTGGCCCCGCCCCCATCTATTCCCTGCCTCCCAATTCCCAGCTGATCGGGAGGAAATGGGGATTTTGCAATAATCTTCCCCTGGAGTGGGGAGGGAATGGAGATTTTGCAGTATCCTTCCCTTGCCACGCCCACCAAGCCACGCCCACAGAATCCCACCACTGGGAGGCAGAACCTACTTCTGTGTTATTGCCAGAAATTAATATTTCTATTCACAAAGTCACCAGGAACTGAGCTCAACTCCAGGATGATTTCCCTTCTTTGCATGTGACCCAGCATTTTTCAGGAATTGAAAATACAACTGAGCATAGTCTGCCGCTAAAAAAAACAAGGAAAAACTGCACAAAATGAAAAACAGGGCAGAATCCCTGCAGTCCCTAACTTAATGGCTCACCAGACTTTCAACCAGAAGTATCCAGTGGGCCAAAATGAGGAAGGCAGATGGAAGGAGCAGCTGAGTGCGAGAGAAGGAGGCCAGGGCAGGATACGTCCCTTTGGGGCTTAAAACACAGCACTCAGTTCTTCAACCGGGCAGGAAAGGTCAGTGAGGAGAATGAATAAATAACACTTTTCAGAATTTTTGTCCAAGGCAAGAGTTTTTGGCAGAGATAGAATTCTCTCTCCCTTTGGAGGGTCCTTCAGAAAGCCTCATAGAAATGGGAAATACAGTCGTGGCCAAAATCGTGGAAACCTTTTGGGAAAAGTGTATTTTTGAGGTTTGATGGCTAATAACACCACTTTTTTCTTTTTTTTTTTGGAGTTTCAAGATAATCCTATTCCACAGCTGGAATGGCCTGGGAATAGCACAGATCACCCAATTGGAAATCTATAGAGCAAATTAAAGAAACTTCTTAGTCAGAAGCGACCCAGCAATAAAACCCAGTTAATAAGAAGCCATCATTCAATTTTGGTTTCACATGATAACAGCTGCAGAACTAAAAGACTCGGTTCCCTCCATGGGTAGACCTTGTAAGGAAGACATAATTCATGCTAAAGGTTACCCAACTAAGGATTAACTGACGTGGTGATAATTTTTGTATCTCTCATTTTTTCTACATGTTTCACTTTTCTTCTTTAAACTGTAACTGCTACTCTAGTAGGAAATCCTTCATAAAACTCATTGCATTACATTCTTGATTAAATTATCTCTCCATGGATATATAACTATGGTACTACTCCCCCCAAAAAAAGTGGTGCTATTAGCTAGTTTTAGAAAATACACTTTTCCCAAAAGGTTTCCACAGTTTTGGCCACCACTGGATGAATCTATGAACACTACTGATAGAAAGGACTTACCTGCTTTGTATCCCGCAGTCCGATCCAGACGTGGCCCTGACCTGCGAGATAGTCAGAGATGTAATCGGCCAAGGCAACTGAATCTTTATTGTTATGAAGGGAAGCGAGGTGGCAACCTGGCTTCAATTTCCTGCAGTATGTCTGGGAGAGAGAGCAACCACAAGGAAGGGCATTGGTTCAGCAGAGAAGAAACACACGTGTGTGTGTGTGTGTGTGTGCGTGTGTACTGTGCAAGTGAGAAAAGAACAGGGATCCGATTGCATGGTCCTACCCACGATTTCAAGTTTGTCAAACCCTACAGGTTTCCTGGCTGCAACTCTTGACCAGTTCCCAGCTTAAATTCCCATCTCATCAGTTACAATCATAGATGCCCATCACTTCAGAGGGAAGGCAGTCTGAAGGTGCCAGCCGGAGTTCCCAGTGAAACACCTTGAAATCTCTTGTCTACCAGACGGTCACTCAACCCTAACGCTCCACACGGAGAAAAGGTTAAGAGAGTTGGACGGGACCTTGGAGGTCTTCTAGGCTGCTCAAGCAGGAGATCTTAGATTATTCCAGACAAATGGCTGTCCAATCTCTTCTTGAAAACCTCCAGTGACTGAGCACCCACAACTTCTGAAAAGGAGCCATTACACTGATTACCGTATTTTTTGGTGTGTAAGGCAAGGCGCTGCCACCTGAAAACTGTTGCCACGATCTCGCCTGCCTGGAACCACCTGAAAACGCGATGCTCTTTCTTTGCCTCTGCACACCCCATTTTTGGAACTGGGGAGGCAGCGGAGATCTCCAGGTGGTGGAGATCGTGGCAACAGTGTTTTTGGGTGGTAGCGCCTTGCCTTCTGCCCCCTGCGCAGTGCCTGCTTCAACAAGCAAGTCCTGACCTCTGTGCTTCACTGCCCAACAGACACGGCCCAAACCACAATGCAGCCCATAGAATACTTGCACGTCAAACTGTCATGATCTTTGCTCCCTTTTCATGCACCCAGCCTAGTGGCCCCCTACTTCAGCCCAGCCAGAGGGGACTTGGAGGGTCTTCAAGGCTGTGCCTAGACTTTGCCTCCCCCTGGGCCAATATAAAAGCCCTTCTAACCTCTGCATCAAACCAGGTCTTGGGTTTACTGAAGATCTTATAGCAGAAGTTGTTCCTGGGGAGCCAATCGACAGGACAACTATAGCCTTCGACTCCTGTATGGGAAGAGAGGAAGCCCAATGAGAAGATGGCCAGGAGAAGAGAAGAAGAAGGAGACAGCTGGGTCTGCAGAACATGCTTAACCTCCTGAGTTACAAACACCTTTGATGGAAGTAAATTGAAACTGACTTGGGTTACAGACACAGAAGTTGCATTTGGATAATGTCCAAAACTTGGTTTGGGTTAACCTGGGTTACTGTCCTTGAAGGTACATGTCTTGTGTGAATCTTTCTGCTTTTGTTGGTCTATCATTCCCTGAACTGTGCTAAGCTGTAAGATGGATTCCTTCAAGAACCAGGCTGTTGACTGGTGCAAAGTACAGGGATCTAGTGGGTCTCTCCTGAAGATTCTGCACTGGCCTCCTGGATGATCCATAACTATTCAAGCCCTGAATGGCTGAGTGGCCAATTTTTTGTGGGATTGCCCACCGCCCAGGAGGGGTCCTTCTGAAGAAGCCCCCATTGGATCCTCAGCCCTCAGTTCCCTGGAAAAGGGTCTCAGCTCTTGTGTGGGTCCCACGCATAGGATCCCAGCCCCACTCGGCTTTTACTTCTTTCAAGTTTCCATGGTTCCTGTGTTTTTTAGCAGAGAGAGAAGGTGGGATCTAAATTGCACGATAAACCAAACAGGAAGTACGTAAATGAAGACTCAATCATCCAGGCCAAAAGTATGAAAAAAAGTTAAATCACAACAACAGGACTGAAGTTGATTAAACATCTCAGATTAATCTTCACTTCCAGATTGCAAAAAATGTTCCCTTTGACTGAAGAATTTACTTGAATCAATAACAAAACACCTCCGTTGAATAAACTTTGGTTCCCGTTCATGTGATTTAACCCTTTTACTTAGCAACCAAAGAGGAATAAAAGCAATTCCGGAGAGAGGCTACTGGGGAGGGTCTAATCGGGGAGGGGTTCAAGTGCAAGAGCTTTGGTCCCTCCGGACACCGGAGACCCTGCTGGGACTCACCCCTCAGGGAGAGGAACATGGCCAGCAAGCCCAGGCTGAGAAAGGCGACTTGCCCCATGGTCTTCCTTCCTTCCTTCCCTGCAGAAGAAGAACAAAGAAGGGAGGGGAAGGAGGGGGAGGAAGGGTGCTGGGAGGGATTATTCAGGAAGGGGGACCCCACATCCAACCTGGGGGTCCCACACTTTGGTTTGCACTTTTTCTCTTGCCATCTGAACCCCATTTCTTCCTCCTTGGTCATTCAACAACCTTGGTGGGACACAGTGGATTCTACAGTGCTGTGTAATGGGAAGAGGCGCCTCCCTTAGAAAGGCTCTCCTTCTGGCTCCTTTGTAAACCCCCCCCCCCAGAGATCCCCAATAGATCTCTTCCTCCTTCCCTGGGGGACCCTCCTGCAGATCCCCAGCTGCAACCAGGACTTTACCTGCAGCCCCCTGCAAGAGCTCCCCTCAGATGGAGGGAGAGAAACAGGAGGGATCTAATGTCAGGTACCCTCAGGTGGGGGAGCCTCACTCACCTGTCCCTTTGCCTCCACAGGTAGTAAGTCTGCTCAGTGGCAACTCCGGCTTTTTCTCCAGCAAAGGGAACGGAGGCATTTATAGGCAACAAAGGGAGTGGAATTCTTTTGGGGGGAGGGTGAAAATACTTTTCTTGAGAAAGAACAATGATAATTAAGATTGTTTGCAATAGTTTCCAGGAAAAGGCTAAGCGCAATAAATAAATACCTAAAATAAATAAATCTGATTAATCTCTAGGGATAATCAGATTTATTTATTTATTTATTATCAGATTTATTTTATTTATTTTAGGTATTTATTCAACATATTGGCATACTCTCCCCACCTACACTGAATTCTGCCTGGCAACGATTCTGACAATACGGCCGCCATTTTGGAAGGGCGCGGATTGGCGCGCGCTAGAAATGGCCTGGCTTGGCCGAGGGTTGCTGCAGCCGGTCGTCAGGACATCGGCGACTGAGTGTGGGCCGCTGATTTTTTGGCAGCTCTGCTTAGCAGCACGGATACCAACAACCCAACGATTCACCATCATTGACCGCATTTGCCATCTTTGCGGATGCCTGGACGGTTTGCCGCACTTTTTGAGCGGCAATGTTATCGCCGGTTTGGATACGAACAGCTCTGGCAGGTGGAACTTTGACCTTAGTCGATGGGCGACATTATGGGCAGAATTCATCAGCCCAACTTTTATTTCATCTAACTGTTGCCCTACCGGCCTTTTGGCCGTTGTCTGTGACTGTTCCGGTTTCACCCATCGTCCGCAATACCATCTACTGACCGGGAACTTTTCCTCTCCCCGCTGTTATTTAGATCTTTATGCATGAAATATACGGCTGCCGAACTTCTTCAACTGCGAGGTTCCCCCGCCTCGCAGGAATGGCCATCTGGGTTATCGAGGGCCTTAACGAGGGGTCTTGGGACCCGGAGAGGTGGCATGCGAGGAAGAAGAATTTATGGGGTTTTGTACATAGGTTTTTTAATAAGGGTTTTTTAAAGGGGGAGAGGAAAGTGACGGGAGGGGGGGAGATCCCGTCGGGGAGGGTTGGTTCAGTCCCAGTCCCAGTTCACGGCGTTTTTTCATCTGGTCCGAGGGAGGGGGGTGAGGGGTTCGTTCCAGAATTGGAAGTTGGTTCCATCTGTACGGTAAGTGGGAGGGGCAGATATGGCGGAAGCAAGGGGCCGTATCGTTCGTTGGGAGCACGTGTTCGCTGTTTAAAAGCGATCGTGTGCTCCGGCCCCCTAGTCTTTCCCCGTTCCCCGGAAGGTCAGGATCCTCAGAGCCCGGGCCTCCGGTTGATGTTGTGCAATGCCCGGTCCGTGGTTAACAAGGCCCCCCTGATTTGCGATCTTATCCAGGGGGAATCCACGGACTTTATGGGCATTACGGAGACCTGGCTGGGTGCAGAAGGGGGGGTGCCCCTAGTTGAACTGTGCCCGCCAGGTTTCCGAGCATTCCATCAGCCAAGGGCCCAGGGTAGGGGTGGAGGGGTGGCGGTTGTAATGAGAGAGGGTCTAGAGCCGAGAGACCACTGTTCCTCAGATAGCCGGCTGTGAATCCTTCTTGTGAAGTGGGGCCATAAGAACCAGATGGGTGTGTTGATCGCGTACCTGGCTCCTTGCTACGTGACTACAGCCCTGCCTGAGCTACTGGAGGTGCTTGCCGGGGTGGCTGATGAGATCCCCAGACTTTTGGTCATGGGCGATTTCAATCTGCCATCGGCTGGCTTGTCATCAACAGTGGTTCAGGAGTTCCAGGCTTCCATGAGGGCCTTGGACCTGATTCAAGTAACTGATGGCCCTACTCACACGGGGATCTGCGCTGGATCTGATTTATATCTCTGGACAGTGGTTTAATGATCTGGTAGTAAGAGATTTAGTGACAATACCGTGTCATGGTCAGATCATTTTCTCCTCCGCCTAGACTTTCAGACCGCTACTCACCACTGCAGGGTGACGGAGCCAATGCGTTGGTTCCGTCCCAGGCGCCTGATGGACCCTGAGAGGTTCCAGACGGAGCTTGGGCGTTCCTGAGGATCTTACCCATGGCACGACTGAAGAACTAGTCGCGGCCTGGGAACAGGCCGTGGCTGGGGCTTTGGACCGTGTCGTGCCTTTGCGACCTCTGACCCGGCGCAGATCTCGATTAGCTCCTTGGTTCTCTGAGGAGCTGAGAGATGAAACGCCGGAGAAGACGCCTAGAGAGCACCTGGAGGTCCAGCCGCTCCGAAGCTGATCGGACACTAGTTAGGTCTTTTTCAAAGACCTACCTAGTGGCACTGAGGGTGGCGAGGCGTTCCTACGCCTCCTCCCTCATTGCGTCGGCAGATAACCGCCCGGCCGCCCTGCTTCGGGGGGCCCCGTTCCTTCTTCACCAGGGGGGACGGGATGACCCCTTACAGGGACGTGCCGAGGAGTTTAGTGGTTATCTATACGATAAAATCGCTCAGCTTCGGGATAGCTTGGACCAAGATTGCGATGATCCAGATGAGATGACTGAGGCTCGTCTTGTTGATGTGGTTTGGGATGAGTTTGATTCTGTGGCTCCCGAGGACATGGACAGGTTGCTGGGAGGCTGCATGCCACTACATGTTTACTGGACCCGTGCCCTCCTGGCTGGTGCTGGCCACTCAGGATGTGACACGAGGCTGGCTCGGGTATTATAAATGCTTCTTTGATGGAGGGGTCTTTCCGCTGCCTTGAAAGAGGCGGTGGTGAGACCCTCCTCAAGAAGCCTTCCTGGACCCAGCTATTTTGGGTAATTATCGTCCAGTCTCCAACCTTCGCTTTGTTGCGAAGGTTGTAGAGAGTATGGTGGCACGGCAGTTCCCTCAGTACCTGGAGGAAGCTGTCTATCTAGACCCGTTCCAGTCCGGCTTCCGGCCCGGTTATAGCACGGAGACAGCTTTGGTCGCGTTGGTGGATGACCTCTGGAGGGCCAGGGATAGGGTTGTTCCTCTGCCCTGGTCCTGTTGGATCTCTCATCGGCTTTTGATACCATCGACCATGGTATCCTGCTGCGCCGGTTGGAGGGGTTGGGAGTGGGAGGCACCGTTTATCGGTGGTTCTCCTCCTACCTCTCCGACCGGTCGCAGTCGGGGTTGACAGGGGCAGAGATCGGCCGCGGGCGCCTCACTTGTGGGGTGCCGCAGGGGTCGATTCTCTCGCCTCCTGTTCAACATCTACATGAAGCCGTTGGCGAGGTCATCAGTGGCTTTGGGGTGAGTTATCATCTGTACGCTGATGATACTCAGCTGTACTTTTCCACCCCAGGCCACCCCAGCGAAGCTGTCAAGTGCTGTCCCGTTGTTTGGAGGCCGTACGGGTCTGGATGGGGAGAAACAGACTCAGACTCAATCCACCCAAGACGGAGTGGCTGTGGATGCCGGCATCCCGGTACAGTCAGCTGCAACCGCGGCTGACTGTTGAAGCAGTCACTGGCCCCAACGGAAAGAGTGCGCAACTTGGGCGTTCTCCTGGATGAACGGCTGTCGCTTGAAGATCACTTGACGGCCGCTCCAGGAGAGCTTTTACCAGGTTCGCCTGGTCCGCCAGTTGCGCCTTTCTTGACCGGGATGCCTTATGCACGGTCACTCATGCTCTCGTCACTTCTCGACTGGATTATTGCAATGCTCTCTACATGGGGCTACCTTTGAAGTGTACCGGAGACTGCAGTTAGTCCAGAATGCAGCTGCGGGTGATTGAGGGAGCACCACGTTGCTCCCGGTAACACCTCTCCTGCGCAGTCTGCACTGGCTACCTGTGGTCTTCCGGTGCGCTTCAAGGTTTTGGTTACCACCTTCAAAGCGCCCATGGCTTAGGGCCCGGTACTTACGGGACCGCCTGCTGTTCCACATGCCTCCCACCGACCCGTCGCTCTCACAGAGGGTCTTCTCAGGGTGCCGTCCGCCAAGCAGTGTCGGCTGGCGGCCCCCAGGGGAAGGTCCTTCTCTGTGGGAGCACCTACTCTCTGGAACGAACTTCCCCCCGGTTTACGCCAATTGCCTGACCTTCGGACCTTCCGCCGGGAACTGAAAACTTATTTATTTATACAAGCAGGACTGGCCTGACTTTTTAAATTCTAAATTTAAATTTTAAACTTTTAATGGTAATTTTATTGGGTATTTTTATGGTCAATCGACGGTTTTAATCTGGCCTTTCATTGAATAAGCTTTTTAATGGTTATTTTAATATGTATATTTATTGTTTTAAATGAAGGCTGTACACCGCCATGAGTCCTTCGGGAGAAGGGCGGTATAGAAGTTTGATAAATAAATAAATAAATAAATAAAATATGGATTGTAAAACATATACCTATAACGAAATAACCATTAAAAACCCGGCACAAAGAGGAGATTCCGCATGTGGTCCTTCCTCCTATTCTTCTCCTCTTCTCCCAGCACTTGGGTGCAAATTCTGCTCTTAAGGGCTTCTTGGAAGGCCAGGAGGGCCAAGAGTTGCAAAACTACAAGGGGAAGGGGAACTTCCTTAGGGCAGGAGATTCCCCCCAAAAGGCTCATTTACTTCCTAGAAGCCATAAAAATAATAATCTTTGAGAGAAAGGACTAGTTGCCCATCCTACGTGTGATGATGAGTGGCGTTCCTTAAGGAGACATTGTCCACAGGTAATCTGGATCTGTGTCACGTAAGGCTTGAAGGTCACAACTGAACCTTCAGTACCACCAGAAAGGAAACCAGGAGGCCCAGCAACTGAGGGGTTACGTGGGTCAACCTAGGACAGTCAACCATGGCATCTACTGCTGCATTCTGGACCAGTTGTAGCTTCTGGATGATCTTCAAGTCTTCAAGTCTCACAAGAGGCATTCATCCCCTCTTGGACCCAGCCACAGGCCACCTTCCAGGAGGCCTTCACAAAGCAAGGAGGGACAAAGGCCCAGCACAGAGGAGGCCAAGTCAAAAGCCCCCCGACCACTTCTTTAAATGCAACTGGCTCAAACCAACCAGATGAGAAGGTTTAGAGGTGTCTACATCCCTTTCAAAGGACATACAAGTGTGACCAAGTCAGACCAAGGACTGGCCTGAACCCAGACTGAAAAGGGTCCAGAACACAGGATCGGTCTTAGGAATGGAGCCCCCCTTCGCTGGGAGTGGACAGCCCCACCCCCTGTCTTCCATTATACATTCTCCTATATCTCTACTGGAGGCTCTCTTTCCGCACTCTGACATTATATTTTGCATAATTTATTTTTTGGCCCCCACAGTCACAATGAGGCTATTTTGTCTCACATCTACCATGATCAGAGGGTCAGGGAGAGAGACCTGCAATTAGAAAGGGGACCTTAAGGTCATCCAGTGTGGCTCTTGACTGGTGCAGGAAGACAAAGGAAAGCACCACAGAGACACAGCTGTGTAGCAACTCCCTTGAAGGCACCTAGCCGAGGGGAGACCCCCACCTCCTCTGGGTGTTGGACAAAGAAATCTCCCCCTCACCCTTTCCTAGGAAAATCTGAAGCTGTTTGGGTATGGTCTTAGCTGCATTCATGCTCGGTGTTCGATTTGATTTATTTATTCATTCATTTATAAAATTATCAAATTTATTGGAGGCCCCTCTTCCCACAGGGCAATTCTGGGCAGCTTACAATATTTTTTTAAAAAAATCTTCTTCCAGAAGTCTCCCCCATCTTGCTTTCAGTTCACCTTGTTTTTTATTTGGGTAGCTTAGATGGTGCTGGAAATTTTGCCAATTTATTTATTTATTTATTTTATTTGTCAAACACAACAGCATATATAAGTATAAGCATGAAATAACCATACGAATTGGATACAATCAAAGGGAACAGTAGGACAGGAACAGTAGGCACGCTGGTGCTCTTATTTTAAGTTAAGTTTTATTTTAAGTTAATTTCCTTAACTTATTGGGCAATTTGTCATTCATCACTCTTCCTGAGAATCAGAGCTTACTGATACTGATCTGCTGTAAAAATAAAGATTAAGGAAAAGGGCAAAGAACACACAAAAAACCCACACCCATAGGTACAGTTTATTTTATTATTATTTTTTTTATTCAAAAGGTTTTACAAAAAATTTTTTTTCCCCTTTCCCCCCCTCCTCCCCCCTCCCTTCGCAACCCCCCTCCCCCCCGACTTCCCGGAACGAGCACAAGGTATAGTTAAAAATAAAACAAACATATGCTAAAAAATTTTCATCCCAACTTAATTGTACCCCTACAATCATCAATTCCTAACTTCCCCCAAAAGCAATCAAAAATAATACATCATAATCATTCAAAAACAGTCTGATAACTCTTAGTCTGATATCTACATTGAATATAGTCAATCCATTTTTTCCATTCCTTTAAGTATCTTTCTTGCGTATTGTCTTTCAAAAAGGCTGATATCTTCGCCATCTCAGCCAAATTGGCAACTTTCAATATCCATTCTTCTATTGTTGGTACTTCTTTTTTCTTCCAGTATTGTCCTATTAGTAATCTTGCTGCTGTTATTAGATTTTTGTTGCTCCTTTTCTTTACGCTTAAGGGCTCCCCTCGTCAGTCTTTGTTCTTGTGGTTGTTCCTCTGATGGTAACATCACTGGAATCACCTCAGCTTCCACACCCATTTGAGTCTCTTGAATTCTTTTTTCTATTATTTCTATTTCAAATTTCAGCACTGTAGAAAGAAAATCTTTGGCCTTAAGCACTGTGTCAATACGATGTCTCCTTCCTTGATAATACACTGTCAAGCCAACTGGAACCTCCCATCTAAATTGAATCTGGTATTTCTTAAGTTCTTGAGTGAAAAATGTAAAGTCCTTTCTATCCCTTAACATCTTGGGAGGAATCTCTTTCAAAACCTTCAACTCCTGTTCCCTATTTTCAAGTTTTTCTGAAAAGCAACTTGCAAAATTTGATTCCTCACTGTTCTTTTCAAAAAATAAACCACAATGTCTCTAGGAAGTTTCTTTTGCCTAGCAATCCAAGAATTAACTCTATAAATTTTGTCAATTTGATAAGCAACCTCTTGTGGATCAAGTTCAATAAATTCAGCCAGAGCTTCTGATAAAAATTTTTAAATCTTCCCTTTTCCTCATTCAAACCTCTAATTCTCAGAGCTCCTTCCATCATTCTATACTGCATCACCACCACTTGATCTTCATTTTTATCCAATTTGATTTGCATTCCCCCCATTCTATTTTCTATTTGTTGATTTGACTGAACAATTTCTTGCACCTCCTCCTCCACCACCTCCAGTCTTTTTGCCAAACCTTGAAAAGCCATCAAGATATCTTCTCTTATTTTTTTATTATTCTCTTTTATTTCTTCTCTTATTTTCTCATTATTATCCATAATCTCCTTAAACCTTTCTTCAGACACTTTCCCTTGCTCTTTAATCAGATCTTCTAAAGCTGGTTCAGAACCCCTTCTGCCCCCAGTCTTAGGTGGTTTAGTAGCCATTTCAGTTTTAAAATTCACAAAATATAAGTCTAGAAACTTCTCTTTTCCCCTTTAAGTATAGGAGAGCTCAGTTCATTAAAATCCACACATAACATTTCTTATCTTCTTAGTTGCACAGACTGTTTAAAATTCCATTCGTCACTTTCACTCCCGTTCAGGCGCCATCTTTAAGAGTCAATTAAAACAAAGAAAAAAAATTTTTCTCTTTTTTAGAAGGTAGAAGTCAGGAAATCAAAAATACTTGCAATCCAATAATTGTCCGCTGGCACTCATTCCGCCTGCTTAAAGAGATCCATAAAGATAAGACAATTAGCAGAGATGGACACTTTCTTCTTTTCCTGCTTTTGCAGGCACGCACTGAAGTCGGAGCTTATGGCAGGAATATTTATGGGACCCGTCGACCCTTCGAAGCTCTGCTTAATTAAAACAAAGCCTCTGGGGAGGTCTACCAACATTTCCTGTTGCTCTTATCTTCCCCTTTCATCCAGGGAAAAAGATTAAAGCCAGCTTTTCCTGGCTTTACGATGTTCAGTGCGGAGCCCCTTTAATTAGGGCTCAGCGAAGAGGTGGAGCCACCCGGAAGTCCCATAGGTACAGTTTAAACACACACAAAACCAGTAACCTCCTTCAGCTTCAATCTAGGACGGATACAGTCGCATCTGTATGAAATTAATACAATCATTGTATAAAATAGGCATTACAGTAAAATGTGATAGAACCTGCAGTAGAATTAGGTGTGGAATGGATCTCAGAGGACATGAATTGTTCTCCCTGTCAGAAAATTCCTCCCTACCTCCAGGTTGGATCTCTCTCTTTGATAACCTTCCACCCCTTATTTCTTCTCCTGCCCTCCTTTGGAGCTTTGGAGAATAAGTCAGCCCCCTCTTCTCTGACAGCCCCTCAGGTAGTGGAAGACTGCTATTCTGTCACCCCTTGTCCTTCGCTCCAAAAGGCTATGTCGTGTCCCACTCCTCCGCTGACGGCTGGGTCAGGGAAATCCAAATCAGGCTTGCCTCTGCAGCTCTGCCCAAAGTCCTAGCAAAGTCCTCAGAGCAGGCAGGAGACCAGTAAGTGACTTCAGCAAGATAAGTTCGACTTTTGCCTGACTCAGAGACTGCCAGAAAGCAGATCCTTTATATAGGCCATGGGGTGTGGCTCCATGACTCAGCACTCATTAAGGCCTGCCCCTCCCTTCCTTCTGTTGCCTCCCCCTATCCAATCTTCTGATGCGAGGGTCACTCCAATCAGCTGTTGTTGGGAGTAAACCCTCCTCAGGCTCACCTGCTGTGGAGGAGGGGGAGGGGTCTAGCTGCTCCGTTTGCCTGGGCATGGAGTCAGGGCTGGGGCAGGGAGATTCTCCTTCTTCTGCAGTTTGTGTGGGCATGGAGCCAGGACTGGGGCCGGGAGGCATACATTCCTCAGTGTTCGGGAGCAGGTAAGAAGGCCCTGGCTGCTCTGAGGGCGGGCAAGACACAACAGGCTAGTTCATCTCATGATTGAGTCTCCAGGCCCTTCGTCATCTTTGTTGCTTTTCTTTGCACACTTTCAAGGGTCTCGACATCTTTTTAGTGTCATGGAAACCAGAACTGGATGCAGTAGTTCAAATGTGGCCTCAATGGTAGGATATAAAGTGGTGTTAACACATCACATGATCTTCATTCCATCCTTCTGTAGATGCACCCTGGGACTGCAATGGCTTTTTTGGCGGCTGCAGGACACAACTGTCTCATATTTAAGTGGACTCCTAGATCCTTCTCACAGTTACTATTACTGAGCCAGGTACCAACTATTTGTGTATTCCTGCCAAAGTATAAAACCCAGGTGTCTTTGCTATTGAGTTGCATTTTGTTGGCCAGGGCCCATTGTTCAAGCCTGTCAAGGCCCTTCTGGATTATGAGCCTTTCTTCTAAAGCGTTGGCTATTCTCCTTAGCTTGGTGTCATCTCCAAATCTCCAAATCTCAACCAGCAAATGTTCAATCTTACATATTGGAAAAAAGAACCCAAACACTAAGTACAAGCTTGATGGACATTATCTTACAGATGACCCCCATCCTGTCAAGGACCTTGGAGTTTTCATATCAAATGATCTAAGTGCCAAAGCCCACTGCAACTACATCGCAAAAAAGGCTTTAAGAGTAGTAAACCTAATCTTGCGTAGCTTCTTCTCCAAAAACACAACACTACTAACGAGAGCATATAAAACATTTGCTAGACCAATTCTTGAATACAGCTCGCCTGTCTGGAACCCATACCACATTTCTGACATCAATATTTATTTTATTTATTTATTTATTAATTAAACTTTTATACCGCCCTTCTCCCGAAGGACTCAGGGCGGTGTACAGCCAAGATAAAAAGCAGTAAGTATACAAACTTAAAAATCAATTTAAAATACCTATTCAATAGTGGCCGAATTAAAACCGTCAAATTGACCAACCTAAAATACCCCATATAAAATTACAGAAAATTTAAAAATTTAAAATTTAAAATTTAGAAATTTAAAAAATCTAAAAAATCAGTCCAGTCCCGCTTGGATGAATAAATAAGTTTTAATTCCGGCCGAAGGTCCGAAGGTCAGATATTTGGCGCAAACCGGGGAAGGTCGTTCCAGAGTAGGAGCTCCAACAGAGAAGGCCCTTCCTGGGGCCGCCAGCCGGCATTGCTTGGCGGACGGCACCTGAGAAGACCCTCTCTGTGAGGCGTGCAGGTCGGTGGGAGGCATGTGGAAACAGCAGGCGTTGCCGTAAGTGCCCGGGCCCTAAGCCATGGAGCGCTTTGAAGGTGGTAACCAAAACCTTGAAGCGCACCCGGAAGACCACAGGTAGCCAGTGCAGACTGCGCAGGAGAGGTGTTACCCGGGAGCAACGCGGTGCTCCCTCAATCACCCGCGCAGCTGCATTCTGGACTAACTGCAGTCTCCGGGTACACTTCAAAGGTAGCCCCATGTAGAGAGCATTGCAATAATCCCGTCGAAGTGGCGAGAGCATGAGTGACCGTGCATAAGGCATCCCGGTCAAGAAAGGGGCGCAACTGGCGGACCAGGCGAACCTGGTAAAAAGCTCTCCTGGAGACGGCCGTCAAGTGATCTTCAAACGACAGCCGTTCATCCAGGAGAACGCCCAAGTTGCGCACTCTTTCCGTTGGGGCCAGTGACTCGCCCCCAACAGTCAGCCGCGGTTGCAGCTGACTGTACCGGGATGCCGGCATCCACAGCCACTCCGTCTTGGATGGATTGAGTCTGAGTCTGTTTCTCCCCATCCAGACCCGCACGGCCTCCAAACAACGGGACAGCACTTGACAGCTTCGCTGGGGTGGCCTGGGGTGGAAAAGTACAGCTGAGTATCATCAGCGTACAGATGATAACTCACCCCAAAGCCACTGATGACCTTGCCCAACGGCTTCATGTAGATGTTGAACAGGAGGCGAGAGAATCGACCCCGCGGCACCCACAAGTGAGGCGCCCGCGCCGATCTCTGCCCCCTGTCAACACCGACTGCGACCGGTCGGGGAGGTAGGAGGAGAACCACCGATAAACGGTGCCTCCCACTCCCAACCCCTCCAACCAGCGCAGCAGGATACCATGGTCGATGGTATCAAAAGCCGATGAGAGATCCAACAGGACCAGGGCAGAGGAACAACCCCTATCCCTGGCCCTCCAGAGGTCATCCACCAACGCGACCAAAGCTGTCTCCGTATATAACCGGGCCGGAAGCCGGACTGGAACGGGTCTAGATAGACAGCTTCCTCCAGGTACTGAGGGAACTGCCGTGCCACCACACTCTCTACAACCTTCGCAACAAAGCGAAGGTTGGAGACTGGACGATAATTACCCAAAATAGCTGGGTCCAGGGAAGGCTTCTTGAGGAGGGGTCTCACCACCGCCTCTTTCAAGGCAGCGGGAAAGACCCCCTCCATCAAAGAAGCATTTATAATACCCCGGAGCCAGCCTCGTGTCACATCCTGAGTGGCCAGCACCAGCCAGGAGGGGCACGGGTCCAGTAAACATGTAGTGGCATGCAGCCTCCCCAGCAACCTGTCCATGTCCTCGGGAGCCACAGAATCAAACTCATCCCAAACCACATCAACAAGACGAGCCTCAGTCATCTCATCTGGATCATCGCAATCTTGGTCCAAGCTATCCCGAAGCTGAGCGATTTTATCGTATAGATAACCACTAAACTCCTCGGCACGTCCCTGTAAGGGGTCATCCCGTCCCCCCTGGTGAAGAAGGGAACGGGTCACCCGAAACAGGGCGGCCGGGCGGTTATCTGCCGACGCAATGAGGGAGGAGGCGTAGGAACGCCTCGCCACCCTCAGTGCCACTAGGTAGGTCTTTGAAAAAGACCTAACTAGTGTCCGATCAGCTTCGGAGCGGCTGGACCTCCAGGTGCTCTCTAGGCGTCTTCTCCGGCGTTTCATCTCTCTCAGCTCCTCAGAGAACCAAGGAGCTAATCGAGATCTGCGCCGGGTCAGAGGCCGCAAAGGCACGACACGGTCCAAAGCCCCAGCCGCGGCCTGTTCCCAGGCCGCGACTAGTTCTTCAGTCGTGCCATGGGTAAGATCCTCAGGGAACGGCCCAAGCTCCGTCTGGAACCTCTCAGGGTCCATCAGGCGCCTGGGACGGAACCAACGCATTGGCTCCGTCTCCCTGCAGTGGTGAGTAGCGGTCTGAAAGTCTAGGCGGAGGAGAAAATGATCTGACCATGACACCGGTATTGTCACTAAATCTCTTACTACCAGATCATTAAACCACTGTCCAGAGATATAAATCAGATCCAGCAGATCCCCCATGTGAGTAGGGCCATCAGTTACTTGAATCAGGTCCAAGGCCGTCATGGAAGCCTGGAACTCCTGAACCACTGTTGATGACAAGCCAGCCGATGGCAGATTGAAATCGCCCATGACCAAAAGTCTGGGGATCTCAACAGCCACCCCGGCAAGCACCTCCAGTAGCTCAGGCAGGGCTGTAGTCACGTAGCAAGGAGCCAGGTACGCGATCAACAAACCCATCTGATTCTTATGGCCCCACTTCACAAGAAGGGAATCACAGCCGGCTATCTGAGGAACAGTGGTCTCTCTCGGCTCTAGACCTCTCTCATTACAACCGCCACCCCTCCACCCCTACCCTGGGCCCTTGGCTGATGGAATGCTCGGAAACCTGGCGGGCACAGTTCAACTAGGGGCACCCCCCCTTCTGCACCCAGCCAGGTCTCCGTAATGCCCATAAAGTCCGTGGATTCCCCCTGGATAAGATCGCAAATCAGGGGGGCCTTGTTAACCACGGACCGGGCATTGCACAACATCAACCGGAGGCCCGGGCTCTGAGGATCCTGACCTTCCGGGGAACGGGGAAAGACTAGGGGGCCGGAGCACACGATCGCTTTTAAACAGCGAACACGTGCTCCCAACGAACGATACGGCCCCTTGCTTCCGCCATATCTGCCCCTCCCACTTACCGTACAGATGGAACCAACTTCCAATTCTGGAACGAACCCCTCACCCCCCTCCCTCGGACCAGATGAAAAAACGCCGTGAACTGGGACTGGGACTGAACCAACCCTCCCCGACGGGATCTCCCCCCCTCCCGTCACTTTCCTCCCCCCCTTTAAAAAACCCTTATTAAAAAACCTATGTACAAAACCCCATAAATACAATTGAACGTGTCCAGAAATATTTTACAAGAAGAGTTCTCCAGTCCTCTGAATACAACAAAATACCTTATGCCACCAGGCTTGAAATCCTGGGATTAGAAAATTTAGAACTCCGCCACCTTCGACATGACCTGAGTTTAACTCATAGAATCATCTATTACAATGTCCTTCCTGTCGAAGACTACTTCAGCTTCAATTGCAACAATACACGAGCACACAATAGATTTAAGTTTAATGTTAACCGCTCCAATCTTGTTTGCAGAAAATATGACTTCAGTAACAGAGTTGTTAATGCTTGGAATAAACTACCTGACTCTGTGGTCTCTTCCCAAAATCCCCAAAGCTTCAACCAAAAACTGTCTACTATTGACCTCACCCCATTCCTAAGAGGCCTGTAAGGAGTGTGCATAAGAGCACAAATGTGCCTACCGTTCCTGTCCTATTGTTTCCTTTCGTTATATCCAATTAGTATAGTTATTACATACTCATACTTATATATATGCTTATATATTGCATAGTTATTTCATGCTTATGCTTATATATACTGTGTGACAAAAATAAATAAAAAAATAAATTGGATGAGTTCCTCTTCTATCTCCTCATCTAGATCGTTTATGAAGATGTTGAAGAGTACTAAGTCCGAGACACAATCCTGAAGAAACCCCACAGAGAAAATAATGGGAAGAGGGGACTCCAGAAACAGCCCAGCAGGGACTTCTACCTATAGACTGGTATACAGGTACACATGCTATTCACTTTCAGAGTAAGAATTGTTGCAAGGATAACTACAGTAAGACTATTTAATCATGTATGCCAATATAGTGTATCTGCTAGTAGGCTGAAGGATTGGCTGGGGGAAATTGCCAAGGAGATGGGTATTTTCAAGAGAAGGCAGATGGCTCAGCCCAAGAGCAGGAGCACGTAGGCAGAAAAGCGGCAGATGCTAGAGATACACCTGTAAAATGAGACACACGAGGGGGCAAAGGTTTTTCATCCCCGACCGGGGTTGCCCTGGTTAGTAGCGCTTGAGGTTCTGCCCCCCCCCCCGCCCACCGCCGGCCACAAGCTGCTCACCTGTCAGTTCCGAGCCTCCTGACACTGCCAAAATCAACACAGGGGGGGACGGGGGCTGTAGAGGATGAGGGATCCAGCCACAAAAGACAAGGGGAGGGGGCTGTAGAGGATGAGGGATCCATCAGGCAGGATTCCCAGGGCCTTTCCCCATGGAAGAAGGATAACTAGATGTAGTTATCCAGATGATAACAATCCAGACATTATTATAACTAGATGTAGCTTCAGGCTGGAAGGGACCCCTGACACCGAACGGGAAGAGGAGAGCGGGGGTTGGGTGGGGGAGAAAGAAAAGAAAGAAAGAAAGAAAGAAAGAAAGAAAGAAAGAAAGAAAGGAAGGAAGGAAGGAAGGAAGGAAGGAAGGAAGGAAGGAAGGAAGGAAGGAAGGAAGGAAGGAAGGAAGGAAGAAAAAAGGTTAGAGCAGGGGCTGCAGTTCAGAGGGAGGCTCAGGGTGGCCAAACATACCCTTCCCTTTGTCCAAAGTGCCTGAGGCAAGGGCTGGTTCTCATCTCTTTGCCCCAAAGGAGGGGGGGTTGAGGGAGGCTGTAGGGCTGGGAGGGGGCAAAGGTATTTCATCCCCAACTGAGCTGCCCTGATTAGTAGTGCTTGGGGTTCTGTCACAAGCCACTCGCCTGTCAGTTTGGAGCCTCCCAAGGCTGCCGAGAGCGGAGGGGCGGCTGTAGAGGATGAGTGATCCATCAGGTGGGGCTTTTGCAACCAGCTGGTGAGAATGGCTGGCCTGATTTTTTGCTTTTCCTTCTCCTGGTTTCTGAAGACCCACCTGTTCTGTCCTCACCTCAGTCCAGGGCTCCTTGGTTAACTTTCCTCTTCCTTCAATGGCCACCTGCGTCCTTGACCTTGGTTCCCATGAGAAAGCTTTTTGTTTTGACTGCTAGCTAGGTTATCATGTCCCCCCTCCCGTCTGCTAGTCTGTGGCAACTATAAGACAGCAGAAGATGGCTTCAGGCAGGTTCTCCTTGGAGTAGACAGATTGCTTATTTAGTATCCTATAGCTATCACTGAATTTCTGTCTTATGATTTATGATGACAGTATTTTATGATTGTGATCATGATTTATCCCCTGCTGCTTGTATGTAGGTTGAGAGCTTCTGCACTGGAGACCCATTCCTTGTGTGTCTACTCACCCTTGGCCAATAAAGAATTATATTCCATTCTGGAGAAACCCCCCACCCACCCACACCCCTTAAGGCCAAACCTTGCCATCCATGCAGAAGATTTGGAGGTCTGGAGCTTCGGACCGCCACAGTCTCCTGGCTCTGTAGAATGAAGGAGGTCAGTCATCCTGGATAGGTTTTTATTTGACCTTTTGGCCCATCAGGAGGAGCAAAGTCAGATCCAAGCTGCAGAAAGCATCCATGAAGCGAAGGGGTGCGAGAGCCGAGATTTCAGCAGGCGGGGGGTGAGGGGCTTCCTTGCTTCTCCAGACTTTACCAGGTACTTCTCTCACACTGGAGAAGGAGTGATTTTCACTAGTATTTGCACTGGCAGAGAAAAGTTCAACAGGTTATAGCAACATCTATATCTTACCTAGCCGTCATGTTTATTTTTTCATGGGTTTTTAGGCTGTTCTTCAGATTGGGTTTTAATTGGATGGGCAATGTGTCCATTTTTCTCTTTTAGACACTCTATGAGCGGCTGAGAGTCAATTGATCATGGTGAGGTAGACAGTTTGTTATATATTGCTATACAGGTAGTCCTTGACGTGCAACAGTTCACTTAGTGACTGTCCACAGTTACAACATCACTGAAAAAATGTTAGTTATGACCATTTTTCAAACGTACGACCATTGTAGCATCCCCATTGTCAAGTGGTCAAAATTCAGAAGCTTGACAACTGGCTCATATTTATGATGATCACTTTCCTCTGAGTTTTATTGGCTGGATAGAATCTTTGAAAGTGACATAGACATGTTTGAACCTTGTTACTTGGGAGAAGCTCAAGTCAGGTGTGTTTGAGAAAGAGGACATGGTCCCAGCAACCTCTGTCCTGGATCCTTGTCCCTTCTGGTTCATTACGGCCTCCGGGAAGGTTTGCATGTGGCTGGGTCCAAGCAGTGATCAGAATAGAATAACAGAGTTGGAAGGGACCTTGGAGGTCTTCTAGTCCAACCCCCTGCCCAGGCAGGAAACCCTACACGATTTCAGACAAATGGCTATCCAAGATCTTAAAAATTTCCAGTGTTGGAGCATTCACAACTTCTGCAGGCAAGCTGTTCCACTCATTAATTGTTCTGACTGTCACGAAATTCCTCCTTAGTTCTAAGTTGCTTCTCTCTTTGATTATTTTATTTATTTATTTTGTTACACAGTATACAGTATATAAGCATAAGCATGAAATAACTATACAATATATAAGCATATATATAAGTATGAGTATGTAATAACTATATTAATTGGATATAACGAAAGGAAACAATAGGACAGGAATGGTAGGCACTCTTGTGCTCTTATGCACGCCCCTTACAGACCTCTTAGGAATGGGGTGAGGTCAACAGTAGAGAGTTTTTGGTTGAAGCTTTGGGGACTTTGAGAAGAGACCACAGAGTCAGGTAGTGTATTCCAAGCATTAACAACTCTGTTACTGAAGTCATATTTTCTGCAATCAAGATTGGTTTCCACCCATTGCTTTTTCTCCTGCCTTCAGGTGCTTTGGAGAATAGTTTGACTCCCTCTTCTTTGGGGCAGCCCCTGAGATATTGGAAGACTGCTATCATGTCTCCCCTAGTCCTTCTCTTCATTAAAGTACACATACCCAATTCCTGCAACTGTTTTTCATATGTTAACCGTCCTTCATACGTTAGCCTCCAGTCCCCTAATCATCTTTGTTGCTCTTCTCTGCACTCTTTCAACATCTTTTTTACATTGTGGCAACCAAAAGTGAATGCAATATTCCAAGTGTGGCCTTACCAAGGCATTATAAAGTGGCACTAACACTTCACGTGATCTTGATTCTATCCCTCTGTTTATGCAGCCCGGAACTGTGTTGGCTTTTTTGGCAGCTGCTGCACACTGCTGGCTCATATCTAAATGGTTGTCCACTAGGACTCCAAGATCCCTCTCACAGGTACTACTATTGAGCAAAGTACCACATATACGGTACCTGCGCATTTTTTTTTTGCCTAAATGTAGAACTTTACTTTTCTCACCATTGAATTTCATTTTGTTAGATAGCGCCCAATGTTAAAGTCTGTCAAGATCTTTCTGTAACTTGAGCCTATCTTCTGGAGTGTTGGCTATTCCTGCCAGCTTGGTATCATCTGCAAATTTGATGAGTTCCCCATCTATCCCCTCATCTAAGTCATTGATGAAGATGTTGAAGATGTTGAATTCTTCATGTGGGCCTGAATGATTGGTGAGGGGCAGGAGAGGCAGCATTGGGATAAATAACATTCTTCAGAGATTTTGTCCAAGGCAAGAGATTTTATCAAAGAGATCCCTACCTCCCATTGGACGGTCCTTCAAGAAGCCCCATAGTAACAATAAAAAATGAATGGATAAATATGAGCAATAAAAGGACCTACTCTGTGAGGATCTCTCAGTCCGATCCAGATATTTCCAGTTTTGAGAGAGCCAAGGATGAAGTTGGCCAAGACCCATCCGTCATCTTGGCTATTGATGGAGGCGAGGTGACAACCTGGCTTGAATTTCCTGCAGTATACCTGGGAGAGAGAGCAACCACAAGGAAGAGCATTGGTTCAGCAGAGAAGAAACACACACGTGTGTGTGTGTGTGTGTGTGTGTGTGTGTGTGTGTGTGTGTGTGTACTGTGCAAGTGAGAAAAGAGCAGGGATCCGATTGCATGGTCCTACCCATGATTTCAACTTTGTCAAACCCTACAGGTTTCCTGGCTGGGGTCTGCAATTCTTGACCAGTTCCCAGCTTAAATTCCCATCTCATCAGTTACAATCACAGATGCCCATCACTTCAGAGGGAAGGCAGTCTGAAGGTGCCAGCCGGAGTTCCCAGTGAAACACCTTGAAATCTCTTGTCTACCGAATGGTCACTCAACCCTAACGCTCCACACACGGAATGCTCAGGCAGAAACCCTATACAATTTCTGACAAATGGCTGTCTAGTCTCTTCCTGAAAGGGATGAATCACCCACGACTTCTGGAGGGAAGCCGTTCCACTGATTAATTGTTCTCACTGTCAGGAAATTTTTCTCCAATTCTAGGTTGGTTCTCCCCTTGATTATTTTCCATCCGTTTCTTCTTGTTTTGTCTTCTGGTGCTTTGGAAAATGGATTGACCCCCCCCCTCTTCTTTGTGGCAGCCCCTCAAATATCGCAACGCTGATATTATGTCACCCTTGTACTTCTTTTTATGAGTCTAGAGATACCCAATTCCTGCAACCGTTTTTGGTATGATTTTGTCTCCAGCCCCTACACTGCCCAACAGATATTGGCCATGAAAACCTCCACCATTATACAGTCTATCCAATACTTGCATTTCAGACTGTCCTAAAATCATGATCTTTGCTACCTTTTCAGGCACCCAGTCTGGCCCTCTACTTCAGCCCAACCAGAGGGGACTTGGAGGGTCTTCAAGGCTGTGCCTAGACTTCTTCACTGCCCAAGCCAAGAAAGTAGCGCTTCTAACCTCTGCATCAAACCAGTTCTTCAGTTCACCAAAAGCCTTGTAGCAAAGGCCATTCATGGAGTACCATCCATAGGGACAATGATAGCCTTTGGCTCCTGTATGGGAAGAGAGGAAGCCCAAGGAGAAGATGGCCAGGAGAAGAGAAGAAGAAGGAGGCAGCTGGGTCTGCAGAACATGCTTAACCTCCTGAGTTACAAACATCTTTGATGCCAATAAATTGAAATTGACTTGGGTATCAGACACAGTGGCTGCATTTGGATGTCAGTCGAGTATTTTTTTGAAGGCTTTCAGTGATGAAGCTCCCACAAGTTCTGAAGGCAACTTTTGTTCTATCTTTGTTTTTTTTATTTGCATTTATATCCCACCCTTCTCCAAAGACTCAGGGCGGCTTACACTATGTTAGCAATAGTCTTCATCCTATTTGTATATTTATATACAAAGTCAACTTATTGCCCCCAACAATCTGGGTCCTCATTTTACCTACCTTATAAAGGATGGAAGGCTGAGTCAACCTTGGGCCTGGTGGGACTAGAACCTGCAGTAATTGCAAGCAGCTGCTGTTAATAACAGACTGCATTAGCAATCTGAGCCACAGAGGTTTGATGGTTCTCACTGTCAGAAACTTTCTTCTTATTTCCAGGTTGAATCTCTCCTTGATCAATTTCCATTCATTATTCCTTGTCTGGCCTTCGGGTGCTTTGGAAAATAGCTTAAAGGCGTCCCTGACATGAGTGATGTTGAGCTGGCTACGCCTACCCTGGCCATGCCCACCCCAGTCCCCCCAAGGCCCACAATGAAACTGAATTTGACACCCCTGCCATATAGTAACCAGTGGTGGGATTCAAATAATTTAACAACTGGTTCTCTGCCCTAATGACCGGCTGGGTGGGCGTGGCCATGGTGGGCGTGGCCAGAGGGTGTGAAAGGGAGCACTTACCCTCCTTCACCCCTCTGATAGCAAAAACGGGCCGCGGGAGGGGGATGCGCCTCCCCATGCCCCATTTTGGGCCTAGTAGGTGTCCCTGCACTTACCTGGGAGCCAAAATAGGGTGCGTAGGGACTCCTGGAAGGGGCGGGGGGGTGGAGGGGAAGGGCCAGACAGCAATTTAACTATTGGTTCTCCCAAACCAGCCTGAACTGACTGAATCCCATCACTGATAGTAACCTTGTTAACTCTCAAGACTCTTTCTTCCACTGTCACTGGGTGTTGCGCCTGGTGATTCTTGACGAGTGTATCTTGTTTTTTTCTGTACACTGAGAGCATCTGTGCCAAAGACAAATTCCTTGTGTGTCCAATCACACTTGGCCAATAAAGAATTCTATTTCTCTTCTCTTCTCTTCCCTTCCCTTCCCTTCCCTTCCCTTCCCTTCCCTTCCATCCCATCCCATCCCATCCCATCCATTCTCTCTTCTCTTCTCTTCTCTTCTCTTCTCTTCTCTTCTCTTCTCTTCTCTTCTCTTCTCTTCCCTTCCCTTCCCTTCCCTTCTCTTTCCATCCCATCCCATCCCATCTCATCTCATCTCCTCTCACCTCATAAAGCAGGGGGTTGGACTAGAAGACCTCCAAGGTCCCTTCCAACTCTGTTTTTCTATTTTATCCTGCATCATGAGACATTTACATAAATCCTTAGTAAGGCCACACCTGGAATACTGCATCCAGTTTTGGTCACCACAATAAAAAAAGATGTTGAGACTTTGGGGGGGAAAAATGCAAGGAAGGGGAACTAAGATGATTAAGGGCCTGGAGACTAAAACATATGAAGAACGGTTGCAAGAGTTGGTATGTGGGACTTTCTAAGGTTGAGTACCAAATCTGACGAGTTTCAAAGCAGTCAAGTACCAAGATACCACTATATCTCGCAAGAGACCTGCAGACCTCCGTAGATAGCAAGGGACACCAATTGCTGAAGGGGACAATGTGTGATTTTCCAGCAATTTCCTGGTTTCTACTAGACTCGCTAAGAAGCTTGATGCAAAGTTTGTGGGGCCTTTTAGGGTCCTGGAGCAGATTAATGGTGTGGCCTTTACGTTGCAATTGCCACCATCCCTGATGGTTCTTCGTGGATCATTACTGGTCCAAGAAGCCCCTTCCAGCCCTTTATGCTCACAAAACCCACAAGACATCATACAACCCCTTTGGCTCTGCCAAAAATGAACGGAGCTAGTCATGCCAAGACTGAATTTATTTGAACTTTATTTGGCCCATCAGGATGAGCAAAATCAGATCCAAGCTACAGAAATGAACCATTAAGCGAAAGAACACAGAGCAGAGATTCCGGGAAGGCTTCCTTGATTCTCCAGGCTTCACCAGGCGCTTCTGCCACTCCAGAGCAGGAGAAGGAGGAGCTGCACTAGAATCTGCACTTGCAGAGATACGCACGTGTGGACGCACAATTCTCGTCGTTCCAGTCCTTATAACCTGGGCAGAAAAAGGAGACATTTTGCAGGGATTCCCTCAGAGTCCCAGGAGAGGCTTTCCATGGCTCCTCCCCCCTTTGCAGGGGGACCTGAAGGTACCACAGGGGAAGAACCTCCCTGGCTAAAATGGGCTTGTGGTTCGGGCGATTGTGGTAACCCAGATAGCCAAGAAATCAGGATAAAGTGCTTGAAAGAGATCTATACTAGTCTCCCTTTATCCCTCTGTCGGTAAATATAAACACAACACAAATCAGGATACGGCAAGCAGGCTTTGCCGGTCAAGCTCTGCTCAGCCACAAGAGGGCAGCCAAGGACCTGGGAATTTGGTCCGTCCCTTTGGCAGATCAAAATTGAGTGGAGCCTGGATTTCACTGTCATGTGACTGTTACATGGACAGTTTTATTTATTTATTTATTTATTTTGTCACAACAATATATGTAGGTATCATACAAAAAAGATTATATAGTATATAAACACATATATGAGTAAATATAGAGCACTGCACACCAGAACAACTAGACACAAGAACAGTTTTTTCCCAAAGGCCATCACTCTGCTAAACAAATAATTCCCTCAACACTGTCAGACTATTTACTGAATCTGCACTACTATTAATCGTTTCATAGTTCCCATCACCAATCTCTTTCCACTTATGACTGTATGACTATAACTTGTTGCTGGCAATCCTTATGATTTATATTGATATATTGATCATCAATTGTGTTGTAAATGTTGTACCTTGTTGAACGTATCTTTTCTTTTATGTACACTGAGAGCATATGCACCAAGACAAATTCCTTGTGTGTCCAATCACACTTGGCCAATAAAATTCTATTCTATTCTATTCTATTCTATTCTATTCTATTCTATTCTATTCTATTCTATTCTATTCTATTCTATTCTATAAGGAGGTATAAGCATATATATATAGGAAGAGAGAGAGGGAGGGAGAATGGAGACGGGCAATTGGGAAGACTGTGGTTCCCTTAAACCAGCTGAGGTGTCTTGAGGTCTTCTTCAAAAGGAAGAAGAAATAACAGGTTGAGAAGAAGGCTCCTGGCCTGGAAAGAAGAAGGGAAGTTGGGAGAGGAGGAGTAGAAGGAGTGGGCTCAGTTTCAATTTGGGAAATGGACAGGGTTGGCCTCAACATTGTGTTTCTGTGACAGAGATTCCATAAACAGCCATTAAGGCCATTATGTGAGAGTAGCCACATTGGGCCACCTTAGTTTCAAAAATATCTCCTGAGTGAAAGGTTGGATCAAGTCCACTGGCATCCAGTAGAAAAAAAGCCAGTGAAAGAAATTTTGATGCAAAAGTCTGCCTTTGTCCTGACCTCCTGACATCAAGAGTTAAAGTGCTAAGGGATTTCTACTTGCATAAAGTTGGGGGGGGGGGCGGGGTTTGAGGTCAGGGGGAGTCAGTTCTTCCTTAGATTCCCCCATGCCTCCTCCAGAGGTCAGACCAGTTTTCAGGAAAATGTTTATTCTGTATTCTAATAATGATCCCTTGTGTATTAAGTTTTAGGATTGTGATTGTGACTGATTTTTAATTAACTAAGGCAAGTGTTAATTTTTTCCTTGTATACAGTTTCCAAAGAGTGAGGGTTCCAAGAAGGCTCAAATGGGCCCTGACTCTTGGAAGTCAATCCTTGGCTCCCTTCTCTCTACCTTGGCTTACCTGAGTCTCTCCAAAGTTCAACACAATATTCATTGTTCCCACTGTTGTTGGGCTCTCCTTGCTTCCATGGCAGGTAGTTGCTTTGGGATCTGTCTGTCCACTGCCAACTGCGTTGCTGTAATGACAGGGAAGCCACATTAATCAAGTGAGGAAGGGACTCAGGTTGACAGAGGAAGGGTTGGCAAGGATCAGACCGAGTCTCTCTCTCTCTCTCTCTCCTCTTTCCCTCCCCTCCCTCCCCCTCTCTACATCCACCCCCTCTCCATCTTCCCCTCTCTCTCCATCTCTCTCTCTCTCCATCTCCTTCTCCCTCCCTCCCTCCCCCCCTCTCTCTCACCATCTCTCTGTCCCTCCCTCTTTCTCTCTCTCTAGTTGATCTTATTTGATCTGGAACAACTAAGCAGGGTTAAACTTGGTGAACTCTTGGATAGGTGATGCTCCAAGAAAGAACTTCTCAGAAGAAATTAATGCATCAAAATTAATGAGTCTTTGGGTGAGAGAACTCCAGCAAAACACCAAGACTGCAGATGACACGAAAAATAAGTTGATGATGATGATCTTCATTCAATCATGTCCAACTCTTGGTGATTCTTTTGTTCAGATCTCTCCACATCTACAAATCTTGCCTGAGTTCTTTGAATTGTTCTATGCTCTGCCTGCGGCCAGCTTGGGTGGTGTCCAGCCATCGTGTTCTTTCTTGAGCCTGATTTCCTCGGAAACTAAAAAGCATCCTGGAAATTGGGAGAGGCTGAACTCAACTCCACGGAATCTCCCCCTTGTTTCTACAGGATCCAGCATTTCTCCTTAACTGAAAATGCAATGGAGCATTAGATGAAAGCCTGCCAATAACGGAAATGAGCGAGACATGCACAAACTAGTAAAAGCAGGGAGGGAAAACTGATCCTTTCAGGCCAGTCCTGTGATCCCTCAGTTCATGGCCTTTCAAGGCCGCAAAGAGGAAGGAGATTGAAGGAGGAATGGAAGTGTGAGAGGCCTTTGATCCTGAGAGGAGGGTTGGTGTAAATAACCCCAGTGTTGTTTCCCCCAACGGTTTACTTTAAGGCAAGAGCCCCAGGCAGAGAGGTCCCGATCTCCTAAGCAGAGCAAAATACCCAGACCAGCCATGTCTTATCTAAAGAACTTGACATGGCCAGACAACTGAAGGACAAGAAGCCAGGAGAAGAACAGAACAGTTGTGCACAGGGAGGAAAAGGATCCTCTTTCAAAAGAGGGAGGAGGCAGGGCTGGGAGCAAACCATCTCCCAGAAAACAGACTGAGATTTTGTCGATGGCAGCATGGGTACTTTACGCACAAAAATGGAAGGACATTCATGTAATTTTTTAAAAAAATTAAATATTTCTCCTGTTGTGAAGTGTCCCTTTACAATAGTGTACCAAAGTTCTTGGCCCTTTTTTCTCTGTCTTGAAAAAGTTATCACTATCTTTTTTTTTTATTTGCATTTATATCCCGCCCTTCTCCGAAGACTCAGGATGGCTTACACTATGTTAGCAATAGTCTTCATCCTATTTGTATATTTATATACAAAGTCAACTTATTGCCCCCAACAATCTGGGTCCTCATTTTACCTACCTTATAAAGGATGGAAGGCTGAGTTAACCTTGGGCCTGGTGGGACTAGAACCTGCAGTAATTGCAAGCAGTTGTGTTAATAACAGACTGTCTTACCAGTTGAGCCACAGAGGCCCCTTTTGAACCAATTGGGCTCAGGTCTGGTGTCGTCAACAGAACTCTGCCTTCCTAGACCATGGTCTGCATTAGCTAGATGAAAGTTTCCTGGCAAGGGAGGTGAACGAGAACTGGAAAGAATATATTCAGAAAGCGACTGGCTCATCTTACCCAAAGGGCTTTCAACTAAAACTGAAAGGAAGGTGGGCGACCAATCTTCATAACCTTTAAAACCTGAACTCCAAGCAAAAACCACTAGATAACCAAGCGTATAAGGAGGTAGTGAGTAAAGAGAAAGGAAAAAGGAAAACACGATGAAGTAGAGAGCGGTGGAAAGGATGGAAAACCCAGTTGCAAAGTACAATACCTGAGAAACATACACAAGACCCATAAAGGAATCAAATGCCTATATGCCAATCCTCAAAGTTTAGGAAACAAACAGGTGAACTTGAAATATTAGCAGGGGTGGGATTCAGCCAGTGGGGCCGGTTCAGGCAAACCGGATGATATTTTAACATCAGGTTCATTGAACTGGTGGTTGCACGGACTGTCTGGCCCTGCCCTGCCCTCCCCACCCCGCCCCTCCCAGGAGTCTCCACGCGGCCCATTTTGGATGCCAGGTAAGTAAGTGCAGGGCCTGAGCGGAGGCTCTGGGAGGGCCAAAGACGGGCCTCCTGGAAGTTCAGGAAGTCTGGAAATGCGCCCGTTTCTGGCCTCTGGACGGGCTCCAGAGCCCGGGGAGAGTGAAAACTCTCCCCCGCCATTGTGTAGGAGGCCAGGTAAGTCACACCCACCATGGCTACGCCCACCCAGCAACCAGGTAGAGAACAGGTTGCTAAAATTTTTGAATCCCACCCCTGAGTATTAGTACATGAAGTCTTAGTACATGTGATCTAGTTGCCATGAGTGAAGCATGGCTGGATGAAATTCATGACTGGAAGGTACTGAAGGAAGGATACAAGCTATTCGAAAGAAACAGACGGAACAAAAGAGGAGGTGGAGTTGCATTATGTAACAAAGATCACAACAACTCTGTGGAAATGCACAAAACCAAGGATGAAAACCTCCCAGAATCCATATAGGGCACTATAAAAGGGGGGGAAAGAATGACATCGCTATAGGTGTATATTACAGGCCTCCCAACCAAGCAGAAGAAATAGAGGAACCTTCTGCTAAACAACTAACCAATGTATGAAGGAACCATGCCACAGTAGTAACGGGGGACTTTAGAGGAAGGAATTAGAGGAAAAGCTAAACTGGGCCTAATTCTTATTAATAGAGAAGAAGGGACAGAGGCAGTTGAAGTCGTACATCACCCAGGTGGTAAATAACCCAGTAGTAACACCATATCTGGAATATTGCATCCAGTTTTGATCACCACAATACAAAAAAGATGTGGAGACTTTGGAAACAATGCAAAGAGGAGCAATTAAGATGATTAAAGGCCTGGAGACAAAAACATATGAAGAACAGTTGCAAGATTTGGGCTTGGCCAGTCTGGAGAAAAGAAGGACTGGGGGCGGGGACAGGATAGCAGCATTCCAGTATTTGAGGGGCTGCCACAAAGAAGAGGGGGGGTCAATTTATTTCCCAAAGCACCGGAAGGCAGGAGAAGAAACAATGGATGGAAACTCATCAAGGAGAGAAGCAACCTGGAATGAAGCAGAAATTTCCTGACAGTGAAGACAATCAACCAGTGGAACAGCTTGACATCAGAAGTTGTGGGTGCTCCAACACTGGAAGTTTTTAAGAAGATGTTGGATAACCATTTGTCTGAAATGGTACAAGGGTCTCCTGCTTGAGCAGAGGGCTGGACTAGAAGATCTCCAAGGTCCCTTCCAGCTCTATCCTACTCTGATTCCTGTTGGAGGAACCTTCAAAAAACAAACAAACCCCACCTTAGAAACAGTACAAATGAATTGACGAACATTAACAGTAGAAAGGGACCTACTTTCTGTGGGTCATTCAGTCCAATCCAGACATTTCCACCACTTTTGAGATAGTCGGAGACGTATTCGGCCAACTCAGTTGACTCTTCACTGCCATGGATGGAGGCGAGGTGGCAGCCTGGCTTGTATGTCCTGCAGAAGGTCTGGGAGGAAGCAACAAAGGAGAAAGGCACTTGTGAAGGAGACAAGTGTGTGTGTGTGTGTGTGTGTGTGTTAGTTTGTGAAAGTGAGACACGAGTGAGCCACTGTCTTGACTGTGTTGACTCCCCTCAGATGCCCTTTCTAGATTCTGCAGCTCTTGAAGAATTCTTGATTCAGCAGGTAATCTCTCAGATTCCCATCACTTCAGAGACCAAGGAGGTCTGAAGATGCCACCAGAGTTGCCAGGGAAACATCAGGAAATCTGTTGTCTAGATTATGGTCACTCAACCCTGAGGCTCAGCAGTGCCCAACAGATGCCAGCCATGAAAGCCCAAAGCAGTATATAGTCCAGAGAATACTTGCGTTTCAGGCTGTCCTAAGATAATGGTCCTGCTACCTTTCCATGCACAGAGCCTAGTGGCCCTGCACTTCAGCCCAGCCAGAGGGGGACTTAAGGGGCTGTGCATGGCTATCTCTGGACTTCTCCTCTGCCTGAACTAGGATGTTCACAGGCACACCAGCACTTCTAACCTCGGCATCATTCCAGTTCTTGTGCTCATTGAAGACCTTGTAGCAAAACCCGTTCTCGGGGAGCCAATCAGAGGGACAACAACAGCCTTTGGCTCCTGTGTGGGAAGAGAAGAAGCTCAGTGAGAAGACGGCCAAGAGAAAAGGAGGAGGAGGAGGAGGAGAGGAGGGGGAGGGGGAGACAGCTGAGTCTGCAGAGTTGCAAACATCTTGGAGGGCAATAAATTGAAACTGACTTTCAGCTGCATTTGCAGAATGTCCAAAGCTTGGTTAGCGTTAGCCTTGCTTAATTTTCTGGAAGCTTCATATCTTGAGAGTCTCCTGAGATTGCAATTCCTGCAGAAGGCAGCTGCCAGGCTGGTCCAAAGCAGGTTCTGTCCTAAAGAATCTCCACTGGCCCCCTGGATGCCCCAAAAGTGCTGAACCCTAAATACCATAATAGCTGGCTATTTGGAGGTCTGTCCCCCTTCCACCCACTGCCCAGGAGAGGCCCTTCTGAAGGTGCCCTTGCTAGATGCTCAGCTCTCAGCTCCCTGGGAATGGGTCCAAGGCCTTCCGTGGGTCCTGTGGAGAGCAATGGTGGGGGTAGAGAGTGGCACTCCACTGTCAGATTCTCAGTCATGGTTGTCCCAAAGGTGCTTTTTCAGGAGGCAGCTGGACTTTCTTGGTTTTTTTTTCTTTTGGGGGGAAAAAAAGCACTTTTGGGACCACCATGATCTGGATGACTGAGAATCTCTACAGAATCTTAGCTATACAATTTGGGATGGACAACCTTTGAATGGTGTGGGAGAAGGAACGGATTTCCAGAGGAAAAACTGAAGACTACGGGAACCATTAGCACTACTCAGGTGAGGACACAGAGAAACCTCCAAGGGCTTCAACGACCTTCTAAAAAGAAGCAAATGACCATCTGTCTGAGAGGAATATAAATTCATTTTCTATGATTGCAAAAGTCCCGAGTCTTGGAGCAGAGAGAGAAGGGGTTGGGGGTCTTAATTGCACAATAAGCCAAAGAGGGATAAAAGCAACTTCAGGGAGAGGGAGGGTGGGGGGAGGGTGAAATCAGGAAGGGGTTCAGAGGGAAGAGGATTGGCCCCTCCGGACATGAGAGACCCTGTTCAAACTCACCATTTAGGGAGAAGGCCACCACCAGCAAGCCCAGGCTGACAAAGATGAATCGCCCCATGGTCTCCCTTCCCTGCAGAGAGGATCGGGGAGGAAAGGAGGGTGAGATGGGTGGGAAGACCAGCCTGTGACCAAGCTGGGAGGTCCCACACTTTGCACGCTTTCCCTTCTCCCTCCTTGGTCATCCAGCAGCCGTGGTGGGTCACAGCGGATCCTGCATTGCCTGGAAAGGATCTCCTGGGCATCTCTTTCTCTTCCCCAGAGACCCCCTGCTCCCTGCCTCCTGCAGACCCCCTGCTGCAACCTGGACGTTGCCAGCAGCCCCTGCAAGAGGTCCCTTCAGATGGAGAGAGAGATCTGCTGCAGGGGCCTCACCTGTCAGGTGTCCACAGGCGGGACAGCCCCACTCACCTGTCCCTTTGCCTCCACAGGTAGCAAGTCTGCTCAGTGGCAACTCCAGGCTTTTCCTCCAGCAACAGGAAAGGAGGCATTTATATACAAGACAAGATGTGGGGTTGGTCTTTTTATGGGGTTCAAACTAAGGGGAAGGAAAATTTCTCTGCTTCAGAAGGGACTTTTTTCCCCAGGAAGCAGCTTGTTTGCACTAAAGATTTAGCAACAGATAAAAACATTGACTTCAATGAATGAATTGGCAATGAATTGGACTTAAATATTTGTTTATTTTCTTTAAAGCTTTTATAAAGCTGCCCACCTCATGTTCAACTGTCAGTCAAAAGTTAAACAACACCAAACATTACATCCTTTAACACAATAAACATTGAAAACAGAGCATCAAAGTGAACTTCCTCATGCATTTATAGGCAAGGCAGGAGGGTGGGTGGATTTCTGTTGGGGAAGGATAGAGGGAAGGAGGAAGCACTTTTCTTGAGAAAGGTATGTTGGTGTAACAATCAGAATTAATCTTGTTTGCAATAGCTTCCAGGAAAAGGCTAAGTATGAACTAATTTGAATCCCTATTGAATCATCAGATTTACTTATTTTAGGTATTTATTCAAACTACTGGCTCATCTTCCCATATTACATTGAACTCTGGCTGACAACAATGACAACAACATCAAATATAAAACAATATATCACACACCCATCTATTACAAGTTAAACATTAAAAAACTGGCATCAAACTAAAGTTTCTGCAAATCCTCCAGTGGGATAGCGAGAGCACCCTATTAGGACTGACATAGTAGAAGTTGGTTTGGGGAGAGGACCACTAACCAGGGGTCTCCAACCTTGGCAACTTTAAGCCTGGCTGCCTGGGGAATTCTGGGCGTTGAAGTCCGCCAGGCTTAAAGTTGCCAAGGTTGAGACCCCTGCACTAAACTAAGGACAAAAATGCAGTCTCTTTTCTAGGCAAATCTGAAGCTAATTCTGGTAGTATCTCAGATGCATTCACACTCTGCTTTCATTTTGCCTTATTTATTCATTTATTTATAAAATTATCCAAGTTATCACCTGCCCAGCTTATCACAGGGTAACTCTAGGGCAATATATATATATATTACTTTAATATATATTAAAGTTATATATATATATATATATATATATATATATACATATATATATATATAGATATATATATATATATATATATATATACATATACATATATACATATATACATATATATATATATTTGTTTTCTGAGGTTTTCATGGGTGTTTGTATGTAGGTCTTTGGTTGTTCGGGTTTTCTCCCGTGTAAAATTAGAAGTGTCTTGGCGACGTTTCGACGAAGTCTCATTCGTCATCTTCAGGCCTCAGCTTTGTGCTTCTGGGAGCAATGTGTGATTGCAGCTGTTTCTTCCTTTTTAACTGCTAGTGGGGGTTTGAACTGATTGGGTGGGAGCTTGGCTGTGCTCTGATTGGATGGAGGTTTTTTTGTGCTCTGATTGGCTGGGGGTGTGTCCTGTTTGGGTGGGGGTTTGGTTGTGCTCAAATTAGTCTGAGTTGCAGGGGGATTTGAGCTGGTGAGCTGCATTGCTGTTGTTTGGCTTCGTGTTCGTGTTCGTGCTACAAGTGGGTGTCAGTCTGCTGCATGTATGGATTGGAGGGGTTAGTTTTTTAATTCAGCTTCTTGGAATCAGAAGCTTGTTCTGCAACTGCCCTGTTGGGTGAATCTCAGCTGGGCTCATGGGAATGGCCAATAAATCAACTGGAACAAGAAAGTAGATTTTCAGCCGTTTATTTCCTGTGGAAATGAGAGCTTCATGCTCAGGACAGGACAGAGCTTAGAGAGGTATAAAAAGAGTTTCTTTGTTGTATACAACATTTTAGTCTCAATCAGAACAGAGATGGAAAGGGACCTCAGAGGTCTTCTAGCCCAACTCCCTGCTCAAGCAGGAGACCCTAGGCCATTTCACACAAATGGTTGTCTGTCTGTTTTTGAAAGAAATGTGTACTTTATACAACAATCGTATTAATTTCATACAGAAGCAACTGAATAAATACTTGATTGAAGATGAGGGAGTTTGCTGGTTTTTCTGTATTTAAACAGTGTGTATACTTGAAGTCAGTTTTGGTATGTTTGTCTTTGCCTTTAATCTTTATTTGCACACCATATATGTTAAGAAACTTCTGATTGTCAGGAACAGTGAAGAATTGCCCAATAAATTAAAGAAACCGGCAGCATTTTTCAACATCAATTAAACTACTTGAATAAAAAAAAATGAATAAACTTAAAGCAAGATGGGGAGGGGGTGTCTTCTGGAATATTGCAGTCCCCCCGACCCAGTCTTCCAGGACTTGAGGGGCGAAGTACTTGAGATGACGAAGGGCCTGGAGACTAAAGAGTAAGATGAACAGTGTAAGATGAACGGTGGAGGGAACTAGTCCTTTGGAGAGAAGGACAAGGGGTGACAGAATAGCAGTCTTCCACTACCTGAGGGGCTGTCAGAGAAGAGGGGGCTGACTTACTCTCCAAAGCTCCAAAGGAGGGCAGGAGAAGAAATAAGGGGTGGAAGGTTATCAAAGAGAGAGATCCAACCTGGAGGTAGGGAGGAATTTTCTGACAGGGAGAACAATTAACGTCCTCTAAGATCCATTCCACACCTATGATTCTAGGTTCTATCATATTTTACCGTAATACCTATTTTATACAATGATTGTATTAATTTCATACAGATGCGACTGTATCCGTCCTAGATTGAAGCCGAGGGAGGTTGCTGGTTTTTTGTGTGTTTAAACTGTGCCTATGATTGCGGTTAGCTTTTCTGTCTTTAATCTGCATGTATACTTGCCCTTTTTCTTAATCTTTATTTATACAGGAAATATGTCAATAAACTTCTCATTCTCAAGACCAGTGAAGAATTGCCCAATCAATTAAGGAAACCAACACCATTTCTACCATCAACCCAAATAAAAAACAAGGCTAACTCAAAGCAATATGGGGATGGGTCTTTTCAATACGGCAGTCCCCCCTCCCAGAAGCAGGTCAGCTCCAACCTTCCTGGCCTCCCTTAATAGCAATAGCACTTAGTCTAATATACCGCTTCGCAGTTCTTTACAGCCCTGTCTAAGCGGTTTTCAGAGTCAATCACTTGATTGATGGGGAGTGAAGAAATGGTCCAGCCTGTCCAGGCTGCCACATCTGGAGACTCCATCCCTAGGACAGCGAAGAGGCCAGTAGGAATTTTGGGATACATGCATGTGAGAATCTGGAAAGGCCACACTTGCTGCAGCTAAGAAAGAGTGTTTTACCACAACTGAGGGTCATGGAAAAAAATTCAAATTATTGGAAAGAATTGCATCAAAACATTCATAAAATTGGCAACACAGAAACTGAACTGAATATTGTTATTAGGAATAATCTCAGAAAACATAAAGATATCACAACTTAATGTTGATGACCAGAGGAATGAATTTGGCACAAAATTGGACAGGTGAATTTGTGCTGATGATAAGAGTATTGGGCATCCAAAATTCAAGAACTGTTTAGGCTTACAAAAAAACCCCTAACAAAATTCAAGCAGGAAGGGCTTATACAGGTCATGTTACACAACACGGAAAATTCAAACAATTAGAACTCAGATTTTAGGAAAAGAGTTAAGGGACCAATCAAAAGAGAATTATATTCGTTTGCAGCTTCACAAGGTACTTGACTGATCATGATACAACCTGGAGTGATGAAATCCATGGCTTGCATTGTCTCAATGCCCAGCTACTCATGTTCTTACAAAACTCCCATGTTGTTTTTCTCAGAGGAAAGTTTTGCAGGCATCTGTGAAATGTTTTTCTCCCAGGATCTTGTGCACCAGTTTCACTTTTCTTGGGGAACACACAAATGCGAGGCTCAAAGAGAAAAGCACCTCAAAATGAAGAGAATGCTACTCTCCAGCCGTTGAAAACCTTCCTCCTGGCTTCCTTCACCTCCTTGTTGTGGAGGCTGTAGATTAAGGGGTTCAGCATGGGGGTGACAATGCAAAACATGATGGAAATCAGGGCATCGCTTTCTAGGGAGTAGCCAGAACTTGGCTGGTTGTAGTTCAGAAACCCGTTTCCGATATAAAGAGTTACCACAGCAATGTGTGATGCACAAGTGAAGAAGGCTTTGCGTCTGCCTGTATTGGAAGGAATCCGGACAATGGAAGCCAAAATACAGAAATAGGACAGGATGATGAAGAGGAAGGGACCGAGGCCAACCAAGAAGCTGGTGATGTGATTGGCTAATTTGTTGACCTGGGTATCACTGCAGGCAATTTTCAGTAGTGGAGGAATATCACACCAGATATGAAGAATCTGGCGGTTTCCACAGAAATCCAACTTGGAGGCCAGAGCAGTGTAGATAGCTGAGTCCAGGAAGCCCCAGAGCCAAATGGCCACAGACAACTGGACGCACAAGTTGCTCCTCATCAGGTGGGCATAGTGCAAAGGTTGGCAGATGGCAGCGTAGCGGTCATAGGCCATGACAGCCAGCAGTGCCGGCTCACATCCCCCAAACCCAATCAGAAAGAAGGCTTGTGCCAGGCATTGGTCATAGGAAGTGGTGTACTGCTGACGTAGGAGGTTCACCAGGATCTTTGGTACAACCACAGAAGAAAGGCAGATATCCAAGCAGGAGAGCTGGCTGAGGAAGAAGTACATGGGGGTGTGGAGACAGGAATCCAGGAGAACCAGAATTATGATCATGAAGTTGCCCAACAGAGTGACCAAATAGGCAGCCAGGAACACAAAGAAAAAATGGATGTGGTGTCTCTGAAATATGGAGAATGCCAGGAAGACAAATTCAGCCTCCCGTGTTTGGTTGTGGGAATCCATCAGGAAGAAAATAGACACCTGGCAAGAGAGAAAAATGCTTCTGAAGAAAGCAGTGAGTGGCAACGGACCTTGAAAAATGGATGGAAGAATAACCTAGTAATTATTTGAGGACTCCGACTGGAATTGTGGAGATGGAATTTTAGTGATGTCTTCCACATAAAGAAGAACGGATGGCTTGTGGTATTTTGAATGAGAACTACCTGCAGGGTGAGATGAATTAGAGCATGGAGGAGCAGAGCTTAATTCTCCCCCTGCATTTCTGGGGTATCCAGCATACAAACCCTGAGGAACCTTCCAAGCTGCATCTCTTCCTATCACCCACATTCATTCCCATGTACCTTCCTTGGATTCTTTTAATGCATGTTGTTGAAGCTGAGAGTAGCATGAACAAGGAACAGTTGAGTCAAAGGGTGCCATGTTTCCTTCCCTTGAGTTCTTTGCCTTCTTAATTTCAGTAAGGACCAGCAATTATCTCAGTCAATGAGAGAATCAAGGATCATTTACAATCCAGCCATATTATCCCTTTGGACATCCTGTGAATCTTCCATGGAGACCCAAGAAAATGCTTGACTTGCTCTGGGCTTCAACATAGAACAGGTCTGTCCACCCTTTGCTCTGTAGACCTTCAATGATATTTGTGCAATGTTCTCCCACCTCACTCATAGGAAGGAAGGTCCAATTAGGTCAGTGTATGTTATTACCTGAGATTAATACAGTTTTAAGGGAGATAATAAGCTTCTACTGTCTTTCAGGATTCCAGAAGATAAGTGATGTCTGCAAAATGGATGAAAAGATGTTGGGATCAGAAGGAGAAGGTGGCCTCAGTTGTAGAGACGTTTTAGAAGGTCTGGCTTTACTTGGAAGATTGAGGTTTACAGTGAGGAAAATGGGTCATCTTTCAAATTTCCTCTGACAAGCCTAAAAGCAGCCTTGAATGTTATACTCATGTATTGTATATTATCTCTGGGGCTTCTTGCTACCATGGTCAAAAGCTAGACACACACATACACACACACATATATATCCATAATTTTGTTATACTGTGTGAAGATGTACTTGGATTGACCTCTCCTGAATCTTGTCACCTCTGTTGCCTTCCAGGTAACAAAAAGAGTAAAGAAACATATCTCCATACTTTTCCTGCACCCAACTTTGATTTGGAGTGCTGCTCTGAAGGGCCAGCTTGATCAAATTTGGCTAGTCAAAGCCCATCTTTGGAGCAGAACAGATCGGAAGAATAGAAAGGTCTGGGTTGTTGATGGTTAAATCTGTTGTCCCCTCATAGAGGATCCTTGCTGTTTCTAAGATCTCCTAAAAGGGTTGAATCTTTCATTCCTGGTCACGCACTTCCTTCTCCCTCCCAACATCAAACTCTCCTTGCAATGTCTCCTCAAAGGAAGATGCTGGATGGACCACAAAGCAGCTCACCTTGGCTGGTCATCCCACCTGTGGTTGAAGCAGAGTCAACCTCTCCCCAGGTTTTCCCACCGTTAGATTCCGATACAATGAGAATGGTGATAGCTGAGCCAAAACTCTGCCCACAGAGCAGAAAGGAAGCTGTTCAGAAGCTCATTCTCACAACAGAAGTAACACTCCCAGTGCCCAGTGTTATCCACAGTAGGCGAGGCTCATGGGGAAAATGTGTCTTGGTGTGTTCAGGATATTCCTGATCGGGATCCTGCAGGGAGTAAAAGCAGCAGGGATCTACTGGGACCAAACTCTCCCATCTGTGGATTGCCTGGGAACAAGAGAAGCCAAACACAACTTGGAAAGGAAACTTGGAAAGGAAAATGCTGTAAGAAGAACATCCTTTGATATGTGTTTGCAATGCCCTCAGCTTTTTTCGGGAGAAAGTAGGGGGTTATATAAATAGGATTTTTGTAAATCCTTTTTAAATTATTTTTTCTATCGCACAATCATATTTGTATCACCTAGCTAAAAGGCTAGAAATATTGCCTTGAAATACATCCCTAGTACATGGTGGTTGCAGATACTGAATTTGCCAAAGAAATTTATTCATTTAGAAATTAATTAATCAATTTCTATAGCTCCCCATCTCAACCCAGTGACTCTGGGTAACAATTCTAAAACAAAACAGTTAAAAACTATATACATTTAATTAATTAGACATAAATTAATTAATTTCTAAAGCTGCTCATCTGAACCCAGTGACTCTGGTCAGTGAACAATTCTAAAATTATTAGAACAGTTGAAAACTATAGAAAAATAAATATATGCAGCAGCTGAGAAAATTATCGTAATTAATATTTGTACAGCCAAGAAATGGGCCTCCAACATATCCAGCACCCCAGGCCTGGGCACATCACCTTATGGAGGAGATGGGCAGTATATAAACAAAGAAACAAACAAACAAATAATAAATAGCCAAGTTTCCTTCCCTCAGAATCATTGTGAGGGAAAGGTTTTACCTGGAATGATATAAGGTCTCTGCCTTGAGCAGAAGATTGGACTAGAAGACCTCCGAGGTCCCTTCCAGCCCTATGATTCTATGACTCTGTTAGACCAGGGAATGGAAGAGTTCTTCAGTAACAACAGCTCTTTATTAGTAGACCAATACAACCCAACAAAGGCTCATCTGTTTGCTTACCCTTTTATAGGGAGCTGCCAGATGGCCTAACCAATGAGCTTTCAGTATCTTCCTGCTGGTTATGGCAGACTTGCATGAAGCCTACAGCTCACTCCTTATTTGGTATGTAACAACCCTACCCTCCCAGAAAACATTTTAACCAATCAAAACATATTTACAAACGTAATCATACAGGTAGGCAGGACTACTTCGAGTCCTAGTTGACCTGCACGGTTCAGTTTGGTCCTGGGCATCGGCTTGAGTGGTGGACTAATTGCTGTTTCCATACCCGCCAATTGAATTGCCTGGAACACATCATGGGGCATGGCTGGAGGTGGAAGGCCCAACCCCTCCAGGAGTCTGTGCTGGAGTCTTGGTTCTTCAGGTGGGCATTCATGCTGTACAATCGGGTTTGAGTTAGGGTTAGATGTTTGATCATATTGTTTATTAGAAACTTCAGGGATTGGCTGCTTGTCAGATTGAGCTATTTCTGGTAGTCTGAGTGGAGAGCCAACAATACGGCCTCAGAGTTGATCCAAGTGCCATTGCCACAATCTACTGTCCTCCAGGTCAACTTTGTAGGACCGAAGCCCAGATACCTCTACTACAGTGCCAGGAATCCAGAGGGCACCCCTGGCATAATTGTGGGCATAGACCTTGTCTCCTAGGCCAAATTTCCGAATTTTCCCTGTTGAATCAAAAGGATTTTCAACAATATAATTTGGGTGCAACCAGTCTAATTGTGAACAGATCCTCCTTCCCATGAGGAGTTCTGAAGGGCTTTTGTTCATTGCTGCACCGGGTGTGATGTGTTGAATTAGTAAAAAAATATTGACCCAGGCTTGCAAGTCCTCTGGGCCCATCCTGGACAATGCTTCCTTCGTGAATCTAACCAATCGTTCGGCCTGGCCATTACTGGCCGGATGGAAGGGGGCAACCGGGGCATGTCTGATGCCCAATTCAGCCAAAAATATTTTGAATGGGATGGGCGTAAATTGTGGGCCATTGTCCTAGACTAGCACATTGGGAAGACCGTGTGTGGCAAACAGTCTCCTGAGTGCTCTTAGAACTGCCTCAGCAGTGGTAGTGGTCATCAGGACTATTTCCAACCACTTCGAATAAGCATCGACCACAATAAGAAAGGTTTGCCCTTTTACTGGCCCAGTAAAGCCAATGGCCACCCGGGACCAGGGCGCCTGAGGGGTTTCCCATACTTTAGCTGGTCTGACAGCTTGCCCTTTTATAGGGAGCTGCCAGACAGCCTAACCAATGAGCTTTCATTATTTTCCCACTGATCCACTCCTAAACTCAGGGCCCCATACTTCAGAGGGGAGCTAGAGAGCCTGCAAAACCATCCAGATAGAGCTGAACCAGGAGTGGGCTGCTGGGGGTTCACAGGGGTTCAGGAGAACCTCTAGCTAAGATTCTATGCAGTTCAGAGAACCCCCAAATCCCACTCTTGGCTGGCCCCGCCCTGACCCACCCATCCCACCCTGCCCCTCCCAGGAGTCCCCACACAGCCAGTTTTGGATGCAGGTAAGTGCAGGGTGCACATGGAAGCTTGGGAAGGATGAAAAATGGGCCTACCAGAAGTTCAGGAAGGCCAGAAATGGCCCCATTTCAAGCCTCCAGAGGGCCTCCGTGCCTGAGGAGGCTGTTTTTGCTCTCCCGGAGGCTCAAAGAAAGCCTCTGGAGCCTAGGAAGCTCAAAAATCCCCCCCCCCATGGTGCAGGAGGCTGATTAGGCCATGCCTATCATGGCCATGCCCACCCAGCAACCAGGTAAAGAACCCCTTGCTAAAAGTTTTGAATCCCACCCCTGATCTGAACTAAACCAGCAAATTGCTGGTAGAGAACAAGACTTTCATTGCTTAGCTCGTATTTTGCAACAGGAGCTGGAAACAAAAGTTTTACCACTCTGTGGCTTAACTCTGTGCCCAAGAACAAAGGTTGATCTCTTTGGACCAGCTCACAGGAGAAGGTGCTGCTGGTGGGGGAATAAACAGCCTTGACAAGAGAAAGTTAATTACCGTAATTGGTTCGTCTTTCTGGAATGATGAAATGAGAATTAAGGGACCTCATTATAGGAGACTTCCGGGTGGCTCCACCTCTTCGCTGAGCCCTAATTAAAGGGGCTCCGCACTGAATATCGTAAAAGCCAGGAAAAGCCGGCTTTAATCTTTTTCCCTGGATGAAAGGGGGAAGATAAGAGCGCAGGAATGTTGGTAGACCTCCCCAGAGGCTTTGTTTTAATTAAGCAGAGCCTCGAAGGGTCGATGGGTCCCATAAATATTCCTGCCATCTCCGACTTCAGTGCGTGTCTGCAAAAGCAGGAAAAGAAGAAGGTGTCCATCTCTGCTAATTGTCTTATCTTTATGGATCTCTTTAAGCAGACGGAATGAGTGCAAGCGGACGATTATTGGATTGCAAGTATTTTTGATTTCCGGACTTCTACCTTTTAAAAAAGAGAATTTTTTTTTCTCCTTTGTTTTAATTGACTCTTAAAGATGGCGCCTGAACGGGAGTGAAAATGACGAATAAGAAGATAAGAAAAGTTATGTGTGGATTTTAATGAAGTGAACTGAGCTCTCCTATACTTAAAGGGGAAAAGAGAAGTTTCTAGACTTATATTTTGTGAATTTTAAAAACTGAAATGGCTACTAAACCACCTAAGACTGGGGGCAGAAGGGGTTCTGAACCAGCTTTAGAAGATCTGATTAAAGAGCAAGGGAAAGTGTCTGAAGAAAGGTTTAAGGAGATTATGGATAATAATGAGAAAATAAGAGAAGAAATGAAAGAGAATAATAAAAAAATAAGAGAAGATATCTTGATGGCTTTTCAAGGTTTGGCAAAAAGACTGGAGGTGGTGGAGGAGGAGGTGCAAGAAATTGTTCAGTCAAATCAACAAATAGAAAATAGAATGGGGGGAATGCAAATCAAATTGGATAAAAATGAAGATCAAGTGGTGGTGATGCAGTATAGAATGATGGAAGGAGCTCTGAGAATTAGGGGTTTGAATGAGGAGAAAGGGGAAGATTTAAAAAAAAATTTATCAGAAGCTCTGGCTGAATTTATTGAACTTGATCCACAAGAGGTTGCTTATCAAATTGACAAAATTTATAGAGTTAATTCTTGGATTGCTAGGCAAAAGAAACTTCCTAGAGACATTGTGGTTTATTTTTTGAAAAGAACAGTGAGGAATCAAATTTTGCAAGTTGCTTTTCAGAAAAATTTGAAAATAGGGGAACAGGAGTTGAAGGTTTTGAAAGAGATCCCTCCCAAGATGTTAAGGGATAGAAAAGACTTTACATTTTTTACACAAGAACTTAAGAAATACCAGATTCAATTTAGATGGGAAAAGAAGTACCAACAATACAAGAATGGATATTGAAAGTTGCCAATTTGGCTGAGATGGCGAAGATATCAGCCTTTTTGAAAGACAATACGCAAGAAAGATACTTAAAGGAATGGAAAAAATGGATTGACTATATTCAACGTAGATATCAGACTAAGAGTTATCAGACTGTTTTTGAATGATTATGATGTATTATGTTTGATTGCTTTGGGGGGAAGTTAGGAATTGATGATTGTAGGGGTACAATTAAGTTGGGACGAAAATTTTTTAGCATATGTTTGTTTTACTTTTAACTATACCTTGTGCTTGTTCCGGGAAGTCGGGGGGGGAGGGGGGTTGCGAAGGGAGGGGGGAGGAGGGGGGGAAAGGGGGGGAAAAAATTTTGTAAAACTTTTTGAATAAAAAAAAAAGGGACCTCATTATAGGTCTCTGGGCCCAAACACAGAAGATCCAATCCAATTCTTTGCCATCATAATCCATCCATAAGAAATGCAATGAATTTCATCACCTCTGCTTTGCTATGAAGGAGCGATCAATTAATGACCCTCAGACCCATTTTCCAGAATATCTCAAGGGATTCATTCAGATGAAGGTAAAGGTTTCCCTCACACATATATGCTAGTCATTGCCGACTCTAGAGGGCAGTGCTCATCTCCGTTTCAAAGCTGAAGAGCCAGCGCTGTCCAAAGATGTCTCCATGGTCATGACTCAACACCAAAGGCGCACGGAATGCTGTTACCTTCCCACCAAAGGTGGTCCCTATTTTTTCTACTTGCATTTTTACGTGCTTTCGAAACTGCTAGGTTGGCAGAAGCTGGAACAAGTAACAGGAGCTCACCCCGTTACACGGCAGCACTAGGGATTCAAACCGCTGAGCTGCCGACCTTTCGATCGACAAGCTCAACATCCTAGCCCCTGAGCCACCATGTCCCTTATTCATTATAGACCCTCCCAAACCACCCCTCTGCTAAAAATGTCCACGCTGGGAATTAAGGCAGTCCAGGCTATTAAATGAATTTGGAGGACAATGGGCTAGGGAATGGCCATCCTTTTTTTCAGTTTATGTGAATTCTTTTTCTCAAAATTCACATATCTAAACTATAGGGAAAGGGGCGGGATGGATGGATGATAGATGGATGGATGGATGGATGGATGGATGGATGGATGGATGGATGGATGGATGGACACATGGATGGGTGGATACAAGGATGAGTTGGTAGGTTATTGAGTGGATGGATGGGTGAAGGGTTAGATGCATAGAGGGATGGGGGAATGAGTGGGTGGGTGAATGGATACATGGATGGATGAGTTGGTGGGTTGATGAATGGATGGATGTGTGTGTGTGTGTGTGTGTGTGTGTGTGTGTGTGTGTATGGATGGATGGATGGATGGATGGATGGATGGATGGATGGAGATAAACATTTCCTGACTGTTATTATGTCTAAACCTGCCTCCCTAATACATAGAAAGAAGATAGATAGATGTGTGTGAGAGAGAGAGAGAGAGAGAAGGAGAAAGAGACACTTCTTGTCTGTTTTATAAGAGGATATGCTAAGGATTCAAGACATACAGTAATTCTTCTGGACACCTACAGCATTTGAAGACACCTGGTATAGAAAATTCCACAATGTATCGTTTTTTATTGTGAGCTGCCCAGATTCAGGTGGATTTGGTGATGCCTAAAATGAATTGAAGGGATCAATGAATGAATGGATCACTAAATGAATTAATCCATGAATTCATTAATCAAAGAATGAATGGATAAATAAACACAGCTAAAGCTACTGCTGTGTTCCCCCCAGCCAGTCCTGAAGCTGAAAAGGCTCCAATGCGTTGTGCCAGGTCCACACATAAAGGTTCAATTTGACAGATTTATTGTTAATAGTCTCTGCATAGGAATCTTCTCAACTAGTGGGCAACACTCAGAGTTAGACAAGAGTCAACATAGTCAAGGGGGTGGAGTTGGACTTAGTTCATGTGTGGCTATCTAGGCTGACCCCCTCACTTCATCCATTCCACCCTTTTACCCCTAACCTGCAGAGAATCAGTGAGAAAGAGGCAAAGAAGGTATTAAAGGGAGGAGATAAGACAAGGAGAAAGACAGCAATTTACAACTTTGACATTTGTTATACATTTCTGTTGTGCCTCGTCCTCCTCAGCCGGGCCCCTCCCGTCTCCTCCTGGGCCTGTTATCAGACTCCGAGTCTGATAATGAAGATGAACGGCCTGTCATGCCTCCAGCCCCCGGCCCTGGCCCCATGCCTGGAGAGGAGTCAAGGAGTGAAAACAGAAATCCAATACAGCTCACTCATACTGTGTGTGTTCCTTCGATGCAGCCGTCAGAGCAGGACGTCAGCCAAGCGGTGCAATTACCCAGACCTGCTCCCTCTGACCCCTCCCTTTCCCAGATGCCGACAGTAGAGACAGCTGAAGACAAGGCAGGGTGGGAGGATCCTCGCTTCCGGAGATCTGAGAGGCGACGCCAGCAGAAGGAAGGGTAGGGCAGGCCTGGATAAATGCTGAGTTATGGAGCCACACCCCACAGCCTATACAAAGGACCTGCTTTTGGCATTCCAACTTTGAGTCAAGCAAAGTCTCATCTAGTTTGCTGAACTCACCACTTGGACTCCTGCCTGCCCTGAGAAACCTGGAAGGAATTTGGCAAAGCTGCAGAGGCTTCGTTGCCACGCTTGATACGGACTTCCTAGACCCGGTCGTCGGAGGGGGAGGGGGACACGACAATTTCCATATCTTTCAGTCCTTGCATCTTGTCTTCTAACATGTCGAGACCAGCTTCTGGCTCCTAGAAGCAGGGTAGGGCATTTGCTTGCAGGTTCCTTGAGACACGTAATGTTACCATGATAAACACAGAGTGTTGGAGTCCATGAGTCTTTCAGGTACAAGGCCCACTGTGAGAAAAAGAAATTCTTGGAGGAGCAGAATTTGTTTCCCCCCCACAAAAACTACTTCGAACTTTGGGCAAGAAGTGGTGGACTGAAGATCGGCACACGAAAAGTGAAGTTGATGATTTTGGCGGAACGAAGAGCTGGTGAATAGACCGGCTCTTCAATATTTCCTCTCTGGACTAAGAGAGGATTTGTGATTGCCCACATGCAGCCCAGCTCCTCATGAAGAGAACACAAGATTACCGTCTCTATTTCTCCTTGTTCTCTTTTCTGTCCTTTCTAATTTTTCTTTCTTTTCCTTGCTTTTATTTTGCATTAATTCCCATCGCCAATCTCTTTCCACTTATGACTGTAAGACTATAACTTGTTGCTGGCAATCCTTATGATTTATATTGATATATTGATCATCAATTGTGTTGTAAATGCTGTACCTTGATGAACGTATCTTTTCTTTTATGTACACTGAGAGCATATGCACCAAGACAAATTCCTTGTGTGTCCAATCACACTTGGCCAATAAAAAATTCTATTCTATTCTATTCTAATTTCTATTGTTATTTTAACTTTCAATAAAATTACTCTATAAAAAAATGCAAGGGCTAGCTACTCATGTTCTTACAATTAATCACCATTTATTTTACCATGAAAATTGTTTTGCAGGCACCTTTAGAAACTCCTTCTACCACAGTTCATGTATGCAGCTTTCATTTTTCTTAGGAAGATCAAGAAAACACTTTCCTTGAGAAACATATACATTGATTCAAATAAAATTTAGACCAGATTTTTTAAAAAAAACTAGGGTTGGTGGGCAAAATTCTAGAAAAAAGAAACATAGTACATTAATCTTACATTGGGTTACAGCAGTAAAATTCCTCTATACTCAACGTTGGAAAGATTCTACTACACTGGCAATAGAAGAATGGTTAGTAAAAGGGATAGAACTGGAACAGGTGAGCCAAAATTAATGGCTCTCATTAGAGAAACGACATTGGCAACATTTATTTCTAATGGAAACCATTGGTGGGCTTTTTACAAAAAGTAAAAAATAAATGACATGTGGATTGACAGATTAACAGAGTTGGAATGGACCTTGTAGGTCATCTAGTCCAACCCCCATCCAACCCCGCCCAAGCAGGAGACCCTGCACCATTTCTGACAAATGGCAGTCCAATCTCTTCTTGAAAGTCTCACGTGATGAAGCTCCCACAACTTCCGAAAGCAACTTCTGTTCTCTTGGTTGATTGTTCGAATTGTCAGGAAATTCCTCCTTATTTCCAGGTCTCTCCTTGGTCAGTTTCCATCCATTATTCCTTGTTTGGCCTTCAGGTGCTTTGAAAAACAGCTTGACCCCCCCAATTCCTCTCTGTGGCAGCCCCTCAAATATTGGAAGACTGCTCTCCTGTCTCCCCTGGTCCTTCTCTTCACTAGACTAGCCAGGCCCAGTTCCTGCAACCGTTCATCGTATGTTTTGGCCTACAGTCCCCTCATCATCCTGGTTGCTCTTCTCTGCACTTTTTCTAGAGTCTCAACATCTTTTTATAGTGTGGGGACCAAAACTGGATGCAGCATTCTAGGTGTGGCTTTACTAAGGCTTTATAGAGCGGCATTAGGACCTCCCTTGATCTTGATTGTATCCCTCTGTTAATACAATTTAGGATTGTGTTGCCTTTTTTGGCTGCCACTGCACAAGGCTGGCTCATATTTATCTGGTTGTCCACTAAGACTCCAAGATCCCTCTCACAGTTCCTGCTATTTGATGATTAGTAAAAACTATTGACATTTGGAAAGTGGATTCTGTACTACATGTAATCTTTGACTTACAGCAATTCACCTAGTGACTGTTCAAGGTTACCACAGCACTGAAAAAAGCGACTTATGACTGTTTTTCACCCTTGCACCATCTTCGTGGTCATGTGATCAAAACTTGGAGAGTTTGGTAACTGGCTCATATTTATGACTGTTGCAGTGTCCAGGGGACATATGATCCCCTTTTGTGGTCTTCTGACAAGGAAAGCGTGCATAAGAGCACAAAAGTGCCTACCATTCCTGTCCTATTGTTGTTGTGTCTTGCCCGCTCTCACCGCAGCCGGGGCCTTCTTATCTGCTTCCGAACGCTGAGGAATGTCCTAGTATGCCTCCCGGCCCCAGCCCTGGCTCCATGCCCAGACAGGCTGAGGAGGAGGAAGCACTTCCCGGCCCCAGCCCTGGCTCCATGCCCAGGCAAACGGAGCAACTAGACCCCTCCCCCTCCCCCACAGCATGTGAGCCTGAGGGAGGTCAATTACCAACAGCTGCCGACTGGAGTGACCCTCGCTTCAGAAGAATTGATAGGCGGCGGCGGCAGAAGGAAGGGAGGGGCAGGCCTGGATAAGTGCTGAGTCATGGAGCCACACCCCATGGCCTATATAAAGGATCTGCTTTCTGGCAGTCTCTGAGTCAGGCAAAGTCTAAACATATCTTGCTGAAGTCACTTTCTGGTCTCCTGCCTGCCTTGAGAACTTTGCTAGGACTTTGGCAGAGCTGCAGAGGCACGCCTGATTCGGATTTCCCTGACCCGGCCGTCAGCGGAGGAGTGGGACACGACAATTGTTCCCTTCATTATATCAAATTAATATAGCTGATACATTTTTTACTTATATATGTATATATATATATATATTTTCTTTATGATATGTTGTTTTATTTATGACAATGTTATCTTCTGGCTGTACACCGCCCTGAGTCCCTAGGGAGAAGGGCGGTATAAAAATTTAATAAATAAAATAAAATAAATAATGTTTGTGTATACTGTTGTGACAAAATGAAATAAAAAAAAATCAGTGGGGAAGCCAGATTCACTTATCAACCGTGTTACTAACTTAATAATTTCAGTGATTCACTTAACAATTGTGGCAAGAAAGGACATAAAATGGGGCAGCAACTGTCCTTTTGCTTAGCAACAGGAATTTTGAACTCAGTTGTGGTTATAAGTCAAGGACTATCTGTATTCTCCTAAACTAAGGGCTGAATAACTAAACTTTGTGTTGTGACCCAAGTTCCTGGACCCGGACTCCTGGACTCGGATGATTCAGAAAGTGAGGGAGAAGACCTGGCCAGCCCTGCTTCTCTTGAGCCCTTTTCCTCCCTGGCACCCACTCAAAGGGAGGAGGAGGGGCCGGCAAAGCCTGATTCCCTGGAGCCTTCTTCTGATTTGGCATCGCCCCAAGAACAGTTTTGGAGTGATGCAAGATTACGAAGACGTGACCGGCGTGCGCAGCAGCGGAAGAGTTGGGACAAAGCCAAGTCATAATTGTCATGCAGTGACATCTGCAGAGACTATAAATAGGAGGCGGGACTTCCTGGTTTTTTGTCTTGGACAAAGCAATGAATTTGCGCGGGCAAACTGTATCAATGGAGGGAAGAATATATTCGTGAGTAATCTTATCTGTAATTTTCTTGTTATCTCCAGAAACTTGGCAGGCCCGTGGGTAGACGTAGCCAGGACATTTATATATATGTAAATAAATCAGAAAAGGAGGCCTCTGACTGACTCTTTGCTGGGAGTATTGGGGGAAGGGAAACAGAACACTTTGTAAAAGAAGCTGGAAGTCACTTTCTTTTTATATTTCTGGTTTTTTCTCTCCTCACGGTTATTTCTTTTCTGTACTCCTATCTTCCATCTTTCTCTTTATTCTTTCTATCCATCCTTCTTTCTGGTCATTTCTGTTTGTTAGGTTTTATCCTTATGTTCTAAAAAACTGTAATAAAGTTAAAAGTCTGTAGAGATTCTCCATCATCCAAGTCAGGGTTGTCCCAAAGGTGCTTTTTTCAGGAGGCAACTGGACTTTCTGATTTTTCTTTGAAGACATTTCGCTTCTCATCCAAGAAGCTTCTTCCACTCTGACAGAATAGTAGGGAATGGAAGGATTGATACTCCTTGCAGACAGCTGGTCCTTTGCATCCTTTTAGAGGGTTATTGAGGCCACTTGGAGGTTTATTTCTGTCCTCAGGGTCACCTGAGTGGTGCAAATGGTTCCTGTAGTCTGCAATTTTTCCCTCTGGAAATCCATTTCTGTTCCCACACCATCCAAAGGGTGTCTATTCCAAATTGTATAGCTAAACGTCTTTAGAGATTCTCAGTCATCCAGATCATGGTTGTCCCAAAGGTGCTTTTTCAGGAGGCAACTGGACTTTCTCATTTTTTCTTTGAAGACATTTTCGCTTCCAGAGGGGAAAAAAATGCAGACTGCAGGAACCAGGAGCACTACTCAAGTGTGACCGTGAGGACACAGACAAATTTCCAAGTGCCTCAATGACCCTCTAAAAGGATGCAAGTGACCAGCTGTTCATGAGGAATATAAATCTCTCCATTGCCCTCCATCTAACCAGAGCTGAAGAAGCTACTTGGATGAGAAGCAAAATGTCTTCAAGAAAAAACAAGGAAGTTCAGTTGCCTCCTGAAAATGTACCTTTGTAATAAAGTTATGTTTTAAAAAACCTTCCTCCCAAAATGAGGGCTATGCTTTCTTCAAGCACTTGAGGATCTTGCTCAGGGCCCCTTTCACCTCTCTGTTATGGAGGGTGTAGATCAAGGGATTCAGCATAGGGGTGATGATGCAGAACATGGTGGAGATCAAAGCATCAACCTCCAGAGAGTATCCAGCACTGGGCTGGTTGTAATTCATACTTCCATTACCAACAAACAAAGTTACCACACTTATGTGTGATGCACAAGTGGAGAAGGCTTTGCGCCTGCCGGTGTTGGAGCGAATTCGCATAATGGAGACCAGAATATAGACATAGGACAGGATGATGAAGAGGAAGGGGCTGAGGCCTACAAAGATGCTGGTGATGTGATTGGCCAATTCGTTGGCCCAGGTATCACTGCAGGCAATTTTCAATAATGGGGGAACATCACAAAAGATGTGAGGAATGTTGTTGTTTCCACAAAAGTCCAACCTAGAGGCCAAGGAAACATGGAAGGCCGAGTGTAGGAAGCCCCAGAGCCAAATGCCCACAGACAGCTGGATGCAAACCTTGCCCCTCATCAGGTGGGGATAGTGCAAAGGTTGGCAGATGGCAGCATAGCGGTCGTAGGCCATGGCGGCCAGCAGGGCCAACTCACTTCCGGCAAAGCCAATCAGGAAGAAGGCTTGTGCCAGGCACTGGTTGTAGGAGATGGTGTGATGCCGGCGTAGGAAGTTCACCAGGATCTTTGGTACCACCACAGAAGAAAGGCAGATATCCAAGCAGGAGAGCTGGCTGAGGAAGAAGTACATGGGGGTGCGGAGACCAGAATCCAGGAGAGTTAAGACTATGATCATGATGTTGCTCATCAGAGTGGCCAAATAGGCAGCCAGCAGCACCAGGAAAAGGTGGGTTTCATAGCTCAGCAGGTTGGAGAAACCCAGGAAGAGGAATTCTGTGACCTGTGTTTGGTTTTGTGCATTCATGAAGAAAAAAAATTGTGCAGCTGAGAAGAGAGGAAAAAGAATGTGAAGACACGAAAAGAGTCAATGGTCCTTGGAAAATGCATGGAAGAAATCCTTCCATGTAGGGGTCCTTTGTGCTCTCTGAGCTTGAGGAATTTTTCACTTCAGTGAAACATCTTCAAGGAAAACCAAAGTCCAGTTGCCTTTTGGAAAAAAACCCACATCTTTGGGACATCTCTGAGATCGGTTGTTTTCTTGCAGGATGTTTCATTACCCAAACTAAGTACGGCAACATCATCAGCACTAGAAACATCACATCACGAGCACTGATGATGTTACCTAGTTTGGGTCATGAAATGTCTGCAAGAAAACAGCAAAGCTCAGAGAGCACCAAGGACCCTCCGTGTCAACCCTGAGCTACATCTATTCTCTTTCAGAAGTAAAATTGACTGCTTCCTAATACTATTTGATTGCTTATTTGTACCCTATGACTATCAGTAAGTGTCGTACCTTAGAATTCTTGACAAATGTGTCTTTTCTTTTATGTACACTGAGAGCAGATGCACCAAGACAAATTCCAAAGTCCAATCACACTTGGCCAATAAAAAATTCTATTCTATTCTATTCTATTCTATTCTATTCTATTCTAATCCTATTCCTCTATTCTATTCTATTCTATTCTAAAATTACAAAATCATTCTTTGGGGTCTCCATGGGACTGTAGGGGATGAAATTTTAGGGATCTCCTCCACTTCAGTGAACCCCTGATTCCTCAAGATATTTGGATTAGAATTAGATGCAAGGAAATTGTGTGTTCAGACCCAGAGGAGCAGAGCTTAATTCTCTCCATTTCGGGAGAATTTGGTATGAAAACTCTGAGGAACATCTCTTCCAAGCTTGATATCAGAACCATATTCTAGAAGGATCTAGTAATGGGTTAGCTTTGATTTTCCAAAGGGACCTACTCATTTCCTCGTAAATTATCCATCTCCAAAGGGTACCAACAATTTGAGAAAGCTGTGAAGATCCACCAAGTTAAAGATCTGACTATCCTTTTCCTACACTGCACCATTCCTTGTTCCTAAACCATGTTGCTGAAGCTGAAGACAGAATGAACAAAGAGCATCTGAATCAAAGGCACATTGAATGTCCATCGTACTTCCTCTACGGTACTTTTCTTTTCTTTTCTGTACACTGAGAGCATATGCACCAGGACAAATTCCTTGTGTGTCCAATCACACTTGGCCAATAAAAATTCTATTCTATTCTATTCTATTCTACTTCAGTGGTCTTTGTCCTTCCATATTTTCTCTTTATCTCATGTCAACTCTCTCATTCATTCAGGGTTCAACCCAGCCCCAATTATGCCTCCGGATGTCTTGTCCTGTCCCTGACTTCAACACAGAACTTGCCTGCCTATCTTAAAGCCTTAAAGGTCTTGGTATGATGTTCACCCACCTCCTTTAAATGAAGGTCTTTTTAAATTCAGATTCCCATCAACATATGAGATTATCATATATGAGATTATCCAAGAAAGTGGCCTTGCTAGAAACAGATTTAATACTGTAACACATTTCTACTGTCTTGATGGAACCCAGAAAGTAATTGATACGTTGAAATTTGACCCAAAGATTGTGGGATCAGGAAGACAACGTGGTGCCTTTGGTTTCTAGAGGGGCTTCAGGAAAGCTTGCTTTCCAAGTAGATGGAGATGTTAGAGTAAAGGAGCCCCTTTGAAGACACCTCTTGAAAACCTAAAGCAACATCTTCCTCTTTATCTTCCTCATCAAAATGATGGTGCTATACATCATGTCTGGCAGGGGGTTGTTTCCACCTTGCTACCATGACTAATATCAACATACAAGCCATAGTTGACTTGTATTCCATGAAGATGTTGGTTTAATTATCTTGAATCTGGATCCCCCTCAAGTTCACTTGCCTCTCCTATAACAAAACTGTGGTCAAATGTGAGTCTTAAGCAGAAGAAGGACTTGGCCACTCCTGTGATTCCCTAGGTCAGGGGTCGGTGACCTTAAACACTCAAAGAGCCACAAAGGTCCTAACCGGAAGCCCCCATTCAATTCTGGAGCTAAACGGACGTCCGGTTCCCACATCATAGTCTCCTCCTAGCATGGCATCCTTTTTCCTTTGTTGACCAGAAATCCAGTTCCCCCACCATAGAGTCTCCTCCTAGCATGGCGTCCTTTTTCCTCTACCTGTCCTAACCAAAAGCCCTATCAATTGTGGAGCCAACCAGCAACAGGGAGCCGCAGCAGAGGGATGAAAGAGCTACATGTGGCTCCAGAGCCCCGGGTTGCTGACTCCTGCCCTAGGTGGAGATTCCTGATCCCTCCTTCCATACCCAGAATCTCCTTACATTGCACCCCACCATAAATGGAAGGAGAATCCTTGATGGACCACAAAGCAGCTCACCTTTGCTGGTTATCCCACCTGCAGAAGACCACATGGAGCTGAAACAAGCTCATCCTCTTCTCAAGTTCTCCCACAGTTGGGCTCCAATACAATGAAGTGAGAGCCCACACTCTCCCCACAAAGCAGGAAGGGAAGCGTTTGGACGTTCATCCTTACAACAGAGCAAGTCTCATAGTTCCTTGCATTATCCATGGCAGGTGGTGCTCATGGGGGCAATTATGACTTGGCATATGGACCTTGGAATATTCCTACCTGGGATCCTGCAGGGAGGAGAGCTGGGAGGGCAGACAGCAGAGACCCTCTGGGGCAAAACTGAGTCCTCTGGGACTTGTTAGAAAATGCAGCACAATTTTCTTGTGTCAAATTCAGGAGATGGTGTGTGGGGGGGGAGAATGGGAAAGAAAAAGCAGAAGAATCATTTCCAGATCTGAGCTTGTAATCAATGCAACCAGAATGCAGCTGCGCGAGTGGTAATGGGAGCCGCTCGTGGCTCCCACGTAACACCACTGCTCCGTAGTCTGCACTGGCTTCCTGTAGTCTTTCGGGTGCGCTTCAAGATTCTGGTTACCACCTTTAAAGTGCTCCATGGCTTAGGACCCGGGTACTTATGAGACCGCCTGCTGTTACCTTATGCCTCCCACCGACCCGTACGCTCTCACAGAGAGGGCCTTCTCAGGGTGCCATCCGCCAAACAATGTCAGCTGGCGGCCCCCAGGAGTAGGGCCTTCTCTGTGGGAGCACCGACGCTCTGGAACGAACTCCCCCCTGGCTTACGTCAAGTGCCCGATCTTCGGACCTTTCGTCGTGAGCTAAAAACATATTTATTCATTCAAGCAGGACTGGCATAAATAGTTGATTTTAAATTGGGGTTTTAGTAATATTTTAAATTTCTAAATCTTTTAAATTATCGGCCGTTTAATAATAGTTTATTTTAATTTCTTTTAATTGTATATATTCTGTATTTTATTCTGGCTGTACACCGCCCTGAGTCCTTTGGGAGAAGGGCGGTATAAAAATTTAATAAAAAAATAAATAAAAAAAAGAATTTGCTTTTAGCTAGTGCTCTAGAAATGACTCCAGAAGATTTTGTTTTTTAAAAAAAGGCAAGGCATTTTAAAGTCTTCTTCCCTCTTGTGGAAGACTGCAAAAGTATGACAATGATTTGTTCAGTCAGTCTTTGAAGTTACAGTGGTGCTGACTGATTGATTGATTATATTTGAGAACTGCCCATCTCCCTCATAGACGGACTGTCAACCATCCCACTAGGTTAGACACAAAAAGAAACTCCTGAGACATTTTGTTTTTAGAATAGAATAGAATTTTTTATTGGCCAAGTGTGATTGGACACACAAGGAATTTGGCTTGGTACATATGCTCTCAGTGTACATAAAAGAAAAGATACGTTCATCAAGAATCATAAGATACAACACTTAATGATAGTCATAGGCTACAAATAAGCAATCAGGAAACAATCAATATAAAATATAAATCATAAGGATACAAGCAACAAAGTTACAGTCATACAGTCATAAGTGGAAAGAGATTGGTGATGGGAACGATGAGAAGATTAATAGTAGTGCAGATTCAGTAAATAGTCTGACAGTGTTGATGGAATTATTTGTTTAGCAGAGTGATGGCATTCGGGGGAAAACTGTTCTTGTGTCTAGTTGTTCTGGTGTGCAGTGCTCTATAGCGTCGTTTTGAGGGTAGGAGTTGAAACAGTTTATGTCCAGGATGTGAGGGATCTGCAAATATTTTCACGGCCCTCTTCTTGATTCGTGCAGTATACAGGTCCTCAATGGAAGGCAGGTTGGTAGCAATTATTTTTTCTGCAGTTCTAATTATCCTCTGAAGTCTGTGTTTTTCTTGTTGGGTTGCAGAACCGAACCAGACAGTTATAGAGGTGCAAATGACAGACTCAATAATTCCTCTGTAGAACTGAATCAGCAGCTCCTTGGGCAGTTTGAGCTTACTGAGTTGGCGCAGAAAGAACATTCTTTGTTGTCCTTTTTTGATGATGTTTTTGATGTTATTTGTCCATTTTAGCAAGATTCTAACTTTACTGAAGATTCCACGTGATTACAGAAGGAGAAAAAACCAGCTCTAATGTTTCCCCATAAAAACAGCAGAGGCAAACTTTCCCTTTGTCCACTGGACCTCCTGCTATCCATTGCCCACCAATCATTTGCATTCACTTTGTTTTGGGAACAATCTGACTTCCCAGTCGAATGATTTTGTAGAGTCTGGTCTGTCTCAGGCTTTCAGCTGGCTGACATGCAATCCTCATTTCCCTTACATTCCAATGCCTTCCCTGCCTTCTTCCGTAACAAATTAAAAGCATAAAAGTGTAAAAATTTTAAAAGGCAACAAATTTTAAAATCCATTGAGTGGCAGAGGGGCACAATTTCAGCGTGCTAACCACCCCCATGGCTGTGGGCTCATCTGTGCACCCTAAGCAAGGCTGCTGAGCAACGTTTTAAACCTTTCCGTAATTCCAGGACAATGCAGGTCATCCACATCTCCGAGGGGAAAATATTCCAATATTCCAATATTGCATATTGGAATATGCAATATTCCATTGCATATTCCAGGCAGGAGAAGAAGCAATGGGTGGAAACTAATCAAGGGGAGAAGAAACCTAGAACTAAGAAGAAATTTCCTGACAGTGAGAACAATTAATCAGTGGAACAACTTGCCTGCAGAAATTGTGGGTGCTCCAACATTGGAAGTTTTTAAGAAGAGATCGGACAACCATTTGTCTGGAATGGGATAGGGTCTCTTGCCTGAGCAGGGGGTTGGACTAGAGAACCATTGTATCCAGGACACTGTCTAACCATCTCATCATCCATTCGCCTTCCGTCTTTCTCCAAGGTTTCTTCCAACTCTGTAATTTTTTTTTATTTTGTCACAACAGGATACACAAGCATCAACATAAAACAACAAAATATCATATAAGCAAAAGTATGCAATAACTATATTAATTGGATATAATGAAAGAAAACAATAGGACAGGAACGGTAGGCACGTTTGTGCTGTTATGCACGCCCCTTACAGACCTCTTAGGAATGGGGTGAGGTCAATGGTAGTTTTTGGTTAAAGCTTTTGGGAGTTGGAAAAGAGACCACAGAGTCAGGTAGTGTGTTCCAAGCGTTAACAACTCTGTTACAAAAGTCATATTTTGTAAATTCTGTTCTGTTCACATCCAAGATGGGGGTTCTGTTATTCTTAGCTTCTACCATGTCCATATTTCATTTCCTACATTGGCCCTTTGACTATCCAAATGTCTTATTCTTCATCTGAATACTATTTTAGAGCTTGTCTTTGCTCTGGGGCAGGGGAATATAGTTTAGGAGGTGTTGCATTTAATTGTAGATTGCTTGACAAACTATATTGATTGGGTAGAACACAAATGCTGGAGTCACTGAGTTTTCATTAAGCTGCAAAGTCCAACTTTTAATGTTATTACAACAACTGCCCAAAAAATTTCTTATGGAAATGCATCACAGATGCCTTTTGAAAAAGCACTTCTACCCCAATTCATGCACAATATTTAAAATTATTCTAATCATGTCTTTATTTTAATCCAATAGTTTTTAGCTTCTGGGCATGTCCACCACATATGAAAATAAGATCCTGGTGACATTTCCAACTGGTGACATTTCCAACATTTAGCTAATTTATCTTTAAACATTTTTGCCAATTTCTCAGGAGGCATGTGCCATCTATAAAACATTTTATATTGATTTTCTTTATATGCAGAAGAAATGACTCAACAACATATTGCTTTAAAACCGGAGCTGTTTTTATTGGGTATCCTACCAGAGAAAATTAAAGAAAATATTTACTTGATTTTACTTGTTTTTAAATAAATTTTTACTTATTTACTTATTTTTATTTAAATTATAAATTAAATTATAAACTTATTTTTATTTAAATTATAAATAAATTTTACTTATTTACTTGATTCTAAGTTTAGAAAACTTAGAACTCCGCCGCCTCCGACAGGACCTGTGCTTAACTCATAGAATCATCTATTGCAATGTCCTTCCTGTTGAAGACTACTTCAGCTTCAATCGCAACAATACACGAGCACACAATAGATTTAAGCTTAATGTTAACCCCCCCAATCTTGATTGCAGAAAATATGACTTCAGTAACAGAGTTGTTAATGCTTGGAATACACTACCTGACTCTGTGGTCTCTTCCCAAAATCCCCAAAGCTTCAACCAAAAACTGTCTACTATTGACCTCACCCCATTCCTAAGAGGTCTGTAAGGGGCGTGCATAAGAGCATAAGCGTGCCTACCGTCCCTGTCCTAATGTTTCCTTTCATTATATCCAATTAATATAGTTATTACATACTTATACTCATATATATGCTTATATATTATATAGCTATTTCATTTCATGTTAATGCCTATATATACTGATATGACAAAATAAAATAAAATAAAATAAAATAAAATAAAATATACAGGTAATAGCAGCAAGAATTATTTTTTCACAAAATTGGAAAACAGAGAAAATACCCCTGGAAGGAGAAGTTATAAAAAAAAAATAGATTGTGCAGAAATGAATCGATTGATGATCAAAGAAAGAGAGAATTCATAACATTTTAAGATATGGGATCAATTTTACCATTGGTTAGAAGAAAGATACGAATAAGTAAATTTATAAATATGTAAGAAAATGGTATAACTAGAATATTGAATTAGTGGAAAAAACTGTAACAGATTAAATTGAAAAGCCAGGAAGAAAACACCAAGTCACACAGAAGAAATGACTCATGTACTAAATGTTTGTTTATAAATAAAAAACTTTATTAAAAATATTCAAAATTGTTAAAGACAAAACCACATGGCTTTCTGCAATACCTCCCTCAAATGAATGCTATGCAATCTTCCAGCAGCTGAGAACCTTCCCCAGGGCCCCCTTCACCTCCTTGTTGCGAAGGCTGTAGATCAAAGGGTTGAGCATGGGGGTGACGATGCAGAACATGGTGGAGATCAAAGTGTCCACCTCTAGAGAGTAGCCAGCACTGGGCTGGTTGTAGTTCACAAAAGCGTTTCCAACAAAGAGTGTTACTACAGCAAGGTGTGAAGCGCAGGTGGAGAAGGCTTTGCGCCTGCCGATCTTGGAGCGGATCTGCAGAATGGAGGACAAAATGTAGAAATAGGACAGGATGATGAGCAGAAGAGGGACAAGACCCACAAAGGTGCCAGTGATGTGAGTGACCAACTCATTGACGGAAGTATCACTGCAGGCAATTTTCAATAATGGGGGAACATCACAAAAGATGTGAGGAATTTGATGATTTCCACAAAAATCCAACCTGGAAGCCAGAGCAGTGTAGATAGCTGAGTCCAGGAAGCCCCAGAGCAAAATGGCCACAGACAGCTGGATGCACAACTTGCCCCTCATCAGGTGGGCATAGTGCAAAGGCTGGCAGATGGCAGCATAGCGGTCATAGGCCATGACGGCCAGCAGTGCTGGCTCACATCCGGCAAAGCCAATCAGGAAGAAGGCTTGTGCCAGGCACTGGTTGTAGGAGATGGTGTACTGCTGGCATAGGAAGTTCACCAGGATCTTTGGAACCACCACAGAAGAAAGGCAGATATCCAAGCAGGAGAGCTGGCTGAGGAAGAAGTACATGGGGGTGTGGAGACGGGAATCCCGGAAAACCAGAATTATGATCATGAAGTTGCCCATCAACGTGGCCAAATAGGCAGCCAGGAACACCAAGAAAAGTTGGATCTGGTGTCCCCGAAGTCTGGAGAATGCCAGGAAGATAAATTCTGTCCTTTGTGTTTGGTTATATGAATCCATGAGAAGAGAAGAAGTTTTATCTGGGAAGAGAAAATTGAGCAAGGGAAGAAATTAGAATTAATAGCACAGTAAAATGAGTTAAATCATCACCCTTTAGAACTTCATTTTATTTTATTTTATTTTATTTTATTTATTTATTTATTTATTTATTTTGTCACACAGTATATATAAGCATAAGCATGAAATAATTATACAATATATAAGCATATATACAAGCATAAGTATGTAATACCTATATTAATTGGATATAATGAAAGGACACAATAGGACAGGAACGGTAGGCACGCTTGTGCTCTTATGCACGCCCCTTACGGATCTCTTAGGAATGGGGTGAGGTCAATAGTAGACAGTTTTTGTTTGAAGCTTTGGGGATTTTGGGAAGAGACCACAGAGTCAGGTAGTGTGTTCCAAGCATTAACAACTCTGTTACTGAAGTCATATTTTCTACAATCGAGATTGGAGCGGTTAACATTAAGCTTAAATCTATTGTGTGCTCGTGTATTGTTGCGATTGAAGCTGAAGTAGTCTTCAACAGGAAGGATGTTGTAGCAGATGATTTTATGAGTTAAACTCAGGTCATGTCGAAGGCGGTGGAGTTCTGACTTTTGGCCATTCTATGGGCCAGGTCGCTCCACATCTTCTGTGGTCTTTCACGGCTTGTTTGAACTCAGACTAGTTAATGTCATTTAGGTCATAAAACATCTGCAAGAATCAACAAAGCTCAGAGATCATTGAGAACTCTTCATTTCAACCCTGAGCTACAAATATTCTCATTTATCGGCAAGATCAATATATAATAATTAGTTGAACTAGATTGCATGCAGATGATGTTCCGTTGACTATCTTGAACCCGGAAGAATCTCCTCAGTAGTTTCCATAACAAAAGAAGCTGGAATCTCTTACCTGTAAATTTCTGGCTCATAACTTTCAACCAAGGAGATGTTTGGTCAAATCAAAGTCCATGTTTGGAGCAGCAGATAAAGCTAAGAAGGAGAGCAGATGCTGCATTGGTGTTGATTACAACTTGTGATCTATTGTGAGTCTCAAGCAGAAGGGCTTGGCCACCTCTGAGATTCCCTAAAAGGAGATTCCTGGGTTGTATCTTCCATTCCTGATCCCTCTCCTCATAAAGCTCCAAATCTCCTTACATTGTCACCCCATCATGAATGGAATGAGAAGCCTTGATAAACCACAAAGCAGCTCACCTTTGCTGGTCACCCCACCTGCAGAAGATCGGTTGTGGATGAAGCAGAATCTTCTTCCCCCACCCAAGTTCTCCCAGAGTTGGGCTTTGATGCAATGAAGGGAAAGCCAACACTCTGCCAAGAGAGCAGGAAGGGAGGTGTTTGGACGTTCATCCTTAGAACAGAGCTAGTCTCCTAGTTGCTTGCATTATCCATGGCAAGTGGTACTCATGGGGGAAATTATGCCTTGGCGTGAGGGCCTGGCTGGGGTCCTCCAGGGAGTAGAGCTGGGGGGGCAGACAGCAGAGATCCTTGGGGGCAAAGTTGACTTCTCTGGGACTTCTTAGCAGCCCAGGAGAGTTTTCTTGTGCAAGATAATGTACATTAAAGGTGGCATTTAATTTCACTGTACGAGGTGCAAAGACAATAAAGTATGCTAACTAATTCAGGGGATGAGGAGAAACAGGGAGGAAAAAGTAGAAGAATCATTTCCAGATTTGAACTTGAAATCAGTTGTCTCATTTGCTTTTAGCTGGTACTCTAGAATTGACTTCAATAGCATTTAACAAACAAAAAGCAAGGATTTTAAAAGGCTCCTCCTGTTCCTCTGCCTCTCTGCTCTCTGCCTCTGGAGGCTCTGGAGTCCTCACATCGCTCCCAGATGGTCCTGGCCCTATCTCTGCCTCTGATACAGAGCCCTCGTCCGGGCCTTGCCCTGACTCTAGGACTGGCCCATTGTCTTCCCCAGCCTCTTCACTTTCTGACTCTGTTACCGTACACGGGCTCCGTACACGGGCTGCTGACTCCGTACACGGGCTGCTGGTGGACCACAACAGGCGCATGAACAACAGGGGCTGCACATGCATACATGGGGGTGGGATACATGCAAGGGGCCACACATGCATTGCATTTTGGGGGTTCGCTTTGGGCACTTAGTCAGGAAAAGGTTAACCATCACTGGTATAGGTAGTCCTCGTATTATGATGGTTTATTTCAGTGATTGCCTGAAGTTACCATGGTGCTGAATGAGAGGATTTATTGCTTTGAAGTTCCATCCCCTACAGCGCCCCCATGGGGTGGAGTTAAGCATGTCATCAGCTTAGAGTCATTATGTTGCCACAAATGGTCCCAGTCCAACTGCCTTGAATTCCGCTGACCATTAACTGGGGCCAATTTACTAATGTAGATTAATGTCAGGTGCAATGGATCAAGATCATGTGTTACGCTGCATTTCAAACATTTAATGTTCATTTGCACAGGACTGGAAAAATGAGGAAACACCTACAGAAGAAGCAACAATCAGGAAAAAAAAAAATTAGGCTGTGCAGAAACGGACAGACTGACACCGAAGATAAAAGAAAAAGAAGACACAGACTATTTCCAAATATGGGACTTGTTTTACAAATGGTTAGACAACAGAGGTAGAAACTAGGAACTGGAAAAATAGTATTATGTAAGCAAATTAACCCAGACAACACACTGTTCACAAAGCACTTATGTGTGTAAAGAGAAAATATATAAATAAATAATAAAAACTTTTTTTAAAAAAAATAATATTCAGGCCTATACATTAGAATCTAGACCACTAAAGTTCAACATCAAATTGGCACCAGTGAAGGGTCAATGGAATTCAAGGGAGGGAGGGGTACTTTGATCTTGTGGGGCAACATTAAGCTGATGATGAGCTTAATTCCACCCCAAGCGCTTCCTGCTCTTGACCTACAGATATCCTGCTTTGGAAGAGATTTTGTTACATAAGGAATCTAATAAGAAGTATTTACACTTTATAATGCCTTGGTAAGGCCACACTTGAAATCCTGCATCTATTTTTGGTCGCCACAATATAAAAAAAGATGTTGAGACTCTGGAAAGAGTGCAGAGCAGAGCAACAAAGATGATGAGGGGACTGGAGGCTAAAACATATGAAGAACGGTTGCAGGAATTGGGCATGGCTAGTCTAGGAAAGAGGAAAACCAGGGGTGACATTGTTTGTTTGTTTGTTTGTCAATGAGTACAAGGAAACAAGTAACAGTATAGATATAGACATGGATACATGAAAAAAAACAGCCTGTTTTTTGCCCTCTGGGCATTCGCAGAAGGTCCAAAATCGCATGTGACACACACACACACTTCCAAACTGGTAGGGAAGCTAAGTAGATTTCACCCCTGGTCAGACGTGGCTGAATGCTTAAAAACAACAATACACAAATATCTTTTCAGTCTGACGGTTTGCATCTCAGTGAGACTAGACAATGTCCAATAGCATTCAAGGGACGATCGGTCTTTGTGCTCACATAAGGACTCCAGATCAATTCCATGTTTGACTCCTTCCACCAGCTTGGCCAGTCTCTCTCCTGCAGCTATGACATTTTCTTAGGATGACATTTAATGATGGCCAGCTGGACTTTGTGATAATAAGACTCCATGGCTACTTATGCAGCACCCAAGTATGAGGCTAGTTTTGTGAAATGCATCACCTGGGAAAAATATTCTTCTACCCTGCCTGAGGGTAGAGAACTTGTGAAGGTGCCTGGAAGGAATTTGGAGTGAACAGAGATTGTGAAGGGAATACAGGAAAAAGTCACACAGGGATTTTAACTTCCAGAAGACTTACTGGTACATTGTTTGTGGTCTTTATTTTTTATTTATTCATTTGAAACATGCATATAGCCACCCATCTTCTAACCAACTCTGGAAGGCCCTCAGTTAAACTTAAAATAATGTGTGAAACCATATGAAAACTAGAAAACTGAACTCATTAAAACATTGACAACAGCAAAGACCTGGCGCCAAGTCAACAGATTTATGTTCAATTATCCAACTTTATCTCAGAACTTGGTGGGAAAGGTCTTCAAAGCTTTAGGGATGGTTAAGGGGGTAGAAACCTGCTGAGAGTCAGAGGAAAGAGGGTTCTGTAGGGCATGCAAAAGGTCCACTTCCTTCCTTCCAGTAGATGACAATATTTGGGAGAAGGGACTAGGACCATGCTCACCCTAATTTGTAGGACAGGTTGATGACCTTAGGAAAAGGGGATTGTGTGACAACTTAGTCCAAGTAGGGTCTTAGTAGGGCTAAGACCAGCATCTTGAATTGCACCCAGAAGAAACTAGAAGTTAGTGCAAGAAGCTCAGGCAACCAACGAGTGACATGGACAACCCAGGGGCAGATATTGCTGTCCATGCTGCTGCATTCTGGAACTCTTCAAGGGCAGCACCGGGTAGAATGTATTGCAGTCATCCAAAAGGAAAGGGACCAATATGTCAGAACAAGGATCATTATGTAACATGCAGAGAACCAATAGGAAAGAGACAAAGAAGGTATTAAAGGCTGGAAATAAGACAAACAGAAGCATGTAATTCAATCCAAAATATACTTTTGTCATTCATAATTATACTCTCCATAATTTTTTTAACATTGCAGTCATCCTGGGCTTCTACTACGTCCGTACTTTGTTTCCTACACAGGGCTTCTCCCCTGAATATTCAGCTGTCGTTCCCACTCCGCATTTGAATCCTGAATCTTACTATGAGCTGCGTCTTTGCTTTGGGGAGGTGGAGTCTAGGATAGGAGGAAAATGCTGGACTTCCTTGCAGGTTCCTTAACCAACTAAATTGGCCAGGTGGAACATCAAATGCTGAAGTCACTGAGTTTTATTAGGATGCAAGGTCCAGTTTCTCATGTCCTCAAAACAACTGTGTGAGGTTTTTTCTCATGGAAATAACTTAATAGGTGCCTTGAGAAAGTACTTCTACCCCAGTTCACTTTTGTCCTGGTTAAAGGCTCAAACACATGAAGTTCAGCATCCCCACCCACCCCCACCCACCAAAATCAATACCATGCTGTCTTCCGGCAGCTGAGAACCTTCCTCAGGGCCCCCTTCACCTCCTTGTTGCGGAGGCTGTAGATCAAGGGGTTCAGCATAGGGGTGACGATGCAAAAGGATGTGGAGATTAGTGTGTCGGTCTCTATGGAGTAGCCAGCACTGGGCTGGTTGTAGTTCAAGTATCCATTTCCAACGCAGAGAGTTACCACAGCAATGTGTGATGCACAAGTAGAGAAGGCTTTGCGCCTGCCGGTGTTAGAACGAATCTTCAAAATAGAGCTCAAAATTAAAAAATAGGACAGGATGATGAAGAGGAAGGGACCGAGGCCCACAAAGATGCCGGTGATGTGATGGGTCAATTCATTGACCCAGGTATCACTGCACGCAATTTTCATTAACGGGGGAACATCACAAAAGATGTGAGGAATGTTGTTATTGCCACAAAATTCCAACCTGGAAGCCAGAGCAGTGTAGATAGCTGAGTCCAGGAAGCCCCAGAGCCAAATGGCCACAGACAGCTGGATGCACAACTTGCCCCTCATCAGGTGGGCATAGTGCAAAGGCTGGCAGATGGCAGCATACCGGTCATAGGCCATGATGGCCAGCAGTGACGGCTCACATCCCGCAAAGCTCATCAGGAAGAAGGCTTGTGCCAGGCACTGGTTGTAGGAGATGGTGTGCTGCTGGCGTAGGAGATTCACCAGGATCTTTGGTACCACCACAGAAGAAAGGCAGATATCCAAGCAGGAGAGCTGGCTGAGGAAGAAGTACATGGGGGTGTGGAGACGGGAATCCAGGAGAACCAGAAATATGATCATGAAGTTGCCCAGCAGGGTAACCAAATAGGCAGCCAGGAACACCAAGAAAAGTTGGATCTCTTGGCTCAGAAGTCTGGAAAATGGCAGGAAGATAAATTCTGTCCTCTGTGTTTGGTTGTTGGACTCCATGAGGATCCCTGTCTAACAAAATGAAATTCAGTGGTGAGAAAAGCCAGATTCAAACGAATGCAGAGGTGTATTATAGCTGGAACCTGGCTTAAGAAGTGACTGGACAGCCCTTTTCTGGAATAGTATAAGGTCTCCTGCTTGAGCAGAGGGTTGGACTAGAAGACCTCCAAGGTCCCTTCCAACTTATTCTCTTATTCTCTCCTTGCCCTTTGCCCTTCAGTAAGGACCTTCAATTCTCTCACTAATTCAGGGTTCAACCCAGGGGTTAAATCAGGCAGGTTCTAACAGGTTCTGGAGAACCGGTAACGGAAATTTTGAGTAGTTTGGAGAACCAGCAAATACCACCTCTGGCTGGCCCCAGAGTCGGGTGGGAATGGGGATTTTGCAGTATCAGTCCCCCAGGAGGTGAGGGAATGGAGATTTTGCAATACCCTTCCCCTGCTATGCCCACCAAGCCACGCCCACAGAACCGGTAAGGAAAAATTTTGGATTTCACCCCTGGTTCAACCCAATCCAAATTATGCCTCTGAATCTTCTCCTGCAAAATGCTTGTATTACTCTTAGCTTCAATGCAGAAGAAGGCTGCCATCTCTTGTTCTTGACAGACCTAAAGGTCTTGGGAGAACACTTACCTACCTCCTCTAAATGAAGGTCTATTTAAATTCTGAACCATGGCAAGAGATGATATTTGCAGAGATTATCAAAGGAATTGATCTCGCTAGGAACAGATTTAGTAATAGAACACTTTTCACTTGTCTTGCTGGAGTCCAGAAAACGATTAATATGTGGGAAATGGACCAAGAGCCTTCGAAATCAGAAAGACACTGTGGGGCTTTGTTTTGTAGAAGTGCTTCAGGAGACGATGCTTTCCATGTAGATGGAAAGCATTTTGGGGTAAAGGCTCCCCTTTGAAGACACCGCTTCCAACCTCAAAAGCAACCCCTTCCTCTTCAGGTTGCGTTGATATACGTTACCTCTGAACATTGAAGTTCCACTTTGCTACAATGACTAATAATTAGGTGACTTAGATTGCATGCAGATGATGTCCGTCAACTATCTTGAACCTGGAACCCCCCAGTTTCCTTGTCTGCCCATAACAAAAGAAGATGGAATGCCTACCTGTAAGTGTCCAGCTCCTAACTTTCAACCAAGGAGCTGTTTGGTCAAATCAAAGTCCATGTTTGGAGCAGCAGATAAAGCTAAGAAGGAGGGCAGATGCTGGACTGGTGTTGATTACAACATGTGATCTTTTGTGAGTCTCAAGCAGAAGGACTTGGCCACCTCTGAGATTCCCTAAATGGAGATACCTGGGTGGAATCTCCATTTCTGATCCCTCCTTCCTAATGTCCAAAATCTCCTCACAAAACCACCCCATCAAAAATGGAAGGAGAATCCTTGATGGACTAGAAAGCAGCTCACGTTTGCTGGTTATCCCACCTGCAGAAGTAGAACCATCTTCTCTTCCGCAGTTGGACTCCAATTCAATGAAGTGAGAGCCAACACTCTGCCAAGAGAGCAGGAAGGGAGGTGTTTGGACGTTCATCCTTAGAACAGAACATGTCTCGTAGTTGCTTGCATTATCCATGGCAGGTGGTACTCATGGGGGAAATTATGCCTTGGCATGAGGGCCTGGCAGTATTCCTGCCTGGGGTCCTCCAGGGAGTAGAGCTGGGAGGGGAGACAGCAGAGATCCTTGCGGGCAAAGTTGACTTCTCTTAGCAGGCCCAGGAGACCTTTCTTGCATGACATTCAGGGGATGAGGAGAAATGGAAAAGGGCAAAGCAGAAGAATCATTTCCAGATCTGAATCTGAAATCAGTTGTCTCATTTCCTTTTCGCTGGTGATCTAGAAATAAATCCAAGAGCCATGGTGGCGCAGTGGTTAGAATGCAGCATTGCAGGCTGACTCTGCCCACAGCCAGGAGTTCGATCCTGACCGGCTCAAGGTTGAGTCAGCCTTCCATCCTGCTGAGGTCAGTCAGATGAGGACCCAGATTGTTGGGGGCAAGGGGTTGACTCTGTAAATTGTTTAGAGAGGGCTGGAAAGCAGTATAGAAGTCTAAGGGCTATTGCTGCTTACTGTCTCCCTCCCTCTTCTGGGAGGTTAACTTCCTGTTAAAATGATGAGTTCAGTGACCCTTTGAAATGATGATGGTGTTGGGATTTACAACCAGTTCCTGAAGTCGCAGCCATGGTAGTTGCCCCACAGTCCACAGGGCCATAATTCAGGCCTTTGGCCAAGTGAGTGTGATGGCTACACTGGATAACCAATGTTTGGAAAGAAAACAGACCAAGCTTCCAATTCTTAATTTATTATATTCCGAAAAGAATAAATCCCATAGACAAAAAATATATATAAAATTTGCAATTTAAATGACAAAATTACAAACAAAACATTGGGAGGGGAATGGATATAGGAAAATCCCCCAAAGTGTTCCAGATAAATTTGCTAAATAACCTAGCAATGTGAGGAAAATACATATAGCAAATGAATATTTCCTTCAGAGTTCTAGCCATCATGCGTGGAAAAAAAAGAGGTTGCACACCATTACCCAACTTCTCCATGACAATATTTTGTTAAACTACCAGCACTCCAGGCTCTCCTAATATAAGGACATCAATCAACCAACCAATCCATCCATTCATCCACCCATCCCTTTCTATATTTTCCTTCTCAATGCTCCCACCAACTTCTTCTTTATGAAGCATGTTGTAACCTCTTTCTGGAGAAAGCCTTTAGGAAGGCGGTCAACCTGAAAGCCAATGACTGTGTCTACCTAGAAACCAAGCACCACTTTTCTCCAGAGCATCACCAGACAGAGCAAGAACTGGTCTCTACGAGTGTCAGAAAGCATTTGAAAGTTGCATGTCTAAGAAACATTCTAATTCTCCTGGGTTTCCCCCCCCCCCAGGAGCTATTTCTCTCCATGTATCTGCTAACTTTTAACTGGATAAGCATGTTGCAGAGGACGCTTCATTTCTGCTTGGTGAAAACCTTGAGGAAGGTGGTCAGTCTGAAAGTTACAGATTATGAAAATCAACCAAACATCTAGTGTCTGTCAGCCATCCCAACCTGGTCAATTAGGAAAGAAAGACTCTTGAATCCATTATTAACAAAAGTACAATTTAGTAAAGCCAAGCGATTGCAAAGCCAGATCTGAATTTTCATGTTGAAAGCATCCAGTTAATTTTTCTCCTTTCCCTGCTTCCCCCTTGGTTATCTTTTATTGTCCAGTGGCATTTGGATAAATTATTGTGGTAACAGTCCCTGGCTGTGGAGCTAGATGGTGTTGCATTCCATAGTATGGCCTTGGAACGGCCGGTGGGTCTCATGGGATACTATGAAGAGTAGTTTTGAACCGCTTATCCCAGCCACCCCTTTACCACCCTGTAGCTCCCGCCCACCCCCCAAATTGGATAGGGCAGACTGGCATTTGGCGAAGCAGAGCTAATGTGGCAGAATGACAGTCCTGACAGTGTCTTTCATGTATCTTTTCTGCTCTGGGTATAGTCAAGAAAAACAAGACTTGGCCTCTTGATGCTCCAGGAAGGGCTTCACAGTTGTCTTTAGAACTTCCGAGAAGAATCCTACATTCTCCTGTGTCTTTCCAGGACCTTCCTCAGGGCCCCCTTCACCTCCTTGTTGCGTAGGCTGTAGATCAGGGGGTTCACCATGGGGGTGACAATGCAATACATGGTAGAAATTAGGGTGTCGGTCTCCAGGGAGTAGCCAGCACTGGGCTGGTTGTAATTAATGGAACCATTCCCAAAATAAAGAAGGACCACCATCACATGAGAAATACAAGTGGAAAAAGCTTTGTGCCTCCCTGCGTTGGAACGGATACGCAGGATGGATGCAAGGATGTAGACATAGGAGATGACCACAAAAAGGAAGGGACCCAATCCCACAAACACGGTGGCTACGTGGATTGTTATCTCACTGACAAATTTGTCACCACAGGCGATTTTCAACAGAGGGGGTAGATCGCAGAAGATGTGGTAGATCTGATTATGTCCACAGAAATGGAAGTTGGAAGCCAAAGCTGTGTGAACTGCTGCATCCAGAAAGCCCCAGATCCAGGCAATAATGGCTGCCATCAGGCAAACACGTGGACTCAAGAGGTATGAGTAGCGCAAAGGTTGACAGATGGCAGCATAGCGGTCGTAAGCCATGATGGCCAGCAACCAGCATTCTGAGCCTGTGAAGCCTATCAAGAAGAACATCTGAGCAAAGCAAAGGTTGTAGGATATGGTGTGTCTTTGGAGAAGGAGATTTGAAAGGATCCTGGGGACGGTGACCGTTGAGTAGCAGACATCCAAGCAGGATAAGTGGCTGAGGAAGAAATACATGGGACTGTGAAGGTGGGAATCCACCAAGATGAGAGTGATGATCATGAAGTTACCCAGAATGGTGACCAAATAGATGGTGAGGAACAGCAAGATGAGATGGACCCGGCCGTATGTGATGTTGGAGAAACCCAGAAAAACAAACTCACTAACAAGAGTGTGGTTGCTGAAATCCATGGGAATTTAAAGATCCTGGGTAGTGAAGATGCTGAAGGAGAGCAAAAAAATAACTCAATGAGTGGTGTTTTTTTTTAACCTCCAATTTTACAAAGAAAATATTTTTGACTTGTCTGCTGAGATTTTATAATGGATTAAACTGTCTACAAAATATAAATCATGCACTTAATCGAAGTTGACAGAGATGCTAAGTTATTATTTTTTGCCCCTATCGATTGAAATCTTTCAAAGAAACTATTGTTTCCCTGGCTCAGAATGGACATTTGTTTTAAGTTCCAACTTTTCACAATTTTGGACTGGACTTATCCTTCTGAATAATAAAAAAAAAAAGTCACAACAATGAAAAGTGAAAGTACTATCCTCAAATAGGAAGGAAGGAAGGAAACACAACCACATTAATGTCAGTGTTTAGGAAAGCATCTCACAAGCCTTCAGGAAAGATCAAACCCTACCCATCTTTGCTGCTGGATTATCCATTGTCAACTCTACAAGGGCCATCAAACACTTAACAGAATAACAGAATTGGAAGAGGCCTTGGAGTCCAACCCCCTCCTCAAGCAGGAGACTCTATACCATTCTGGAGAACAGGCTTCTCCAATCTCTCCGTAAAACCTCCAGTATTGGAGCACCCACAACCTCTGGAGGCAAGCCATTCTCCCAACCCTTTAAATCTCAAAGACTTTTCTTGGGTGTAGAGAACGTCTGATAATTCCACATTCAAGACTTGGTTGATGAAGAGTAAACGAAGCACCTTTCAGGTCTCCCATAATGACGACTAGTCATAACTATGGAACTGAAGAGGCTACAAACATGGCTTTCCAAGCAGGAGGACTCAGGAATCTGCTTCAGTTGTCTTGCAGTGTCACTTGAAGAGGTTCCCTACTCTAGAGCTGAGCCTGAACCCTTAATGCATCATGTTCGCATTACTCTAGTTTACGGGATTGCTTACATTTCAGGGTGTCATGTTGTACTTCCAACGATTTTTTTGTTCATCTTAGGGGCTTCTTTTCAACATGTTCATTCAAAGTCTTCAGTGGAGGTTTTTGTCTTCCTGAAAGCACCATCTTCATCCAGGAGATAAAGGAGAACCTCTTTCTGATAAGGAGAAAAATGAAGACTCTTAGCCATGGTTTCTATCTGCAGTCGGGGACTGGCTGACTTGACTCTTAAGAGGGTAAATTTCAAATGACCTTGGACAATTTCAGCATGTATGGCTAGATTAGCATGGAGCAACCTTGGAAATTCCAAAGAAAGTCAAGGAAGATCTCAGCAGAAGGCTAAGGCAGAACAATATACCAGAGAACTCTTGGTAGAGAGATTGATCTGGGAAACAAGTTCCATGTTAGGACATTTTAGATCAAGACTTGAGAACACCTTCCTCAAAATTTCTTCCCCTCCTAACACCCACAGACTGTCCTAGAACTATGGAAGGTGAATATGAAACCACCAAGCAACTGGGCACAACCACGCAACTGTCAAGACCAATCATGGCCCATAGGGAAATTGTTAAGTAGACTGTACACCAGGTAGGAAGATCAAAGGACAATCTAATAAAAGGGGGATTCTATGACCTACTTTACACCTATTTTATCTGCTCAGGGCTGAATGTTAGGTCCAGAATTTGTAGGTGCTTCTGATGCAAATAAAGAAAAGGGCATTGTGGGAAGAAGAGTAAAGCTATGGATGCTAATGTCTTTCTAGAAAGCTATGATAGATCCATGCTCAGAATGACATGCTGGTCTCCACATTTAAAACATGGTGTCTCAGAACTGGAAAAAGAACATAAAGAGGGCAAGTAAAATTATAAATGAACTCAAATCCCAGCTTTGGAAAGAGATTTAGATGACACCAAATGTCTATGGAGATTCTCAGTCCTCCAGGCCACGGTTCGATTGACAAGCTCAGCATCCTAGCCACTGAGCCACCATGTCCCGTCTAACCATGCAATCCTTTCCTACAAATCAGGGTGAGGAAATGGAACTTGGATACCTTGGGAAGAGGGTTGCATGAACTCACAACGGACACATGATTCCTGGGCTGCCCAGACCAGATGCAGCTGGCTGAAGAAATGTTTGTCTTTTACCTGGAAGTAAACATAAAGGAATAATTAGTGGTCTGCCTTTTCTGCTTGGAAGCGTAGTAAGGGCCTCCCTTTAAAGCTTGGGAGGTAAAATACTACCTGAAGGAGGGTGAGGGGACATGCCTAACGTGAATGTTGGGGGGGAGGCATTCTGTGAAGCTACTGACCTGGGGGTGGGTGGGCTTGCTCCAGATGTGGTGATGAAGCTCACCTCTGCATTGCTCTCGGTCCACTTTTTTTTGTGAGGAGGGTTTAAGTATTGGCTTCATTTGGGTCTTCTCAGCATCCCTTGCACACAAGACCAATGAAGGGAAGGTGTTTGGTCTCCAATGTCTTTAAGGCATCACCCAACCTCCTTGGCCCAAGAGTGGAATTCTTTATGGAAAGAGCCAGACTGCGGGGGGAGAAGATTGCGGTTGTGCATGAGGGAGACAAAAGTAACTGGGGACAATTAGTCCAGAGGGAACGTGCAATCCTTAAACCCACAAGCATAAAGTAATGATGTTGTGTTCAGATACCGTGTTCTATCCCACTAAGGAGACCATGCGAAGACCCAAGTTGACAGATGGAGCCTAATTTGCTTTCCATGGTAGCCTGGTCCACAATATGCCCAATTTAGCCAAGGTTGGCATGTCCCCCAAACCCACTCCTGTTTCTCCTCTTCTCAGTTGACCTCAACAAGGAGCCTCAAAGACCACAAAACTGGTTCCTGGCCAATGTCACAACAAGGGCCGGTTTAGCGCAGGCTGGTAAAGCCTGTTATTAAGCCTGTTATTAAGAACACAAAGCCTGCAATTACTGCAGGTTCGAGCCCGGCCCAAGGTTGACTCAGCCTTCCATCCTTTATAAGGTAGGTAAAATGAGGACCCAGATTGTTGGGGGGGCAATAAGTTGACTTTGTAAAAATATATACAAATAGAATGAGACTATTGCCCTATACACTGTAAGCCGCCCTGAGTCTTCGGAGAAGGGCGGGGTATAAATGTAAACAAAAAAAAAAAAAAAAAGAAGCCAGAGGGGCCTCAGTCAGAAGGACTCGCTCTGGGATTTTACAAAGAATGCAGAGAAGAGCAACCAAGATGATTAGGGAACTGGAGGCTAAAACATATGAAGAACCATTGCAGGAAGTGGGTATGTCTAAAACAAGGACTAAGAGGTGACATGATAGCATCTTCGATATCTCAGGGGTTGCCACAAAGAAGAGGAGGTCAAGCTATTCTCCAAAGCACCTGAAGGCAGAATAAGAAGTAATTGATGGCAACTAATCAAAGAGAGAAGCAACCTAGAACTAAGGAGAAATATGCTAACAGAAAACAATTAATCTATGGAATGACTTGCCTTCAGAAGTTTTTTGAAGATAGATAGATAGATAGATAGATAGATAGATAGATAGATAGATAGATAGATAGATAGATAGATAGATAGACAGATAGATGAAAGAAAGAAAGAAAGAAAGAAAGAAAGATGATAGATAGATAGATAGATAGATAGATAGATAGATAGATAGATTGATAAAATGATAGATGATAGATAGATTGATAGATGATAGAAAGATAGATAGATAGATAGATAGATTGATAGAATGATTGATGATAGATAGATAGACACAGATACATAGATAAATGATAGACAGACAGATAAATAGATGAATAAATCTGCTTTGACCCTTTTCATCAAGGTTGTCTGGTTTATGGAGTTCTGGAATGTGTTCTAGATTGCAAAGCCAACACTGCAGAGATCAAGAAAAAACTAAGTAGATTTCACCCCTCATCAGACGTGGCTGAATGCTTAAAAACAACAAGACGCAAGCAGCTTTTCAGTCCAATGGTTTGTATCTCAGTGAGACTAGAAAACGTTCAACAACTTCAAGGGACGATCGGTCTTTGTGCCCCCATAGGGACTCCAGATCAATTCCATGTTTGACTCCTTCCACCGCCTTGGCCAGTCTCTCTCCTGCAGCTATGACACTTCCTTAAGATGACATTTAATGATGGCCAGCTGGACTTTGTGATAATAAGACTCCATGGCTACTTACGCAGCACCCAAGTATGAGGCTAGTTTTGTGAAATGCATCACTTGGGAAAAATATTCTTCTACCCTGCCTGAGGGTAGAGAACTTGTGAAGGTGCCTGGAAGGAATTTGGAGTGAACAGAGATTGTGAAGGGAATACAGGAAAAAGTCACACAGGGATTTTAACTTCCAGAAGACTTACTGGTACATTGTTTGTGGTCTTTATTTTTTATTTATTCATTTGAAACATGCATATAGCCACCCATCTTCTAACCAACTCTGGAAGGCCCTCAGTTAAACTTAAAATAATGTGTGAAACCATATGAAAACTAGAAAACTGAACTCATTAAAACATTGACAACAGCAAAGACCTGGCGCCAAGTCAACTGATTTACGTTCAATTATCCAACTTTATCTCAGCACTTGGGGGAAAAGGTCTTCAAAGCTTTAGGGATGGTTAAGGGGGTAGAAACCTGCTGAGAGTCAGAGGAAAGAGGGTTCTGTAGGGCGTGAAAAACATACACTTCCTTCCTTCCAGTAGATGACAATATTTGGGAGAAGGGACTAGGACCATGCTCACCCTAATTTGTAGGACAGGTTGATGACCTTAGGAAAAGGGGATTGTGTGACAACTTGGTCCAAGTAGGGTCTTAGTAGAGCTAAGACCAGCATCTTGAACTGCACCCAGAAGAAACTAAAAGTTGGTGCAAGAAGCTCAGGCAACCAACGAGTGACATGGACAACCCAGGGGCAGATATTGCTGTCCATGCTGCTGCATTCTGGAGCTCTTCAAGGGCAGCACCGGGTAGAATGTATTGCAGTCATCCAAACAGGAAAGGGACCAATATGTCAGAGCAAGGATCATTATGTAACATGCAGAGAACCAATAGGAAAGAGACAAAGAAGGCATTAAAGGCTGGAAATTAGACAAACAGAAGCATCTAATTCAATCCAAAATATACTTTTGTCATTCATAATTAAGTTTTCCATTATTTTTTTAAGATTGCAGTCATCCTGGGCTTCTACCACGTCCGTAATTTGTTTCCTACACCAGGGCTTCTCCCCTGAATATTCAGCTGTCGTTCCCACTCCGCATTTGAATCCTGAATCTTACTATGAGCTGCGTCTTTGCTTTGGGGCGGTGGAGTCTAGGATAGGAGAAAAATGCTGGACTTGCTTGCAGGTTCCTTAACAAACTAAATTGGCCAGGTGGAACACCAAATGCTGGAACCATTGAGTTTTCATTAGGGTTCAAGGTCCAGTTTCTCATGTCCTCAAAACAACTGTGTGAGGGTTTTTTCTCATGGAAATAACTTAATAGGTGCCTTGAGAAAGTACTTCTACCCCAGTTCACTTTTGTCCTGGTTAAAGGCTCAAACACATGAAGTTCAGCATCCCCACCCACCCCCACCCAAAAAAATCAATACCATGCTGTCTTCCGGCAGCTGAGAACCTTCCTCAGGGCCCCCTTCACCTCCTTGTTGCGGAGGCTGTAGATCAAGGGGTTCAGCATGGGGGTGACGATGCAAAACGATGTGGAGATTAGTGTGTCGGTCTCTATGGAGTAGCCAGCACTGGGCTGGTTGTAGTTCAAGTATCCATTTCCAACGCAGAGAGTTACCACAGCAATGTGTGATGCACAAGTAGAGAAGGCTTTGCGCCTGCCGGTGTTAGAACGAATCTTCAAAATAGAGCTCAAAATTAAAAAATAGGACAGGATGATGAAGAGGAAGGGACCAAGGCCCACAAAGAAGCTGGTGATGTGATTGGTCAATTCATTGACCCAGGTATCACTGCAGGCAATTTTCATTAATGGGGGAACATCACAAAAGATGTGAGGAATCTGGTGGTTTTCACAAAACTTCAACCTGGAGGCCAGAGCAACATGGATAGCTGAGTCCAGGAAGCCCCAGAGCCAAATGGCCACGGACATCTGGATGCAGAACTCGCCCCTCATCAGGTGGGCATAGTGCAAAGGCTGGCAGATGGCAGCATAGCGGTCATACGCCATGACGGCCAGCAGTGCCGGCTCACATCCGGCAAAGCTCATCAGGAAGAAGGCTTGTGCCAGACACTGGTTGTAGGAGATGGTGTGATGCTGGCGTAGGAGGTTCACCAGGATCTTTGGAACCACCACAGAAGAAAGACAGATATCCAAGCAGGAGAGCTGGCTGAGGAAGAAGTACATGGGGGTGTGGAGACGGGAATCCAAGAGAATTAAGATTATGATCATGAAGTTGCCCAGCAGGGTGACCAAATAGGCAGCCAGGAACACCGAGAAAAGTTCGATCTCTTGGCTCAGAAGCTTGAAGAATGGCAGGAAGATAAATTCTGTCTTCTGTGTTTGGTTGAATGAATCCATGAGGATCCTTATCTAACAAAATAAAAATCAGTGGTGAAAAAAGCCAGATTCTAAATTTTTTGCAAGAAAAACAAATGCAGAGGTATAGTATATATGGTACCTTGCTCAATGGTAGTAACTGTGAGAGGGATCTTGGAGTCCTAGTGGACAACCATTTAGATATGAGCCAATACCTAGGAATCTGGCTAACGGCAAGAGGCTCCTCAATTAAAGAAGATAATTATGACAAAAGTAAAACAGATTACAAAAGACTTGGATAATTGGACAAATTTACAGATATCATTATTGGATAGGATTGCCACCATTAAAATGAATATTTTGCCAAAGTTGCTATTCTTATTTCAGGCTATACCAATAAAATTGGGGAAAAATTCTTTGAAACACTAAACAAAATAACAGCCAAATTTATTTGGCAGGGAAAACAAGCAAGAATAAGACTTAAATTCTTACAGGACACAAAGGACACATTTTTATTAGTATATTCACGAGAACATATCCCAAAGAAATAAAATATCTGATTCTACACTTTATAACAGCTGCACGAACAACATACCCACAAAATTGGAAACAGGAAAGGACACCAACAGAGGAAGAAGTGATAGGAAAAGTTCTGAGATGGACAAGTTAACAAAAAAATTAAAGAAAAAGAAGAGACAGATTATTCTATAATTTGGAACAGATGATATGAATGGCTTGAGACTAGAAATAAAGAACAAAATATAAAGGGGAGAAATGATAAATGTAAAATATGTATATAATAAATATATAGAATTGTATAAAAGTAAAGCTATTCGTGGTAGAAAATACAAGGTAAATAAAGAAAAAGGGACAATGAAGAAAATAAAACAGTAAATGAGATACGGGGGGAAAGGTATAAAAAGGAAAGAAGACCACTAAGAAACGTTGTTTAAAAAAATAGGATATATTTACATGTTGTATGTTATGTGTTTGTCAGATTGTGTGTTATAATAAAATAATAAAAATTTAAAATAAATAAATAAATATGAGCCAGCCATGTGCAGCAGCTGCCAAAAAAGCCAACACAGTTCTAGGCTGCATAAACAGAGGGAAAGTATCAAGATTCAGTGAAGTGTTAATACCACTTTATAATCCCTTAGTAAGACCACACTTGGAATACTGCATCCTATTCTGGTGACTACATTATAGAAAAGATGCTGAGACTCTGGAAAGAGTGCAGAGAAGAGCAACCAAGAGGATTATAGGACTGGAGGCTAAAACATATGAAGAACGGTTGCAGGAATTGGGTACGTCTAGTCTAGTGAAAAGGAGGACTGGGGGTGATGTGATATTTGAGGGTCTGCACGAAAAAGGGGAGGTCAGTCTGTTCTCCAAAGCACCTGAAGGCAGGACAAGAAGCGATGGATGGAAACTCATCAAGCAGAGAAGCAACCTGGGAGCAGGGAGAAACTTCCTAGCAGTGAGGACAATCAACCAGTGGAACAACTTGCCTTCAGAAGTTGTGGGTGCACCAACACTGGAGGTTTTTAAGAAGAGACTGGACAGCCACTTTCTGGAATGGTATAAGGTCTCCTGCTTGAATATGGAAGTTGGACTCCCTTCCAACTTCCTCTTATTCTATCCTTGCCCTTTGCCCTTCAGTAAGGACCTTCAATTCTCTCACTAATTCAGGGTTCAACGCAACCCAAATTATGCCTTTGAATATCCTCTGAATCTTCTCCTGCAAAATGCTTGTATTACTCTTAGCTTCAATGCAGAAGAAGGCTGCCATCTCTTGTTCTTGACAGACCTAAAGGTATTGGGAGAACACTTACCTACCTCCTCTAAATGAAGGTCTATTTAAATTCTGAACCATGGCAAGAGATGATATTTGCAGAGATTATCAAAGGAATTGATCTCGCTAGGAACAGATTTAGTAATAGAACACTTTTCACTTGTCTTGCTGGACTCCAGAAAACGATTAATATGTGGGAAATGGACCAAGAGCCTTCGAAATCAGAAAGACACTGTGGGGCTTTGTTTTGTAGAAGTGCTTCAGGAGATGATGCTTTCCATGTAGATGGAAAGCATTTTGGGGTAAAGGCTCCCCTTTGAAGACACCGCTTCCAACCTCAAAAGCAACCCCTTCCTCTTCAGGTTGCATTGATATACATTACCTCTGAACTTTGAGGTTCCACCTTGCTACGATGACTAATAATTAGGTGACTTAGATTGCATGCAGGTGGTGTGAATTGATTATCTTGAACCTGGAACCCCCCAGTTTCCTTGTCTGCCCATAACAAAAGAAGATGGAATGCCTACCTGTACGTGTCCAGCTCCTAACTTTCAACCAAGGAGCTGTTTGGTCAAATCAAAGTCCCTGTTTGGAGCAGCAGATAAAGCTAAGAAGGAGGGCAGATGCTGGACTGGTGTTGATTACAACTTGCGGTCTATTGTGAGTCTCAAGCAGAAGGGCTTGGCCACCTCTGAGATTCCCTAAATGGAGATTGCTGGGTTGAATCTTCCTGATCCCTCCTTCCTAAAACCCAAAATCTCCTCATAAAACCACCTCGACATGAATGGAAGGAGAATCCTTGATGAACCACAAAGCAGCTCACCTTTGCTGGTTATCCCACCTGCAGAAGACCAGCTGTGGATGAAGCAGAACCATCTTCTCTTCTGCAGTTGGACTCCAATTCAATGAAGGGAGAGCCAACACTCTGCCAAGAGAGCAGGAAGGGAGGTGTTTGGACGTTCATCCTTAGAACAGAACATGTCTCGTAGTTGCTTGTATTATCCATGGCAGGTGGTACTCATGGGGGAAATTATGCCTTGGCATGAGGGCCTGGCAGTATTCCTGCCTGGGGTCCTCCAGGGAGTAGAGCTGGGAGGGGAGACAGCAGAGATCCTTGCGGGCAAAGTTGACTTCTCTTAGCAGGCCCAGGAGACCTTTCTTGCATCACGTTCAGGGGATGGGGAGAAATGGAGAAGGGCAAAGCAGAAGAATCATTTCCAGATCTGAATCTGAAATCAGTTGTCTCATTTCCTTTTAGCTGGTGATCTAGAAATAAATCCAAGAGCCATGGTGGCGCAGTGGTTAGAATGCAGCATTGCAGGCTGACTCTGCCCACAGCCAGGAGTTCGATCCTGACCGGCTCAAGGTTGAGTCAGCCTTCCATCCTGCTGAGGTCAGTCAGATGAGGACCCAGATTGTTAGGGGCAAGGGGCTGACTCTGTAAATTGCTTAGAGAGGGCTGGAAAGCGGTATAGAAGTCTAAGGGCTATTGCTGCTTACTGTCTCCCTCCCTCGTCTGGGAGGTTAACTTCCTGTTAAAATGATGAGTTCAGTGACCCTTTGAAATGATGATGGTGTTGGGATTTACAACCAGTTCCTGAAGTCGCAGCCATGGTAGTTGCCCCACAGTCCACAGGGCCATAATTCAGGCCTTTGGCCAAGTGAATGTGATGGCTACACTGGATAACCAATGTTTGGAAAGAAAACAGACCAAGCTTCCAATTCTTAATTTATTATATTCCGAAAAGAATAAATCCCATAGACAAAAAAATATATAAAAGCTGCAATTTAAATGACAAAATTACAAACAAAACATTGGGAGGGGAATGGATATAGGAAAATCCCCCAAAGTGTTCCAGATAAATTTGCTAAATAACCTAGCAATGTGAGGAAAATACATATAGCAAATGAATATTTCCTTCAGAGTTCTAGCCATCATACATGGGAAAAAAAGAGGTTGCACACCATTACCCAACTTCTCCATGACAATATTTTGTTAAACCACCAGCACTCCAGGCTCACCTAATATAAGGACATCAATCAACCAACCAATCCATCCATCCAACAGATAGCGTCTGTCAGCCATCCCAACCTGGTCAATTAGGAAAGAAAGACTCTTGAATCCATTATTAACAAAAGTACAATTTAGTAAAGCCAAGCGATTGCAAAGCCAGATCTGAATTTTCATGTTGAAAGCATCCAGTTAATTTTTCTCCTTTCCCCGCTTCCCCCTTGGTTATCTTTTATTGTCCAGTGGCATTTGGATAAATTATTGTGGTAACAGACCCTGGCTGTGGAGCTAGATGGTGTTGCATCCATAGTATGGCCTTGGAACGGCCGGTGGGTCTCATGGGATACTATGAAGAGTAGTTTTGAACCGCTTATCCCAACCACCCCTTTACCACCCTGTAGCTCCCGCTCACCCCCCAAATTGGATAGGGCAGACTGGCATTTGGCGAAGCAGAGATGATGTGGCAGAATGACAGTCCCGACAGCGTCTTTCATGTATCTTTCCTGCCCTGAGTATAGTCAGGAAAAACAAGACTTGGTCTCTTGATGTTCCAGGAAGGGCTTCACAGTTGTCTTTAGAACTTCCGAGAAGAATCCTACATTCTCCTGTGTCTTTCCAGGACCTTCCTCAGGGCCCCCTTCACCTCCTTGTTGCGTAGGCTGTAGATCAGGGGGTTCACCATGGGGGTGACAATGCAATACATGGTAGAAATTAGGGTGTCGGTCTCCAGGGAGTAGCCAGCACTGGGCTGGTTGTAATTTATTAATCCATTCCCAAAATAAAGGACGACCACCAGCAAGTGAGAAGAGCAAGTGGAAAATGCTTTCTGTCTACCTGAGTTAGAACGGATACGCAGGATGGATGCAAGGATGTAGAAGTAGGAGATGACCACCAAAAGGAAAGGAGTCATTCCTGCAAATATGGTGGCTATGTGTAAGGTCATCTGGCTTTTGTGTACATCACCGCAGGCAATCTTCTTTAAGATTTGTGGACTTCAACTCCCAGAGTTCCTCAGCCAGCTTTGCTCTGGGAGTTGAAGTCCACAAGTCTTAAAGGGACCAAGGTTGGAGACCCCTGCTCCAGACTACATTCCAGCACAACTAGTTTTTTTTTACCAGGCTCAGCTCTGAACATTTTTTCTCTGAGCTTCTTTCTGAACATAAATTCCTAAACTCAACATCTAGGAGATTCTCAATCATCCAGTGTCATGGTTGTCCCAAAAGTGGCTTTCCAAAAGACAAGTGGACTTTCTTGGCTTTCTTGAAAACTTTTCTCTTCTCATTCCGTTCTAAACTGTTTCATACTCCTACTCTCATAAACTGTTGAAACATAAACTGTTTCAACTCCTACCCTCAAAACGACGCTATAGAGCACTGCACACCAGAACAACTAGACACAAGAACAGTTTTTCCCCAAATGCCATCATCTGCTAAACAAATAATTCCCTCAACACTGTCAAACTATTTACTGAATCTGCACTACTATTAATCGTCTCATAGTTCCCATCACCAATCTCTTTCCACTTATGACTGTATGACTATAACTTGTTGCTGGCAATCCTTATGATTTATATTGATATATTGACCATCAATTGTGTTGTAAATGTTGTACCTTGATGAACATATCTTTTCTTTTATGTACACTGAGAGCATATGCACAAGACAAATTCCTTGTGTCTCCAATCACACTTGGCCAATAAAAATTCTATTCTATTCTATTCTATTCTATTCTATTCTATTCTATTCTATTCTATTCTAAAGAACTGCAGTGTAGAAATCTCTTGGATGAGATGAGAAAGGAAACATTTTCAAGGAAAAACCCCAGAAAGTCAAGTTGTCTTTTGGAAAGACCACCTCTGAGAATTCATGAACTCATTTGTCAAAAGATGGAACACAAGTTGGCCTCTCTTGATGTTGTTGGAGAACCAGTTGGGAAAGCTCCAACTGAGTAGATTTTCTGGAAGTTCCTCTGGGCTTCGGCATTTTCCACTTGGCAAGGACAGGAGTCAGAGAAGCTGCCCTATCAAATTCACTAGTCATTTTGAAGGGTTAGAGGTGTAATCGGTCTTCAGGCCACTCAGAAGCTTCTGCAGGGCTTCCTTAACCTCCTTGTTACGGAGGCTGTAGATTAAGGGGTTCAACATAGGGGTGAGGATACAATAGAGGGTGGAGATTAAGGTATCCACCCCTAAGGAGTAGCCCACACTGGGACGATTGTAGTTCACATTGGCCATGCCAAAGTAGATAGTGACCACAACCAAGTGGGCAGTGCAGGTGGAGAAGGCTTTGCTCCTGCCGGTATTAGAATGGATTTTCAGGATGGCAGAGATGATATACATGTAAGAAAAGAGAATAAAGAGGAAAGGGCTCAAGCCCATGAAGATGCTGGCCAAGTGGAGACTGAGCTCATTGATGTAGGTGTCGCTGCAGGCGATTTTCAGGAGGGGTGGAACGTCACAGAAGATGTGGTCGATGTGGTTGGCCCCACAGAAGTCCAAATTGGTGGCCAGGGTTGTGTGGAGGGATGAATCAAGGAAGCCCCAGATCCAACAAGCAACAGCCAGAGGAACACGCACCTGGCTGCTCATCAGTGTATTGTAATGCAACGGCTGACAAATGGCAGCGTAGCGGTCAAAAGCCATAATGGCCAAAAGGGCGCATTCGGATCCTGCGAATGTCATCAAGAAGAACATTTGAGCCATGCACTGGTTGTACGAAATGGTGTTTCTCTGGTGTGAGAAATTGATCAGGATCTTAGGGACCGTGACAGATAAGTAACAAACATCTAAGCAGGACAAATGGCTGAGGAAAAAGTACATGGGGCTGTGAAGACGTGGGTCCACCTGGATCAGGGTAAAGATGGTGGCATTGCCAATTAGGGTCACCAGGTAAATGGCTAGGAACACCACGAAGAGGTAGATCTGGCCACGTGGAACACCTGAGAAACCAAGAAAGATGAATTCGGCCACCTGGGTATGATTGCTGGCCTCCATGGGAACCACAGTGTTGATCTGCACAGGGAAGAACAAAAGGTAAGGGTGTTTAAGAACTTTGCAAGTTGGAGAGGGTGAGGTCCTTGTGCTCTCTGAACATGGTGGTTTTCTTGGAAATGTTTCATGACCCAACTAGGTAACATTATCAATACTATCAATTGCTACCAACGTGCCTTCCATTGAGGACCTGTATACTGCACGAATCAAGAAGAGGGCCATGAAAAAATTTACAGACCCCTTGCATCCTGGACATAAACTGTTTCAACTCCTACCCTCAAAACGACGCTATAGAGCACTGCACACCAGAACAACTAGACACAAGAACAGTTTTTTCCCGAAGGCCATCACTCTGCTAAACAAATAATTCCATCAACACTGTCAGACTATTTACTGAATCTGCACTACTATTAATCTTCTCATCGTTCCCATCACCCATCTCTTTCCATTTATGACTGTATGACTATAACTTGTTGCTGGCAATCCTTATGATTTATATTGATATATTGACCATCAATTGTGTTGTAAATGTTGTATCTTGATGAAGGTATCTTTTCTTTTATGTACACTGAGAGCCTATGCACCAAGACAAATTCCTTGTGTGTCCAATCACACTTGGCCAATAAAAATTCTATTCTATTCTATTCTATTCTATTCTATTCTATTCTATTCTATTCTATTCTATTCTATTCTATTCTATTCTACTAGAAGAGAATGAGGTTTGCTCTCTGTTTATATACAAGTAGCTTGCCCTGTATACTTCCATATGGGCTTACCTAGGTGGGTAATGAAAGCAACCATATTCTGAGAGCACCAAGAGCCTTACGTTCTCCTCCTCCTTCTCCACTCTGCAGAACCCACTCCCTTCTAGCGCTGATGCTGTTAGCTAGCTGGGTCACAGGACGTCTGCAGGAAAACAAGCAAGCTCAGAGAGCACCAAGGATTCCACAGTGCTCCTCCTCCTCCTCTCTGTAAACCCCACTCCCTTTTAGCACTGATGATGTTCCTACTTGAGTCATGAAACGTCTGCAAGACAACAACCAAGCTCAGAGAGCACCAAGGACCCCACAGTCGTTGGCCTCCTCCTCCTTCTCTCTGTGAACATTAAATATAACCTTAACTAACTAGTTTATCTGGCTTGCATTGTCCATCTTGGAATAGAATAGAATAGAATAGAATAGAATAGAATAGAATAGAATAGAATAGAATAGAATAGAATAGAATAGAATAGAATAGAATAACAAGAGCTGGAAGTGACTTTGGAGGTCTTCTACTCCAAGCCCCTGGTCTGGCAGGAGACCCTATATACCATTTCAGGCAAATGATTGTCCAATCTTAGCTTCAGATTGCAAACATCTAGCCCAGTAGTTGGTCTTTTTTTTAATGAAAACCCTGATGGAAGGAAGCTTGAGCCATTTAGCTGTTCCTCATAACCAATAAAGGAGAATATTTGCAGCTCAGAATTAAAATTAGGAGATCCTTGGTGCTCTCTGAGCTTGGTTGTTTTCTTGCAGATGTTTCATTACCCAAACTAGGTATCATGAGCAGTGATAGCCTTACTAAAGCTGTTAAAGATCTGGATTTTAGGACATCGATCTGGGTTGTCTGAATGCTGCATGGTGGGCATAAGGCTGGTTACACCTCACAAGAACTGGTCAAATATATATTTGGTTCCCTGGTTCGGCAGTTGCGCCCCTTTCTTGATCGGGATGCCTTGTGCACAGTCACTCATGCGCTCGTTAGCTCTCGCTTGTATTATTGTAATGCTCTCTACATGGGGCTCCCCTTGAGGTGCACTTGGAGGCTTCAGTTAGTCCAGAATGCAGCTGCGCAGGTGATAGACGGAGCTTCGCGTAACTCCCACGTAACACCGCTCCTGCGCAGACTGCACTGGCTACCTGTGGCCTTTCGAGTGCACTTTAAAGTGTTGGTTATGACCTTTAAAGCGCTCCATGGCTTAGGGCCTGAGTACTTATGGGACTGCCTGCTGTTACCACATGCCTCCCACCGACCCGTACGCTCTCACAGGGAGGGACTTCTCAGGGTGCCGTCCGCCAAACAATGTCGGCTGGCGGCCCCCAGGGGAAGGGCCTTCTCTGTGGGGGCTCCCACACTCTGGAACGAGCTTCCCCCGGGTTTACGCCAAATACCTGACCTTCGGACTTTCCGTCGCAAACTGAAGACACATCTTTTCATTCACGCGGGGCTGGCTTGAATTGAATTTTATTAATTTTAAATTTTAAATTTTTATTAATTAATTTTAAATGGGGTTTTTTAGTCTAGTATATTTTAACCTATCAGGCTAATTTTAAAATAAGTTTTTTAATCTGCTTTTTAAATTGTATATTGTATTATCTGTTTTATTTTTGCCTGTACACCGCCCTGAGTCCTTCGGGAGAAGGGCGGTATAAAAATCAAATACATAATAATAATAATAAGTGTGGGGTGATTAGGATTGCTTTAAATTCTTACAAAAATCTGAAGTAAGACTTGAGTACAGTGGGAAGAAATGGGAGTATTTATTTATTTATTTATTTATTTATTTATATGCCACCTGTCTCACTAGCCGACATAGATGCTTCAATGAGAACCATCCAACTACTCCACAAATGATCAGGAAGAACATGGACTCATAAAGTCCATGGCTCTCATTGTCCACATGCAACTCAACTTGAGCTCTCAGCCTGTGAGCAGGTAGAACCTGTTGCGATCATTCCCATGTTTTACTATCTCAGCTCAAGGATGGGTTTTTTCCAAAGAAATGAGAACAATCGGAAGAGGGGGGGGGGTCTCCCTGTATGCACTGTATATATTCAGTGAGTGACTTTGAGGTAGCATAGACCAGAGATCTCCAACCGTGGCAAGTTTAAGACCTGTGGACTTTAACTCCAGGGGACTCAAGAATAAAACATGATGAACGGTTGCAGGAACTGGATATACCTAGTTTAATGAAAAGAAGGACCAGGGGAGACATGATAGCAGTGTTCCAATATCTCAGGGGCTGCCACAAAGAAGAGGGAGTCAAGCTATTCTCCAAAGCACCTGAGGGTAGAACAAGAAGCAATGGGTGGACACTCATCAAGGAGAGAAGCAACTTAGAACTAAGGAGAAATTTCCTGACAGTGAGAACAATTAACCAGTGGAAGAACTTGCCTCCAGAAGTTGTGAATGCTCCAACACTGAAGGTTTTTAAGAAGCTATTCAATAACCATTTGTCTGGTAGGGTTTCCTGCCTAAGCAGGGGGTTGGACTAGAAGACTTCTAAGGTCCCTTCCAACTCTGTTATTCTAAATTCTACTTCTGGCTGAGGAACACTGGGAGTTGAAGTTCACAAGTCTTAAAGTTGGCAAGGTTGGAGACTCCTGGCATAGAGAGCATTTGGTTAAAATAGACAAAGAAATATGGCAGTGATGGTAATGATAGAATATAGAACATAGAATCATAGAGTTGGAAGGGACCTTGGAGGTCTTCTAATCACCCCCTGCTCAAGCAGGAGATCGTATATCACCCCAGACAAATGGTTGTCCAATGTCTTTTTGAAGACCTCCAGAGATGGAGCCCCCACAACTTCTGGAGGGAAGCCATTCCACTGATTAATTGTCCTCACCATCAGGAAATTTCTCCTTAGTTCTAGCTTGAATTTCTCTTTAATGACCTTCCACCTATTATTTCTTGTCCTGCCTTCAGATGCTTTAGAGAATAGGTTGGCTCCCCTCTTCTTTGTGTCAGTACTCAACCTCTACTACCACACAACCAAAAAAATGTTTTAAAGAGGCATGAAACTGCAGCAATGGAGGACATCTGTCCATAATCTGTCAGGAGACAAACTCACCCAAGCAGCATGCCTTAAAGAAAACCTCTAGCTGGTCTTCCTGGTACTTCTCTGACCATTGCAGACAAATAGAGCCAGGAAGTCTGAAATAATCAGAGGTTGGCAAAGAAAGCTACAGGAAGAATAACAAAAAGAGAGAGAGAGAGAGAGAGAGAGAGGATTTCTTGTGACATTTTTGAAATAGAAGGAAATAAAAAGAATATTGTATCAGTTTCCTGATTAATCTTCTCATCGTTTTCATCACCCATCTCTTTCCACTTAAGACTGTATGACTGTAACTTTTTGTTGCTATCATTAAGGGCTAAATTGCAATCTATGACCATCATTTGTGTTGTAAATGTTGTACCTTGGATGAAGGTATTTTTTTTCTTTTTCTTTTATGTACACTGAGAGCATATGCACCAAAGCAAATTCCTTGTGTGTCCAATCACACTTGGCCAATAAAATTCTATTCTATTCTATTCTATTCTGATCAAAATGACCCAGGACTGACAGAAAAGAAAGAAGAGGGTTTGTTATACAGCTTATTTCCTGTGTCCCCCAAAGTCCCACTTCCTGCACTGGGAAGGGAAGGTGATGGAGCCAGCCCTTCAAGCCCCCTTAACTACCACCACAGTCATGGCAGTTTTAATGAAGATGTGCAAGTTACATTTCAGCTTCCACACTGCACCATCAAAGGAACGAAGTATGTAGAACATAGAACATCATCAGGGAGGTCTTCTAGTCCATTCCCTTGCTCAATTTACCATTCCAGACAAATGGCTGCCCAGTCTCTTTCTAAAAACCTCCAGGAATGGAGCACCCACAACTTCTGGAGACAAGCTGTTCCACTGACTAATTGTTCTCACTGCCAGGAAATTCTTCCTTAGTTCTAAGTTGCTTCTCTCCTTGATGAGTTTCCATCCATTTGTTCTTGTTTTGCCTTCAGGTGCTTTGCAAAATAGCTTGACTCCCCTCATCTTTGTAGGAGCCCCTCAAATATTGGAAGGCTGCTATAATAAACAAAAATTTAAAAAAATTAAAATTAAAAAAAATACTGTCACCCCCTGGTCCTTCTTTTCATTAAACTCGACCTACCCAATTCCAGCAACCATTCTTCATATGTTTTAGCCTCCAGTCTCCTCATCATCTCTGTGGCTCTTTCTAGGACTGAACATCTTTCTTGAAACAAAAACTGGATACAGAAATGGATCATATGGGAGGACGATAAATTAAATCTCAATACAGTCAAGAAGAGAAACTTCCCATCCAGAAACAAAGACGGAGATTCTGTTCATGATCTAGGAGGCAGCTTTGAATCTGGATAGTCAGATGGAGAAGGATGAGGACCAGGGCAGGCATACCTGGTTGTTTCCAGCCAGATTTCTCTTCTCTTTGCAACTACAGAGTTTCCCCTGGTTGCACAGAGAGCTCAAGATCTTTGGCATGGACCAGCCAACAGGTCTTGGGCAACTATCACTCATTGTAGCCTCTCGCTTCACAAAAGAAGGCCACAAGGCCATGTTTTTCCAGCCCTTTGAACACCAAACCCTCCCACTAATGAATGTCGACTCTCCTCCTTTGTTGACCCAGTCTTACCTGCGGAGTACCTGGCTCTTGCACCCCCAACATAATGAACACTGCGAACACTGTGAGAGAAGACATTTAACGCTCAACTTGCCTGGCCCTGAGGGACTCATTGCTAACAAGGAGGGAGAAACCTCAGCATGAGAGGAAGAGGTTTTCTAGAAAATTCCTTCTTTTCATTTGAAAAGTGAGGTTTTACACTTGGGTAAGAAAAACCAAATGCCCAGGTAGGGAATAGGTGGTACCTGGTTCAATAGCAGTAATTATGAGAGGGATTTTAGAGTCCTAGTGGACGATCCCTTAAATAGGAGCCAGCTGTGTGCAGCAGCAGCCAAAAAAGCCAACACAATCCTAGGCTGCATTAACAGAGGGAAGGGTTAATACCACTTTATAAGGCCTTGGTAAGGCCACACTTGGAATATTTCCATCCAGTTTTGTTTGCCATGATATAAAGCAGGGGTCTCCAACCTTGGTCCCTTTAAGATTTGTGGACTTCAACTCCCAGAGTTCCTCAGCCAGCTTTGCTTTGCTGGCTGAGGGACTCTGGGAGCTGAAGTCCACAAGTCTTAAAGGGACCAAGGTTGGAGACCCCTGATATGAAGTGAAGTGTTAGTACCACTTTATACACATAATCTTCAACTTACAACCATTTGTTTAGTGACCATGTGAAGTTACAACAGCACTGAAAAAGTGACTTTTGACCGTTTTTCACACTAACGACCATCGCAGCATGTCCTTGGATACGCGATCAAAATTTCGAAGCTTGGAAACTGGCATGTACTTATGACGGTTGCAGTGTCCCGGGGTCACATGATCCCCTTTTGCGACCTTCTGACCTTCTGAAAGTCAATGGGGGAAGCCAGATTCACTTAACAACCGGGTGACTAACTTAACAACTGTAATGATTCAATTATCAACTGTGGAAAGTAAAGTTCTAAAATGGGATAAAATTCACTTAATAACTGTCCTGCTTAACAACAGAAATGTTGGGCTCAATTGTGGTCGTAGGTCAAGGATTATCTGTAATGCATTGCTAAGGCCACACTTGAAATCCTGCATCCAGTTTTGGCCACCACAATATAAAAAAGAGGTCGAGACTCTGGAAAGGATGCAGGGAAGAGCAACAAAGATGATTAAAGGCTTGGAGGCTAAACTACATAAAGAACGGTTGCAGGAATTGGGTATGTCTAAAAGAAGGACTAGGGGGCACATGATAGCAGTCTTCCAATATTTGAAGGGCTGCCACAAAGAAGACTGGGGGGGTGTCAACCAGTTCTCCAAAGCACCTGAAGGCTGGAGAAGAAGCAACAGATGAGAACCAATCAAGGAGAGAAGCAACCGAGTCCTCTCCTAATGGTCTCTTTCAGTGACCATTCCACGTTATGACTGCTGAAAAAGTACCTTTATGACTGGTCCTCAAACTGACAGCCATTACAGCATCCTATGGTCATGTGATCATCATTTGCAACTTTTACAGCAAGTGTCTGACGAGCAAAGACCCTGGGGAAGCCAACAGGAAATAGCAAGTCTTTGTCATTTGATGTTGCACTTAATGACCCTGGGGATTCACATAATGACCCCAATAATAACACCATAAGTCTGGCATGGTTAAGTTATTGGCTTAGCGATGGAGTTGTTGGACTCTACTGCAGTCAGTAAATGAGGACTAAAGAAAAGCTTTTCTCCTGTCCAGTTGTATCCAGCTTTAAGGGGCAGTGCTCATCTCCAATTCACAGCCAAAGAGTAAGTATTGTGTGAAGAAATTTCATGGTCATCTGGCCAGCATGACTATTAGCCAAGACATGTCAAATGCTGTTACCTTCCCACCGAAGTGGTACCTATTTATCTACTCGCATTTACATGGTTTCAAACTGCTAGGTGGCCAGGAGCTGGAGCAAGGAACAGGAGCTCACCCTGCCATGAGGTGCCTGGGTCTCAAACTGTCAACTTTTCATTTGACAAGACTAGCATCTTAACCACTCAGCCACTGTGTCCCTTCTAAAGTGAGGACTGCCTGTTTATAAATACAAAATCCATTAAAAAACTATTAGAATGGACCTCTCAACTGACCCCAATACATGGGGAAAGAGCCAGGTCTTAACAGCTTAACAAAGATAAGCCATTCTGGCCCCTGTTAGGGATTATCTATCTATCTATCTATCATCTATCTATCTATCTATCTATCATCTATCTATATCTATCTATCTATCTATCTATCTATCTATCTATCTATCTATCTATCTATCTCATCATCTAGCTATCTATCTAGATGGATGGATCGATGGGTGAATGGATGATTAGATAGATAGATAATCTATCTCATCATCTATCCACCCACCCACCCACCCACCCATCCATCCATCCATCCATCTATTTGGGAAATTTATTAGCTGCCCATTTTACTACACAGTAACACTGGGCAACTTACAAGATTACAACCTATTCGCCAAAGCTCCTGAAGGCAGGACAAGAAGCAATGGATGGAATCTAACCAAAGAGAGACTCAACCTATGGTAGAACAAAGGGAAGAATTAACCTGTGGAACAACTTGCCTCCAGAAGTTGTGGATGCTCCCTCACTGGAGATTTTTAAGAAGAGATTGGAAAACCATTTGCCTGAAATGGTATAGGGTTTCCTGCTTGAGCAGGGGGTTGGACTAGAGGACCTCCAAGGTCCCTTTCAACACTGATATGCTGTTATTCACTTTGCAACAGAGTGCAACTTTCAACTCTGAAAACAGAGTCAAAAGTTTTACTGCTCTGGGGCTCAGCTCTGTGCCTGAGAGTGGAGGCTGATCTCCCTGGACCAGCTCACAGGAGAAAGTGCTGCTGGTGGGAATAACCAGCATTGATGAGAGAGAGTTAGTTACCGTAATTGGTCCGTCTTTCTGGAATGATGAAAATGAGAGTTAAGGGACCTCATTACAAGTTTGTGTTCCCAAACAAGCACACCACGGAGGGTGCAATCCAATTTTTTGTCATCGCAATCCATTTATAACAAACACAAGAAATTTCATCATCTTTGCTTTGCAATGAAACAGCAGTCAATTAATGACCCTCAAGACTCCAGAATACCCCGAGGGATTCGTTACGTTGAATTCACTTTCCCACCTGCACAGGTGGAAATTTTCTTCCTTGATACATTTTCTCTTAAACATCCGCTTTGAAAAATGTATTTTCAACCTTATTTAAGTATTGAGGTCAGCGCCTTTCGGGCTAACCCAGACAAGAAGCACAAACTGTGGGTAATATTGGCCTCCCCAGGTAAACCAGACAGGAAACACGACTAGATGACCTAAATCCACTTTATAGGAAGGCAGCATTAATGGAATCTTCCAAGTACAAACTTCCTCCCCTCCTTTGTAACTGACTGAACGGTTAGACCGAGGCCTTTCTAAGCTTCTTCCTCTAACCCAGGGGTCTCAACCTTGGTCCCTTTAAGACTTGTGGACTTCAACTCAGAGCAAAGCTGGCTGAGGAACTCTGGGAGTTGAAGTCCACAAGTCTTAAAAGGACCAAGGTTGGAGACCCCTGCTCTAACCACTATGCAACGAAGGGCTTATCTGATGGTTTCCTAGTCAGCATCTCCCCTCTCCTTTCCACAAGGTGACCCATCCTTTCCATTACATCTCCTCCTGCTATTTCTGAATCCAAGAGTCAAGGATGGGGCTGTTCCTGCACTTGGAGATGTAGAATTACAACCATGGTGGGGGGAACCCTTCATTCGTGTCTCCCCAACCATCAGATTCTGGTCCTTCATCACTGCTTCCTCTCGTCAGCCTCTGCCCAGAGATTTATTAGCCATCTTTACCCCCCTCCTTGGGGGTTTCCTTGTAGAGATGGTAGAGGGGAGCTCCTTTCCGTAGGACACAGAACAGGTCATCTGTGACTAGGTGAGTTAGAGGCTAGTAGTGCCTCCTTAGACTCCTGGAGCTTCAAGGGGGGACATGTATTAGGATCCTCTTCCATTCCCCACATCAGGCCTTCCAGTTTGGGTGTGAGTGGGACTAAGGTCAACTTTAGGCTGAATAGCTCAGTCTAGGGCGCCAAAGCTTGGGGGAAACCAACATCGCCCCTCCTCCAAATCATTCTAAACATACTGATATTTACCTCATTGGTGGAAGGTGGCACCATCCGTCAAGGGCCTAAGGGTGCCATATATACCGAGTTGAGCTGGTTTGGGCTGGGGCTCAGTTGACTAGCCCAACATATTCAAGAGAAACAGGAAATTGGCACCAATTCTATGTTTCAGATTCTAGGAAAAGAAGGGAGCCTTGTGGAGTTCAGGGAAAGTTGCATAAGCCACTCTTGCCACCACATTCCGGACCAAAAATGACCCTGAACCAATGGATAACCTTACCCAATGGGTTCAGGTAGACCAGGAGTGTCCAACCTTGGATACTTTAAGACCTATTTAAGAATTCTGAGTAACTATGGAGCATATTATCATCTCTGGTGGACCTGCCCAGTGGCAAAACAATTCTGGGCCAAAATCAAAAAGTGGTTAGAAGAGATAATACAGGAATCAATACAGGGAGAGCCAGAACAATTCTTATTAGGGATTCCAACAGAAAACTATACAAATGATACACAATACTTAATACTACACATATTAACAGCAGCACGTATAGCTTACGCACAAAACTGGAAGAAGAACCCACCAACAGAAGAGGATTTAATTAAGAAAATCCTAGAATGTCCGGGGATGGATAAACTCACAAAAGAAATCAAAGAAAAAGAGGATACAGAATATTATACGGTCTGGTGTAGATGGTATGAATGGTTAGAAAATAGGAAAGATAATGAAAATTGAACAACAGGGTAAAATATGTATGTAGATGAAATAAAGAAAATGTAGATGAATGTAGATGAAATGTAGATGAAATAAAGGAAGATAGATAATATAAAAGTAGAATAAGATAGAATTAAAATATGTATAAATAGTTAAGAAAGGACCACTTTGAACAACTGATAAGAAACAGTGATATGTATATAAATGTTGTATGTTTGTCTTGTGATTTAATGTGTTCAAAATAAAAAACTTTTTATTAAAAAAAAAAGATTGGGAGTTGAGGTCCACAGGTCCTAAAGTGGCCAAGATTGGACACCCCTGATGTTGACTTTCAAGCAAGCTCAATGCCAATCATCCACTACCAATAACTAGAACCAATCATGGAAAAATAAGGAAAACCATGCAACATATGCTGTCCCCATTTCTAGTTTTCATCAGAAATTCAGAAGGATACCATGAGCTACTGATAGATCCAAGAGGACCAGGATGGTTGAACTACCTTCATCCTGGCCCCACCAGAGATAACCAACAAACATTGTCTCTACATGAAACCCAACTGAAGTGGGTCTAGCTAATCTGTTGGCTTCAGAACCCTTTGAAGTCATAGCCTTCACCTTATCAAAAATCTCCAGAAGATCCAGGATGCAGTGAAATGGATCCTTAGTGGTCATCCATAGCACTGCCATATTATGCCTCTCTTCTCACTGGTGGCTGATAGGTTTTGGAGTGCAATTCAAGGTGCTGGTAACCCTAATAAAGCCCGATGGTCAGGCCCAAAACCAAGAATGACAGCGATGAATCTTTCAAACTGAGTTCTTTATTGTTTCATGCTTATAGACAGAATCTTGCCAGACTGAGAACTCCATTCCCACATCTACCATCTGTTTCTTTTGTGGGTTTTTAAAATTGTTTGATTTTTTTTAAAAAAAGAACTGTTTTCATTGTTTTATAATTTTTTAGAATTGTAAACCACCCAGAGTCACTTGGTTGAATTGGGTGGCTACAAAAATCAAATGAGTGAGTGAGTGACTGAGTGAATGAATGAATGAATGAATGAATGAATGAATGAATGAATGAATGAATGCCTAAAGTTTAGCTAGATCTGGTTGGTAAGTTCTACATGAGATAATTTTGTCCCAGAGGGTCCCTGCTGTTTCTCCTTCTAGCTCTACTCCCTGTAGAATCCCAGGCAGGAATACTCCCATGATACACACACCAGGGCCTCTGTGGCTCAGACTGGTAAGACAGTCTGTTATTAACAGCAGCTGCTTGCAATTACTGCAGGTTCAAGCCCCACCAGGCCCAAGGTTGACTCAGCCTTCCATCCTTTATAAGGTAGGTAAAATGAGGACCCAGATTGTTGGGGGCAATAAGTTGACTTTGTATATAATATACAAATGGATGAAGACTATTGCTTGACATAGTGTAAGCCGCCCTGAGTCTTCGGAGAAGGGCGGGATATAAATGCAAATAAATTTAAAAAGGCACATTCTTCCATGACCACCACCTGCCTTGCACAATGCAGGAACCAGGAGTGCTGCTTCTGTTGTGAGAATGCGCTTCTAGTCATCTCCCTCCCTGCTCTGTGGTCAGAGGTTGGACTAAGTCACATCACATCTCATTGTGTGAGACTGCAACTGCAGGAGAACATGGAGAGACAGTGATTCTCCTTCAGCCACAGCTGGTCTTCTGCAGCAAAGGTGAGTCACTTTATGGTCCATCCAGCATCCTTTTGAGGTTCTTTCCAGAATAACAGAGTTGGAAGGGACCTTGGAGGTCTTCTAGTCCAACTCTCTGCTCAGGCAGGAAACTTTATACCATTTCAGACAAATGGTTTTAAAAACCTCCAGTGAGTTTTTTCCTTGAAAGCATTTCACTTTTGTGCAGAGAAGAGCAACAAAGTTGATTAAGGGACTGGAGGCTAAAACATACGAAAAACAGTTACAGAAATTGGGTATGTTTAGTCTCATGAGAAGAAGGACCTTCCAGTATTTGAAAGGCTCCTACAAAGACGAGAGGGTCAAATTATTTTCCAAAACACCAAAAAGCAAGATGAGAAGCTTGCTAAGCTAATCAACCTAGAATTAAAGAGAAATTTCCTAACGATGAGAGCAATCAACCAGCAGAACATCTTGCCATCAGAAGTTGTGGTTGCTCCATTGTTGGAGGTTTTCCAAAAAAGACTGGACAGCCATTAATCTGAAATGGTATATGGTCTTCTGTTCAAGCAGGGGTGCGACTAGAAGACTTCCAAGGTCCCTTCCAACTCTTAATGTTCTAGGTCCTCATCCAAGAAGTGTCTTCAGTTCTGAAATGAAACCTGGGAAGGAGAGAGAGGCATTAGGAAAGAGAAGAAAGTGAGCGGACCAGGAATGCAAGATTCAACCCAGCAATCTCTGTTTAGTTTTAGTTGCATGAAGTTCTTTTTTTTTTTAACACAATCCACTTGATGCATCACTGTCCATATGGCTGCAGTTGGCAATCAAAGTAGCTTGTCTTTCTCAACCATAATATTTACACATACTTTGGTGGCAGAAAGGCCTTCCTTGCCCAAGGAACAAGGAACCCTTAAACAAGGGTTAAGGCGGGGGTCTCCAACCTTCCTGGGGAATTCTAGGAGTTGTAGTCCGCCAGGCTTAAAGTTGCCAAGGTTGGAGACCCCTGGTTTAAGGAGGTAGTTTTAAGCGAGGATCAGAATAGTCTGCCCCCTTCTGGTCCACCTGGTTTATGATATTGGAGCATCCAGGAAATCTTAGATAGTTAGGATAGAATAGAATAGAATTTTTTATTGGCCAAGTGTGATTGGACACACAAGGAATTTGTCTTGGTGCATATGCTCTCAGTGTACATAAAAGAAAAGATACATTCATCAAGGTACAACATTTACAACACAAATGATGGTCAATATATCAATATAAATCATAAGGATTGCCAGCAACAAGTTATAGTCATACAGTCATAAGTGGAAAGAGATTGGTGATGAGAACGATGAGAAGATTAATAGTAGTGCAGATTTAATAAATAGCTTGACTGTGTTGAGGGAATAATTAATAATAAATTAATTAATAATTAATTAAATAATTAAGTAATAATTAATTATTAGTTATTTATCTAGTTGTGTGTATTTTTTCCACACCCCAAGCAATTATACGAAATCTGTATCAATCTAATTGGCTCACAGTCTCAGAATGTTCTCCAACCTCAAAATATCACAATATCTCAAAGGCTCAAAATACATTTTAATCTCAAAAGAAAAGTTTCCAAAAGGAGACCTCCAATTCGTAGCCTGTATGCCATGATCTTCTGTCCAGTGAGACCTCTACTGGTGACTGACCGCACTGACCACCCATCCAAGAAACCACTTTTTTTTTTCATTCTTATGATACGTGAATGTATCATAATGTACATACTTAAATGTAGGCTTCTTAGAAGTCCCTGCAACCCATAAGGAGTTGTGGGGGGGGACACCCCAGCAGTCAAACATAGCAGAGAATAGGGATTGCAATTTTAATACAGTGAATTTTGAAAATGGAGATAAAGATGAAACCAATATTTTTTTTTCCTTTTGGGCTTAACAGAAAAAGACCTGGAGAAAAAATTTGGAACTTTGTTACTATACAGTTGTGGCCAAAATTGTGGAAACCATTTGGGAAAAGTATATTTTTGTGGTTGGATGGCTAATAACACCATTTTTTTTGTTGGAGTTTTTTGGAGCCAACTAAAGAGACTGGTTAGTTAGACGCAACCCAGCAATTAAACCCAGTTAATGGAAACAATCCTTCAATCTTGGTTTCACATTAGAACAGCTGCAGAACTCAAAGACTCGGTTCACTCCATGGGAAGACATTGTAAGGCCATAATTCATGCTAAAGGTTACCCAACTAAGGATTAATTGACATGGTGATAATTTTTGTTTATCTCGGTTTTTCTACCTGTTTCCCTTTTCTTCTTTCTACTGCAACTGCTATTCTAATAGCAAATCCTTCATAAAAGTTATTGCATTACATTCTTGATTAAATTATCTTTCCATGGATATATCATTGTATGGTACTACTGCCCCCCCCCAAAAAAAATAGTTGTGTTATTAGCTAGTTTTAGAACATACACTTTTCCCAAAAAGTTTCCACAATTTTGGCCACTACTGTATATGTTGACAGCAGCAAGACTATTGTAGGCACAAAAATAGAAGGACCCATTGATTCCTACCATGGGCGAATGGTTGCAGAAGCTGATGGAGTTTGGCTGAAACAGCAAAAAATACTATTTTGATTAAAGAAAAGAATAGAAGTACTTCTGTTTCCACATGGAGACCTCTTCTTCTGTGGAACATTGTGCTTGAACTGGAAAAGGACGAAACTTCGATTTTGGGTTTTACTGATTAGATTGATAGTTCTTTCCAGAAAAGGTTTGCTTATATTATTATGAAAAAACCAAAAGTTGTGATTTGATGTTAATGTATTATTTAAGGGCAACAGAGAGAGTCAGAAATCAAGGTTTCTTTGTCTGTTTTTCCTCCTCTTCCTCACTTCTCTTCCCTCTTCTCTTTCCCCTCCCCCAATTTTCCTATTTGTATTTTGTATCTTATTTTATCTTATAACTCAATAAAAATGTTAAACGGAGAATAGGGATTACAACAATGAAATTCGCCATTGTTTCTTCATCCTTAATGTGGTCATGAGGTAGATCTTAACATGGTTGTTAATCAATGATTATTACGTTGTTTTAATATTCACCCATCCATTTCTTTCTCCTGCTAGGTCACACTGCTTCTACTCACAGGCTTTTTTCAAAAGAAGGATCATTTCCAAAGCTGCAGGAAAGACAATAATGTCTCTGATTTTGGCATGAGCTGGATTCTGAACCATCTCAGCAGGTTCTCTGAAAGGAAAAATCCTTCAACTGAGAGAAGCAAAAGTAATAAAGTTGGACTTTTCAGCATTTCTACCCTCTCTTTCCTGCACTACAAAACCTGGAGATTCCAGATCTAATATTGGGCAAGAGGTATTTATGTAGAAATAAGAGGAAAAAAATTCATTTGCTGTTCTTCTTAAGATCTTTGTGATACATAATCCCTGAATTCCCATGGATTTCAGCAACCACACTCTAGTTACTGAGTTTGTTTTGCTGGGTTTCTCCAACATCACACGTGGCCAGGTCTATCTCATCTTGCTGTTCCTCACCATCTATTTGGTCACCATTCTGGGTAACTTCATGATCATCACTCTCATCCTGGTGGACACTCACCTTCACAGTCCCATGTATTTCTTCCTCAGCCACTTATCCTGCTTGGATGTCTGCTACTCAACGGTCACCGTCCCCAGGATCCTTTCAAATCTCTTTCTCCAAAGACACACCATATCCTACAACCTTTGCTTGACCCAGATGTTCTTCCTGATGGCCTTCTCTGGCTCAGAATGCTGGTTGCTGGCCATCATGGCTTACGACCGCTATGCTGCCATCTGTCAACCTTTGCACTACTCTTGCATCATGAGTTCACATGTTTGCATGCAAACAGCTGTGATCATCTGGATCTGGGGATTCTTGGATTCAGCAGTTCACACAGCCTTGGCTTCCAAGTTACGCTTCTGTGGAGATAATCAGATCCATCACATCTTCTGTGACCTCCCACCGCTGCTGAAGATTGCCTGCGGTGATGTACACATGAGCCAGTTGACCTTACACATAGCCACCATATTTGCAGGAATGACTCCTTTCTTTTTGGTGGTCATCTCCTACTTCTACATCCTTGCATCCATCCTGCGTATCCGTTCTAACTCAGGTAGACAGAAAGCATTTTCCACTTGCTCTTCTCACTTGCTGGTGGTCGTCCTTTATTTTGGGAATGGATTAATAAATTACAACCAGCCCAGTGCTGGCTACTCCCTGGAGACTGACACCCTAATTTCTACCATGTATTGCATTGTCACCCCCATGGTGAACCCCCTGATCTATAGCCTACGCAACAAGGAGGTGAAGGGGGCCCTGAGGAAGGTCCTGGCAAGACACAGGAGAATGTAGGATTCTTCTCGGAAGTTCTAAAGACAACTGTGAAGCCCTTCCTGGAACATCAAGAGACCAAGTCTTGTTTTTTCCTGACTATACCCAGAGCAGAAAAGATACATGAAGGTGTATGGTAGATTTTCACAATCGGTGGCATTCAGACTCACTCCCTTCCTCAAGGTTTACTACAAACGGAAATGATGGCTGCATTGGTACCTCCTAATGTTATCAACATGGAAAATATTGTAAGATATAAGGATATAGTGAATGATAAAGGGGAGCTAAAAACAAAGCATGAACTTAGTAGCCGTGGGATAGCCATTGCATGGTGGCCTCATATGCAGATGCAATCTTGTTATGAGAAAGATGCCAAAATGTATGGTTTTAACAAAGAGTTAACAGGACTATTTATTTATTTATTTATTTATTTATTTATTTATTTATTTATTTATTTATTTATTTAAATTTTTATACCGTCCTTCTCCCGAAGGACTCAGGGTGGTGTACAGCCAAGGTTAAAACAGTTAAATATACAAAATTAAAATATCAATTAAAATACATATTCAATAATGGCCAAATTAAAACCGTCAAATTGACCCAGCCTAAACTACCCCATATAAAATTACTAAAAATTAAAAATTTGAAAAAATTTAAAAATCAAGCCAGTCCCGCTTGGATAAATAAATAAGTTTTTAATTCCCGGCAAAAGGTCCGAAGGTCAGATAGTTGGCGCAAACCAACTGATTAGATCAGATATTGAGTGGAACAGATGATAAACTGATAGAGAAACTATATTGTTAGTTATTAAGTATTAAACTTGAAAGTGAGCAGGTAAAGGAGACAATGATTGCCTGGGCTAAAAATTTTGGATATGCTATAGAATAAGACAAATGGCAGAAATTGTGGGATGGAAACATTAAATTGACATTGTCGACTGCCTATAAGGAACACGTGTATAAAATGTTTTATAGATGGCATTTTGCACTGGCAAGATTGGCAAAAATGTATAAAGACAGATCTGCTAAATGTTGGAAGTGTCATCACTCGTCTGGTTCATATGTGGTGGACACACCCAAAAGCAAGAAAATACTGAACGAAAATGCACACAGGGCTGGAAAAAAACGACAAAAGAACATATAGATTTGAGATCAGAGATATTTTTGTTGGACATTCGACCAGAAAAATATAATAAAAAGACTACATATTTGAGCCTGCATATAGGAACTGCAACTAGAATTGCATTTGCACAACAATGGAAATAATGATGAGACCCCCGTCCGAGGGGAATATAATTAAGAAAATATTAGAATGTGCAGAAATGGATAGATCAACACTTAATATTAAGGATAAAGAAGAAACTGAATATTTTTTTTATATATGGGACATATTCTATCAATGGCTAGGCAACAGAAACAGAAGTTAGAAAAGAGGAGATATAAGGGGAAATGGTAATGTGGAGAATTGTTAAAGAAGATGATGTTATGTGTTAAGTATTAATGTTATTATGTTGCTATGTTATTCTATCATGATGGCGATGAATTATTACAACAAAGATGCGTAATGTGACTGTCTAAACATAACTGTACCCAGAACACACACTGTTTGATGAAAATTGAATGTTATATAAATGAAACAAATAAAACGTTAAAAAAGGGAAATGATTTGTCCTCTCCAACATCTTAACCAGTTAAAAGCTAGCAGAAACATTGACAGAAGTAGTGAAGTTAGTTAGTGCTTACCTCATTTTGTTTGTTTGTTTGTTTGTTTACTGAGTTTAGTGTACTTTGTGAACTCATTCCTAGAGGAGATCAACCCTGACTGCTCTTTAGAAGGCCAGATCCTGAAGATGAAACTGAAATACTTTGGCCACCTAATGAGAAGGAAGGACTCACTGGAGAAGAGCCTAATGCTGGGAAAGATTGAGGGCAAAAGAAGAAAGGGACGACAGAGAATGAGGTGGCTGGATGGAGTCACTGAAGCAGGAGGCATGAGTTTAAATGGACTCCAGAGGATGGTAGAGGACAGGAAGGCCTGGAGGAACGTGGTCCATGGGGTCGCGATGGGTCGGACACGACTTCACAACTAACAACAACAAAGGGTTGTGAATCCAATTATATTGATTGTTCAGCATCTCATGTACTCCTGACCTTAAGGAGCTTAACAGTTAACTATTGGTCAGGTAAAAAGTTTTATAACTACATGTGAGAAAACAGCTTCAAATTTTAAAGCTGAAACTACCTTATTATATCTCGGCTCACACCATGCATAGACTAATGATGGTTTGTTTGGTTTCAACGAGGATAAAAAATGTTATAATAGTACGACATTTGAAAAACACCCTAGAAAAGTTTTTTTAAAAAAATATGTGTTTTTGAAGAAAATTATAATTTTAATATTGGTGGTCTAATTAATAGATACAGAAATCAAAAGTAGTTTCGAAAGATTATTATTTTAGGAGGGGTTGTTTTCAGAGATGGAAAAGAAATTCCTGAAAACTCAATCAATCTCCTAGTAGGTTCATAACTGCCTCAGGCACCACTGAGTTTTTATCTCAAACCTAAGACAAAATCCTGTTTTCTAAATTAAAAAGATTTGTTTGGTGATATGTAAGTTCCCATTGGCTCAAAATCTGCTGGGGACAGGCATCACCCCACAGATTCCAGATTTTTCTCTCGTTTGGAACCAAAGAAATAAACAGCTGGACTTAGCAGAAGAGACAAAGAGTTTGTCAGGGTTCCAAGTCATTCACCCATAGCAAGCAAAACTCCGAGGCAGATAGATTCCTCAAAGAATAACTTTATTGGATATGTCATATTGGCAGAGATCTGGTGAAAACCGACTCTGAGGGTTCCTGCAGTTTTCACCTAATCAAAAGTTTTCCATTTCTCAAAACAATCAGTCACATGGTGCAATCATGGCTCCGTCTGGTTGCCTGGTGACATCCTTCCTCCTTCCTCTGACCAGGTGTGAGAATGTCCTTGGTTCCCAAAAGAAAGTATTTTATTTTGGCTACGAAGTCCCAGCTGTCTCAATTCCACCCTCCCCATCCATCAGCTCCAGTGTGGCAACAATGAAGCTCCAAGAGGGCTTCAGTCAGGTCAGCTTTACGGTTGAAACAGATCTGATGGTTTTCCGTTTTCACTGGCTTCATTGCAATATTGATCAAGCGAAAAGAACGTGAAAGTAAGAGCCTCTTACCCAATTGCACACCTCTACAAGTCTGCTGTTGTGACTCCACCTCCCGAGCCTGTCCTCATGGACGAGAGTGACTTGGAAAGTAAGGGAGAGGAGCCAGCAAGGCCTCCCTCGCCAGGACCCTCCTTGCTGGCACTGCCCCAAGTTCCAGCTGCATGCCAGGAGGAGGAGCTGACAAGGCCTCCCTCTCCCACACCCTCCTCCTTCCTGGCAACGCCTCAAGTCCCAGCTGCTGTCTATCAATCCGGGATTGATCCGAGGCAGCGACGAAAAGATAAGCGTGTGCAGCAGAGGAAAAGGTGTGGCAGGCTCAGAGATTGCTGAGTCACTGAGCCACACCCCACAGGGTATAAAAGTGGGTGGAGCTGCCATGTGGTCCTTGTGACGGACTAAAAAGCTACCAAGGGTGCACTGCAGCTCGGTTGTTGGAGGGTTAAAGGACTTTGTCAGTGAGTTTTGGCAACAGATCTTGGACACGAGATGACGGACTCAGAACTTGGCAGGCCTTGGCACAGTCACTTCCAAGTATTTCCTCAACTGAAGAAAATCAGGTCTGTAGCAAATAAAAAGACTGAGAGACACGCATCTTTGCATTTGCTCTGTGAAGTGGGGAGGGGAACATAACATCTGCAGAACCTAAGAAGAACCCAACTCCATCCTTAACAAGCAATGGAAACCTCAACCTTCACTCAACCCTTTGGGGCTGCAGGAGAAAGAAAAGCAGAACATTGGTGAAGGACCTGCTCAGGCAGAATGGGACAATGCATCACGGCCAACTCACTGCTGCCAATTTATCATTGCCAGCTCACCACCTCACTGCAGCCAGCTTGGTGTGGGACAACTCACTGTGGGACAAGTCAACGATATTATTTAATTATTTAAAATAAATAAACAATTGTTTTAATTTTTGTTCACTTCATTTTGTCCCTCCTTTTGCGTCCTTTATTTAATGATTCTATTCCACCATTTCTTCACTATTATGTAACTTTTGGCCCATGATGAGTTCACTGTGGAGAGATGGCCATGGCAAGTTGGCCAATGCGAGTTGGCCATGGTGAATTGGCTGTGGTGAGTTGGCCATGGCAAGTTGGCTGCGGTGAGTTGTCCTAGACCCCCCCTCTGCTCAGGGTGGGACACCAAATATTCAAGAAGTGCCTGGCAGGTCCCGTTCACCTGCCCTTCAGATCTGTTGGGTGCAGATATCGTTGGCCAGGATGGATGTAGAGGGCATAGGGAACGAAAGAAGGACCAAGGGAAGAGCCTCTACCAAGGTGTTGTGCCTTGTCCTCCCTCCTCTCCTCAGCCGGGCCCCTCCTGTCGCCTCCCGGGCCTGCTGTCAGATTCAGAGTCTGATAATAAAGAGGAACGGCCTGGCATGCCTCCAGCCCCCAGCCCTGGCCCCATGCCTGGAAAGAATGTCAGGAATGAACAAACAAACCTCACTCCTACAGCGTGTGAGCAGGGAGCCAGCCACGTGCTGGAATTACCGGCAGCAGATCCAGAGGAAGAGAATTCAGGGTGGACGGATCCCCGCTTCCGGAGATCTGAGAGGCGACATCAGCAGAGGGAAGGGAGGGGCAGGCCTGGATAAGTGCTGAGTCATGGAGCCACACCCCACAGCCTATATAAAGGATCAGCTTGAGTCAAGCAACTTTGAGTCAAGCAAAGTCTCCTTTAGTTTGCTGAAGTCACAACTTGGATTCCTGCCTGCCCTGAGAAATCTGAAAGGAATTTGGCAAAGCTGCAGAGGCTTCGTGGCCATGCTTGATATAAACTTCCTAGACCCATTCATTGGAGGGGGAGGGGGACACGACACAAGGCAACAATCAGATAAGCAGGGCTTCAGCCAAGACTAAGGAAGAGGAGAAAACATCTCAAATAAGCCCCTCCCTAGTTCACCAAAAGAGAATGTGAGGGAGAAGGAAGTATCTTCAGACCTACCAGATTCTTCCCCTAGATCTGTCACAATAATAGTAGTCCTGACTATATGGCATTAGCTTTCTAGCCTGATCTACCTTGAAGGATTGACATCGATGGGAATTGAATTCCTGTTGTCTTAGATTTTATGTTTTATTATATATTCACTAATCTAACATATGTAGCTGGATATCTCACCAAAGGCAATTTAGGGTGATGGTGCACCAGAGGGAGTAATGGAACCACTGGGAGAAATGGTCCCTCAGATAGCCTAATACCATGCCATGAAAGGCTCTCTAGGTCAAAACCAGCACGTTGAATGCACTCAGTACTCAGGCCTTCCTCCCCTTCTCCTCCTCATCCACTTCCATTCTGCAAAACCCACTTCTTCTAGCACTGATGATGTTATCTAGTTGGGTCATGAATGTCTGGAAAAAAACCAATCAAGCTCAGAAAACACCAAGGATCTCCTCGTCCTCCTCCTCTTCCTCCGCCTCTTCTTCTTCCTCCTCCTCCTCTTCCTCCTCTCCACAAACTCCACTCTCTTCTAACACTGGTGATGTTATTTATTTATTTTTATTTATTTATCAAATTTTTATACCGCCCTTCTCCCGAAGGACTCAGGGCGGTGTACAGCCTAAATAAGACACAATATATATACAATTAAAATCAAAATTTAAAATAAAGCATATTACAAAAAGGCCAATGTATAAAAATTTAAATTTAAAATTTAAAAAATTTAAAACCCCACAACAATAAAACCCAATTTAAAATGTTAAAAAACCATTATGCCAGTCCAACTTGAATAAATAAGTATGTTTTTAGCTCACGGCGAAAGGTCCAAAGATCAGGCACTTGGCGTAGGCCAGGGGGAAGTTCATTCCAGAGCGTCGCTGCTCCAACAGAGAAGGCCCTACTCCTGTGGGCCGCCAGCTGACATTGTTTGGTGGACGGCACCCTGAGGAGACCTTCTCTGTGAGAGCGTACCGGTCGGTGGGAGGCATAAGGTAACAGCAAGCGGTCTCGTAAGTACCCGGGTCCTAAGCCATGAAGCGCTTTAAAGGTGGTAACCAAAATCTTGAAGCGCACCCGAAAGACCACAGGAAGCCAGTGCAGACTGCGGAGCAGTGATGTTACATGGGAGCCACGAGCGGCTCCCGTTACTACTCGCGCAGCCGCATTCTGGACTAACTGTAGCCTCCGGGTGCACCTCAAGGGCAGCCCCATGTAGAGAGCATTGCAATAATCCAACCGAGACGTAACCAGAGCGTGAGTGACTGTGCATAAGGCATCCCGGTCAAGGAAGGGACGCAACTGGCGAACCAAGCGAACTTGGTAAAAGGCCCTCCTGGAGACGGCCGCCAGATGTTCATCAAAGGACAGCCGTCCATCCAAGAGGATGCCCAAGTTGCGAACCACCTCCTTTGGGGCCACTAACTCGCCCCCAACAGTCAGCTGCGGGTGCAGCTGACTGTACCGGGGTGCCGGCATCCACAGCCACTCCGTCTTGGAGGGATTGAGCTTGAGTCTGTTTCTCCCCATCCAGACCCGTACGGCTTCCACGCACCAGGACAGCACTTCAACCGCTTCGTTGGGGTGGTCCGGGGTGGAAAAGTACAGCTCAGTATCGTCAGCGTACAGATGATAACTCACCCCGAAACCACTGATGACCTCGCCCAGTGGCTTCATATAGATGTTGAACAGGGTAGGCGAGAGAATCGACCCCTGAGGCACCCCATAAGTGAGGCATCTCACGGATGACCTCTGCCCCCCTGTCAACACCGTCTGCGACCAGTCAGAGAGATAGGAGGAGAACCACCGATAAACGGTGCCTCCCACTCCCAATCCCTCCAACCGGCGCAGCAGGATACCATGGTCGATGGTATCAAAAGCCGCTGAGAGATCTAATAGGACCAAGGCAGAGGAACAACCCCTGTCCCTGGCCCTCCAGAGGTCATCCACCAACGCGACCAAAGCTGTCTCCATGCTATAACCAGGTCAGAAGCCAGACTGGAACGGGTCTAGATAGACAGCTTCAACCAGGTGCCGAGGGAGCTGCCATGCAACCACACTCTCTACAACCTTCGCCACAAAGCGAAGGTTGGAGACTGGCCGGTAATTCCCCAAAATAGCTGGGTCCAGGGAAGGCTTCTTAAGGAGGGGTCTCACCACCGCCTCTTTCAAGGCGGCGGGGAAAACCCCTTCCAACAAAGAAGCATTTATAATCCCCTGGAGCCAGCCTCGTGTCACTTCCTGAGCAGCCAGTACTAACCAGGAAGGGCACGGATCCAGTAAACATGTAGTTGCATGTAACCTCCCCAGCAACCTGTCCACGTCCTCGGGAGCCACAGAATCAAACTCATCCCAAATAACCTCAACAAGACGCATCTCCGTCATCTCGGCTGGATCATCGCAATCTTGGTCCAAACTATCCCGAAGCTGAACGATTTTATCATATAGATAACCGTTAAACTCCTCAGCACGTCCTTGCAAAGGTCATCCCGAACCTCTTGATGAAGGAGGGAACAGGTCACCCGAAACAGGGTGGCCGGGCGGTTATCTGCCGATGCAATGAGGGTGGAAACGTAGGAACGCTTCGCCTCCCTCATTGCCACTAGGTAGGTCTTAGTAAAAGACCTCACTAGTGTCCGATCAGCCTCGGAACGGCTAGACCTCCAAGTGCTCCCTAGGCGTCTTCTCCGGCGTTTCATCTCTCTCAGCTCCTCGGAAAACCAGGGAGCCAATTGAGATCTACGCCGGGTCAGAGGCCGCAAAGGCACGACACGGTCCAAAGCCCCAGCCGCGGCCCGTTCCCAGGCCGCAACTAGTTCTTCAGTCGTGCCGTGGGCCAGATCCTCAGGAAATGGCCCAAGCTCCGTCCGGAACCTCTCCGGGTCCATCAGGTGCCTGGGACGGAACCAACGCATTGGCTCCGTCTCCCTGAGGTAGTGAGCGGCGGTCCTAGTTACCTAGTTGGGTCATGAAATGTCTGGGAAAAACAATCAAGCTCAGAAAACACCAAGGATCTCCTCCTCCTCCTCCTCTTCCTCCGCCTCTTCTTCTTCCTCCTCCTCCTCTTCCTCCTCCTCCTCTCCACAAACCCCACTCTCTTCTAGCACTGGTGATGTTCCCTAGTTAGGTCATGAATCTCTGCAAGAAATACAACCGAGCTCAGAGAGAACCACAGTTATTTATTTGATTTCTGAGTACTGAAATGGAGTCCTGTTGGCTGATTTTTTAAAAAAAAGAAGAAGAAAAAAGAATCAGTCAGACCTTGTAGTACCTTTCATGGGTGAACATGGGTGCAACCAGGGTGGGTGCAACCAGGCCATTCGAGGCTACAGACAGGAGAATAAATTTAGGGCACAAAGGAGGTAACTGAACTCAAATATTTGCTCTTCATTGGTTATGCTTCAAATCTGAAAAATTACTGTGCTTTGCTCCCTCGCTCAACACAGTTCCCTGTCTGGCTTCACTTGTCTCCAAGCAAGCCCTAGATGAAAGAGTTTGGCCCCAGAGGGCCTCCTTCTAGTTCTATTCCCTACAGGATCCAGGGAAGGAATATTCCGAGGGCCCACACCCCAAGGGACCTTTTCCCCCAAGCCCATCATCTACCATGGTTCATGCAGACAACCGAGTGACTTGCTTCTCTTGTCAGAAACAAGCTTCTGAAGATCTCCTTTCCATCTCCGTTGGCAGACTTTCGTCTCATTGCATCCAACTGTGGGAGAAGATGGTGAGAACATGACTCTTCTTCAGCCCCAGCTGGTCTTTTACAGCTGGGATAACCAGCAAAGGTGAGCTGCCTCATTGGGGGCGGGTAGGGAGACATGGCAAGGAGAGATTGACATTGAGAGCGAGAGAATCCAAGTCCTCCTCAGAATTTCTGTTTGGGGGAGCTCAGAAATGGCAAATATTTTCACTTGCTGAGAGAGGCAGCTGTAACCACTGACAGCCCAGTCTTATGTGTCTTCCTAGGACTATGACTTGCTCCAAATGAAGGCTTTGACCCAAAAAATATAGAATAGAATAGAATAGAATTTTTTATTGGCCAAGTGTGATTGGATGCGCAAGGAATTTGTCTTGGTGAATACGCTCTCGGTGTACATAAAAGAAAAGATATGTTCATAAAGAATCATAAGGTACAACGCTTAATGATAGTCATAGGGTGCAAATAAGCAATCAGGAAACAATATCAGTATAAATCGTAAGGGTACAAGCAGCAAAGTTACAGTCATAAGTGGAAGGAGATGGGTGGTGGGAACGATGAGAAGATTAATAGTAGTGCAGATTTAGTAAATAGTTTGATAGTGTTGAGGGAATTATTTGTTTAGCAGAGTGATGGCCTTCGGGAAAAACCTGTTCTTGTGTCTAGTTGTTCTGGTGTGCAGTGCTCTATAGCGTCGTTTTGAGGGCAGGAGTTGAAACAGTTTATGTCCAGGATATGAGGGGTCCGTAGATATTTTCACAGCCCTCTTTTTGACTCGTGCAGTATACAGGTCCTCAATGGAAGGCAGGTTGGTAGCCATTGTTTTTTCTGCCATTCTAATTATCCTCTGAAGTCTGTGTCTTTCTTGTTGGGTTGCAGAACCAAACCAGACAGTTATAAAAAAAAAGGACTGTCCAACTTTTTCTGGAAAACTTATAAATGTAGTCTCCACAACCCCAAGAGACAGCTGTTCCACTGCTTCATAGCTCTCATAGTCAGAAAATTCCTCTTTATTTTGAGTTTCGATCTCTCTCTTTTAGGTTTCTACCTGTTATGTAACACTGTGACACTTAATGAAATTAAAATGATTTTTAAATTATCTTTTTTTAAAAAAAACACGTTTAAAATAGCTGAAATCTTCAGAGACATCAAGATATTACAAGATATCAATGTTCTCATTCAAAGTTTATAAGACCTTACAGAAATATAGTACAGGTAGTCTTCTGTTTAGAACGACAATTGAGCCCAAAATTTCTAAGTTGTTAAGTGAATTTTACCCCATTTTACAAGCTTTCTTGGCCCAAGGTCACCTAGCTATCTTTCACGGCTAAAGCGGGACTAGAACTCACAGTCTCCTGGTGATTGGCTCAAGGCCACTCAGCTTGCTTTCATGCCAAAAGAGTGATTAGAACTCACAATCTCCCATTTTCTAGCCTAGTGCCTTAACCACTACCACAAAAATGGCTCGATTAATTAGATGAAAATGAGGAAATGTCAATTGTTCTCTCTGTCAGAAAATTTCTCCTTAGTTCCAGGTTGCTTCTCTCCTTGATATGTTTCCACCCACTGCTTCTTGTCCTGCCTTCAGGTGCTTTGGAGAATAGTTTGACTGCCTCTTCTTTGGGGCAACCCCTCAATTATTAGAATACTGCTATCATGTCAACTCTAGTCCTTCTCACCAAGTTACCACAACTGTTCATTATACATCAGTCTCCTAATCATCTTTGTTGATCTTTTCTGTACTCTTTCTAGAGTCTCAACATCTTTTATATAGATAGATAGATAAAGATCATGACAACCAAAACTAGATACACACATCATGAACTTGGAGCTTCTTCACAATCTTCTCCATGAATATTTGGTGCTCTTTGGAAGAGGTTTCCAAGGAAAGGAATAGGACCCACTGGAAAATAAAGATGTCCCACTCTCATGTCTATCCTCTCATGTCTATCTGTAGGCTGGTGACTTTCTGAGGGATTAAAATAAAAATGTTTTGGTCAAATTTAAAGAGGCTTAATGTCACCTTCAGGAGAAAAGGGTTGGAGAAGGCAGGATTGAAAGACTGCTACTTCCTCCTCAGACCACCTATATTCCATACTGTGTCATCTTCCCACGCGAATTCACTTGTCACCTTTATGGAATGCGGTTCTGATGCAGAACTTGGAAGGAATGTTCTGCAGAGCTTCTCAGTAGGAGAAGAATTAGGTTCTTCTCCCCCAGCTCAGCAATCTAACTCAACTCACCCTATAGTTAATTCTAATTTCTTTACATGACCATTTCTCTCTTGCCAGGTGTCTATTTTCTTCCTGATGGATTCCCACAACCAAACACAAGAGGCAAAGTTTGTCTTCCTGGCATTCTCCATATTCCAGAGACACCACATCCATTTTTTCTTGGTGTTCCTGGCTGCCTATTTGGTCACCCTGCTGGGCAACTTCATGATCATAATTCTGGTTCTCCTGGATTCCCGTCTCCACACCCCCATGTACTTCTTCCTCAGCCAGCTCTCCTGCCTGGATATCTGCCTTTCTTCTGTGGTGGTTCCAAAGATCCTGGTGAACCTCCTACGCCAGCAGCACACCATCTCCTACAACCAGTGTCTGGCACAAGCCTTCTTCCTGATTGGCTTTGCAGGATGTGAGCCAGCACTGCTGGCCGTCATGGCCTATGACCGCTATGCTGCCATCTGCCAACCTTTGCACTATGCCCACCTGATGAGGAGCAACTTGTGTGTCCAGCTGTCTGTGGCCATCTGGCTCTGGGGCTTCCTGGACTCAGCCATCCATGCTGCTCTGGCTTCCAGGTTGACGTTTTGTGAAAACCACCAGATTCCTCACATCTTTTGTGATGTTCCCCCATTAATGAAAATTGCCTGCAGTGATACCTGGGTCAACGAATTGACTAATCACATCACCAGCATCTTTGTGGGCCTTGTCCCTGTTCTCTTCATCATCCTGTCCTATTTCTATATTTTGGGCTGCATTTTGCGGATTCGTTCTAACACCGGTAGGCGCAAAGCCTTCTCCACCTGTGCCTCACACCTTGCTGTTGTGATTGTCTGCCTTGGAAATGCCTTTGTGAACTACAACCAGCCCAGTGCTGGCTACTCTCTAGAGATGGACACCTTTATCTCCACCATGTTTTGTATCATCAACCCCTTGCTGAACCCCTTGATCTACAGCCTCCGCAACAAGGAGGTGATGGGGGCCATGAAGAAGGTTCTCGGCTGTCAGAAGGTCATCTAGCCCTCATCTAGGGCTGAGTGTTTTGTTGAATTTCGTGTGTTTCTGCTCCCTAAGAAATGTGTATACATGAAGGGCATTCTTAAGATTCCTGCAGAACCACTCTCAGGAGAAAACAAATGGAGACTGCTGTTATGAGTAGGTGGGACATTGAATCTGAATGAAAACTCATTCAAAACCTAGCAATAGGTTAACACGCCAACCTAACAGAGAACAGATTTTAGAGAATACAGATTAACAGAGTTGGAAGGGAATGTCTAGTCCCTTTTTGTTATTTTTATCTTGTTCAGTACCCAGAGTTCCCTGGACAGAAGAAAGACTGTATAAATTGGATTAATAAAGTAAATAAAACAGATTCCCCAAACTTCTGGGTTTTATTCCTCTTTGTCCCGAAGTCCAGATGAAAAGGAACAATTGGGAGAGTGGGGAGAATTTCCACGTGTAGAAATGGGGATCCCTGAGATGTGGGGGATGGGGGTTGCAGATGTTATATGAGCTAAGATGGGTATATTATTAATACTAGGAGGGGGAGGGGGAGGAGGAGGAGGAGGAGGAGGACTGTGAGGTCCTTGGTGCCCTCTGAGCTTGGTTGTTTTCTTTTCTTTCTTTTTTTCTTTTTTACCATCACTCCTTTTAATCATCTGATCCATTAATGGAAGTCCTTCCTACATTTCTTCCTCTGTTAGGCATCTCAGAGAGCACCAAGGACCTCAAAGTTCAATCTGTACATATTCTCTTCTTTCAATTTCCATATCATATCGTGAGCATCCCAGAAGTAGCTGGTCAGCCACTGTGAGAACTCAAATACTGATCTAAACTGGATCCTGGACTAATCCATAGACCTGGACACAACTAGATGAGTAATAATAATAATAATAATAATAATAATAATAATAATAATAATAATAATAATAATAATAATAATAATAATAATAATAATAATAATAATAATATAATAACAACAACAACAACAGAGTTGGAAGGGACCTTGGAGGTCTTCTAGTCCAACTCGCTGCCCAGGCAGGAAACCCTACACCATTTCAGACAAATGGTTATCCAACATTTTCTTTAAAATGTCCAGTGTTGGAGTATTTACAACTTCTGCAGGCAAGTTGTTCCACTGATTAATTGTTCTAACTGTCAGGAAATTTCTCCTTAGTTCTAAGTTGCTTCTCTCCTTGATTAGTTTCCACCCATTGCTTCTTGTTCTACCCTCAGGTGCTTTGGAGAACAGCCCGACTCCCTCTTCTTTGTGGCAACCCCTGAGATATTGGAACACAGCTACCATGTCTCCCCTAGTCCTTCTTTTCATTAAACTAGACATACCCAGTTCCTGCAACCGTTCTTCATATGTTTTAGCCTCCAGTCCCCTAATCCTCTTTGTTGCTCTTCTCTGCACTCTTTCTAGAGTCTCAGCATCTTTTTTACATCGTGGCGACCAAAACTGGTTGCAATATTCCAAGTGTGGTCTTACCAAGGCATTATAAAGTGGTCTTAACACTTCACATGATCTTGATTCTATCCCTCTGTTTATGCAGCCCAGAACTGTGTTGGCTTTTTTGGCAGCTGCTGCACACTGCTAATTTACTATAACAGGGGTCTTGGCCACTTTAAGACTTGTAGACTTCAATTCCCAGAATTCTTCAGCCGGCTGGATTGGAGAAACCTGTACTACAAGGCTACAATAACACGATCTTGCAAGTCTCAACATAGAAATTTACTATCGCTCCTTTTTCCTGGGAACTCTTGCCTCTCTTTCTGATGGTTTCCTAGGTAGCATCTCTTCCCCTCCTTCCTTCCCAAAGATCATTCACACAACCTATTATTCCACTGCTCTGACAGGAAAGCCAAATCAGGTATGTGACCACCATCCCAAAGCCTGGATGACCTAAGATAGACCAATGGTTGTCATGGTAGCCATGATGTCCTGAGCCACACCTGACCCCAGAGAGGGCCGATGGATATTCTCCAAGGCCATCAATCTGGGGTATTCAACTTCTAATCCAGAAATGGCAACAAGAGACTCAGGCAGGGAGGTTACTACGCAGCAGAGAGGCTAGTACAACACCAACTGTCCCAACTCATCTCTAGAGTCCAATTTAATGAAGAGGATCTCACATCAGGCAACTTGTGTAATAGTGTTCCCTGACAACCTTAAGAAACTTCCAGGTGACCATTGGCACACTTCCACCTGTCAAGAGCAAGAAACCAGGAGCTGGAATAGAGTTCAAAAGTACTACAAGTTTATTTCATGCTACTCATGCATAAGAAATAGTATCCTTGCCTCAACTCCTGCCCACCTAACTGTTCAAAAGCATGAAAGTAGATAAATACTTTTATCGGTGTGAGGTACCAGCTGTACGCTGATGACACCCAGCTGTACTTTTCCACACCGGGCCACCCCAATGAAGCCATCGAAGTGCTGTCCCGGTGTTTGGAAGCCGTACGGGTCTGGATGGGGAGGAACAGGCTCAAGCTCAATCCCTCCAAGACGGAGTGGCTGTGGATGCCGGCATCCCGGTACAGTCAGCTGAGTCCGCGGTTGACTGTCGGGAGCGAGTCATTGGCCCCGATGGAGAGGGTGCGCAATTTGGGCGTTCTCCTGGATGAACGGCTGTCTTTTGAAGACCATTTGACGGCCGTCTCCAGGAGAGCTTTCCACCAGGTCCGCCTGGTGCGCCAATTGCGCCCCTTTCTAGACCGGGATGCCTTGTGCACAGTCACTCACGCCCTTGTGACGTCTCGTCTGGATTACTGCAATGCTCTCTACATGGGGCTCCCCTTGAGGGGCATCCGGAGGCTACAGTTAGTTCAGAATGCAGCTGCGCGGGTGATAGAGGGAGCCCCTCGTGGCTCCCGAGTGACACCTATCCTGCGCCGGCTGCACTGGCTACCTGTGGCCTTCCGGGTGCGCTTCAAGGTGTTGGTGAATGTCTTTAAAGCGCTCCATGGCATAGGGCCGGGGTACCTACGGGACCGCCTGCTGCTACCGAATACCTCTCACCGACCCGTGCGCTCTCACAGAGAGGGGCTCCTCAGGGTGCCATCGGCGCGACAGTGTCGTCTGGCGACACCCAGGGGAAGGGCCTTCTCTGTGGGGGCCCCCGCCCTCTGGAACGAACTCCCCCCAGGACTTCGTCAACTTCCGGACCTCCGAACCTTTCGCCGCGAGCTTAAAACCTACTTATTCATCTGCGCTGGACTGGGTTAGTGTTTTAATGGGTTTTAATGGGTTTTAGTTTTAAATTTTAATTCTGGCCAATTTTAATAAGTTTTTTAACTGTATTTTAATTTGTATTTATAGTATTGTATTTTTACTTGGCTGTGAACCGCCCTGAGTCCTTCGGGAGAAGGGCGGTATACAAATTTAAATAATAAATAAATAAATAAATAATAAAATAGGTACCACTGTGTTGGGAAAGTAACAGCATTCCATGCACTTTTGGTGTATAGCCATGCTGGCCACATGACCACAAAAATGTCTTCGGACAATGCTGGCTCCCTCAGATAATAAACAGAGATGAGCACTGCCCCCTAGAGTTGGAAACAACTGGACATGAGAAACCTTTACCTTTACACACAAAAATCTGATCTATTAATGGTCAAGGCACCAGCTAAGAGTCAATGGAATCCACAGAGGGCTGGGCTTTGGTCTCTTATAGAAGTGTAGCAACTCCAAATTGACAGTGCATTGGACCCCACCCTTGGGCTCTGCCTGACCATCTCCTACACCAACCCTGCTACAGACCCTTGGCTGATGCCACACCTGATTCCAGCTAGTGAAGGAGAAGAGCCTTTTCTGCTGAGGCCCCTGTCTTGTGGAACATTCTGCCACCAGAGGTAAGTGCTGCTCCCATCCTTTTGGTTCTCCAGAAGGATATCAAAACCTGGTTCTGCTGGTGGGCTTGGAGCCCAAAGGAGGGACACTCAACCCTGGGGATGGTTGATGGAATATGACGAAGATCTCGTCCCCATGCCCTCCATCTTTTTGGTTCTAATTTTTTATATAGCTTTTTAAAAAGCAATTGTTTTATATTTGTCTTTTTAATGTTTAGAAGAGTCACCTGCTCAAGGAGATGGGCAGCCTATAAATTTAACAAATGAATATATAAACCCCACGGGACACTTTTCCATGTTGTCCTGACCTCAAGTTCAGACCTTTTGCCATTTGTCCCAATGTTTTCAGCAACAATCTCTGAAGCGAGAAGCTTGAATTGCTGATGCTTCATTCTTCGGCTTTGTGATGTAAGTCATCTCCAGGGACATGTCAGGTGCCATAAAAATTGACTCTCTCTCTCTCTCTCTCTCTTTGCAAGCATTGGCTCTGTGTGCGAGACAGGTTGGACGCAGGGCAGATATGGGACCTCCAATGTCTAAAGGAGGCTGAGAACAAGAAACTAAGACCCTCCTCGGGACAGAAAGGACTACTGGGGAGTTTTCAAGCAGTAGGAAAAGGAGAGGAGGAAGAGGAAGAAGAAACATACCTTCTACCTTCATCCAGGAGACTCTGATCAGGTGAGGAGCATGAGGGGCAAAGAAATATCAGATCAATTTGGAGAAAAGGGGTGCGGGGAGGTGATTAATGCAGGCACCAACCATTTCAGATGCACCTCAAGGCCAGCCCTTGTCTGGAGGATGCATAAATTGTATGTTGTTAGTGAGACAAAGCTCACTTCTTTTTCATGCCTGGTAGAGCAAAGCTTTCTCTCCTCTTCCTGTCCCCCTCCCCTCAAAAAGAGAATAGGTGTTTCTATTGAACAAGCGACACACGTTGAGAAGAAGCTGGGAAAGGTTTTTATCTCGATGGTACAAAAAGGAAGCCTTGCAGGAGAGGAGAGAGTCCAGAGGGTGACCTGATGAATGTCCGGACTAGGAGGTCCCAAAAAGACAACTGGACATTCTTGGGGTTTTTTTTTCCTTTGAAAATGTTTCGCTTCTCATCCAAGAAGCTTCTTCAGTTCTTCTTCAGAACTGAAGGAGCTTCTTGGATGAGATGCAAAATGTTTTCAAGGAAAAAAACTAACAAAGTCCAATTGCATTTTGAAAAGCACCTTTGGCCTGGATGATTGAGTCTCTCTGAAGATATCTGGATTTGGAGAGAAGCTCAAAAGAGACAGTCCGAGGATCAGAAGAAGGAGGTGATTCATTAGGATAGGATAGAATAGGATAGGATAGGATAGAAATAGAACAGAAAATAGGAATAGAATAGAATAGAATAGAATAGAATAGAATAGAATAGAATAGAATAGAATAGAATAGAATAGAATAGAATAGAATAGAATAGAATAGAATAGAGTTCTTTATTGGCCAAGTGTGATTGGACACACAAGGAATTTGTCTTGGTGCATATGCTCTCAGTGTGCATAAAAGAAAAGATACATTCATCAAGAATCATAAGGTAACACTTCATGATAGTCATAGGGTTAGCAAACAATATAAAATTACTCTCTCAAAATGAGGATCAGAGCTAATGGGAGTAGCGTTCATGGTTTATATTGCAGCATAAATTTCTCTGCAAACTTCACTGCCCAATGCTCCCGAGAAGTCACAGGCATGGGTTTCCAAACCGCTAGCAATGGCTAAGGAGAAATCGTTCCCTTCACGGTCATCTCCAGCCACCATCTCCAGGGCATTTCTGGACATTCCTCCTCCTTGAAATGGTCTTATCCCCCACCTCCAATTTCCATCCCAGTCACATTGGATGGATGACTCTCCCACTCCTCCCCACCCCCAAAGTCCTCCTTGAGAGGGAGGGAGAATCCTTCCCTCTTTTCTGGGTTCCTAGCAGACCGAGTGGCTGCATCTCCTCTGTATGCAATGATGGGCATTGTGGATTTTGGACCTTGTGCTGCTGGGTGGACCATTGGTGAGATGGTGATTTCAAGCACTTTCCACACCCAGAAATGGAATTAACCTGGTAGCCTGCCTTAAGTGTCTTGTACAAACAAAGGCTTGTGAGTGATCAGAGGCAGCTTGTAGCTCCATAATTACTAAAATTTATAATTCTTTTTTTTTTTATTCAAAAAGTTTTACAAAGAAAATTTTTCCCCCTTTCCCCCCAACCCCTCTCCCTTCACAAACCCCCTCCCCCTCCCCCCCTGGCTTCCCGGAACAAACACAAGGTATAGTTAAAAATAAAACAAACATATGCTAAAAAAAATTTTTCCCAAAACTATTATACCAATTCTCCCTCTCTAGCTCTGACTTCCTCCTTACATAACCAAATCCTTCAAAAAATTAACAATAAACAGTAATAAAATATATAAATCAGTAGAACAAATTAATCCTAAAATATTTAAAACCAGCTAAAGCATAAAAATCCAATCCAGTTCAGAGAATATCTCCCTTATAGCTTCTATAACCATATAACCATATAATTTCCCCCCCAAGTCTTTCTTACATAAGATCTTTCAAGAATATTCTATTTAAAATTCAATACAACAGATTATAAAATTTATAAAATTTCAATAGAAAAAAATTACAATATTATTTAATTAATTACAATATCTATTCAACTTTAGTCCTTCCTCATCAAAATCCAGTATATCCAAATATCTAGTCTCTTATAATCACAAATTGCCTTTCAGGGACACTAATATTTTTGTCTATTAATATTTAAAAACCTTGTTTCAAAATAATACTTTTGTCTCTTGCCATTTTTTTGGTGCATTAATCTCTGTCTTTCCTTCGTTGCTCCTTTTAAAAGTCAATCACAATATTTCCTAGTAATTCCTTATGTCCAGAAATCCAAAAATTACTGCCGTATATTCCATCAGTCCAAAAGAGAACTCTTGGGAAACATTAAGCTTGTGAGTCTTTTCCATTTGAGGACAATCTCCTGTAGCACAAATTCAGGCAGCTCATCCAAACTATTTAAAGAAAACTTCTTTAGATCACCTTGTTTCTTCACGATCAAATCTTCATATTTATCCACTTTTATTTGTATGTCCTCCATTCCATTTTCCGAATAATTGCACTGGTTAATTTGCTCCAAACTCTCATCCAAAACGTCTCCATTTTTATCAATTCGTATTTTTGAATAATTAAATACATACTTTCTGTGTAGTCCTGTATAAAGTCACGAATCCATTCTTCTGAAAGAACCTCCATAACAAAATTCCTGCTGAGAATCCCCTTATAAAGTACTTAAACAGCGTAATATAATCCAACAGTCCACAGTCAAACACAATAAGATAAAATCTCCATTCAGTTTCGATTCAACAGCAAAGCTCCCTTTGATGTATCGCTCTGCTTTTCAGTTTCTCTAAACGAAACTGAAGGGGGCGGAAGTCAGAAAATCAAAAATACTTGCAAACCAATAATTGTTCCTCACACTCGTTCCGCCTGCTTTTCGTATCCACAAAAAGAAATCAATTGCTAGCAGAAGTGGACACCTTCCTCTTTTCCTGCTTTTTCAGGAGCGCAGAGAATACTGGAGGTGGGGGAGGGGTAAATAAGGGGATTCGACCGTTCAGGACTTTGTATTACAAAAACAAAGCCCCTAGGAGAATCTACCCAACTCCTCCCCCTTGCTCTGTCTCTCTCTTTCAACCAGAGAGAGAAATGAAGCCGGGATCAGTTGTTAAATCCGGCTTTTACCATATTCAATGCGGAGTGCCATAAATTAGCACCCAACGAGAAAGGTGGCACCACCCAGAAGCCTAAAATTTATAATTCTTGACATATTTATTCTTTGCTCAAACTCCCCCAAATGCTGGGACCAGAAATCTCCTTTTATGACTGCAGAGAAATGTGCACAACTATTAGGATCCCCTCCTAATAATCTCCAAGGTAGTGGATCTGATCTATCTGTTAATACTTAATTAGTATCACTCCTAGTAAATCCTAGGTAGTAAATGTGGCTTACTACCTCATGCCACCCCCTCTATTTAGTTAAATTTTTTTGGATGAATTATTAATGTAACCCACAAAAACAGGTGAAGTGTCTTAGAGGAACACAGCCCATGGAAGGAATTCTGTTGTTCATTTCCAGCTGTGTCCAACGATCCTCATTCTGCATCTTTGCACAAAGGTGCAAATTGGAGAATGCAAAGTTTGAGAGGAACACCTGTAACAAACTTCTACCTGACTGAAAGGAACCCAGAATCATTTCTCCTACCTGATGATTATTTTATTCATGCAAATCATTGTTTAATTGTTCCAGAAGGTCTTGGGGAAGTCCAGTGGTTACCTCATGCTTCTGAAACTTCATGCTGTGATTTGAAAGGAGCAGCTACTCCTAAATTCTGCTGTGTTCCAACCTTGTCCACCAGAGCTTCATGGACCTCATGGAAGGTGGCAACCAAACCCTGCAGGTGACTGAGTTCTTGTTCCTGGGTTTCTCTGGCATGCCCAGAGGTCAACCTTTCTTCTTTCTGCTCTTTCTGGCCATCTACCTCATCACTTTGGTGGGCAACTCAATGATATTCATTTTAATCCAGCTGGATTCACGCCTCCACAGTCCCATGTACTATTTCCTCAGCCATTTGTCCTGCTTAGACATTTGCTATTCCTCGGTCACGGTCCCAAAGATCCTTGTGAACCTTCTGCGCCGGCAGCCCACCATCTCCTACAATGAGTGCATGGCCCAGATGTTCTTCCTCATGACATGTGCTGGATCTGAATGTGCGATGCTGGCTGTGATGGCCTACGACCGCTATGCAGCCATCTGTGAACCTTTGCACTATTCTCAACTGATGAGTAAGGAGGTGCGAGTCCATCTGGCTACAGCTTCGTGGATCTGGGGCCTTCTCGATTCAGCCATTCACACTGCCCTGGCCACCGATTTGGTCTTCTGTGGAGCCAACCAGATCCATCACATTTTCTGTGACGTTCCCCCACTCTTGAAAATTGCTTGCAGCGACACTTATATCAACGAGATGGCTCTTCACACAGCAAGTGTGTTTGTGGGTCTGAGCCCTTTCCTGCTTGTTGTCATTTCCTACATCTACATCCTATCTACAATTTTGAAGATCCGTTCTAGCACCGGACGGAGAAAGAGCTTCTCCACCTGTGCTGCCCACTTGGTTACCGTCATCATCTACTTTGGGATGGCCAACTTGAATTACAACCGTCCCAGTGCGGGATACTCCTTGGAGGGGGACACCCTGGTCTCCACCCTGTATTGTATCATCACCCCCATGCTGAACCCCCTCATCTACAGCCTCCGAAACAAGGAGGTCAAAGGGGCCCTACAAAAACTCCTGAGCATTCAGGAGAAAGAAGATGCTTCTCCTGGAAAGCAGTGAAGGAAAAATTGGATCACTTTCCTGCCCTCTCTGCATATTCTTGTTTGTAAAATAGCAACAGTTGGAGGGGAAGGAAGGGTTGGAGATTCTAGAGAGTAGCTACCTCTTCATCTCCAGGCTCTGCTGTGCCTTGTCTAGCTCCCCTCTGGAGCTCCATCACTGGAGGCTTTTAAGAAGGGACTGGACAGTCACCTGTCTAGAATGGTATAAGGTTTCTTGCTTGAGCAAAAGGTTGGACTGGAAGACCTTCCAGGTCCCTTCCATCTCTGTCATTCTGTTATTCTGAATGGCTGTCCTAACTCTCTTCTTCTTCATCTCCGGACTGTGCTGCCTCTTGTCTCTCTCTCCTCCTTGGGAACCTGCCACTTCACTATAATCCATCACACCAGCGCTCACTCAGTAGGCACCATCTGTCACACAATGGGAAAGAATGTGGTGAAAAGGCTGGAATTCACTTTATCTACAATATAAGGGAAATTTAAATTTAAAGGAAATGATGCACCATGATGTTACAATCCTTGCTGGGAAGAATAGCAGCTATAAAAATGAATGTTTTGCCCAGGTTTCTATTTTTGTTTCAAATGATACCGCTACTTAAGAACGATATCAAATTACAGGAATGGCAAAAGGGGGTTAATAATTTTGTATGGATGGGCAAAAAACCAAGAATAAAATTAAAAATAATGCAGGACACAAGGGAAAGGGGGGGTCTTAAAATGCCTAATTTAAAATTGTATTATGAAGCAGTTGTCTTATCATTAATTACTGATTGGATTAATTTAACTGAGGAAAGAGTTTTGAATATAGAAGGTTATGGTTTGTTATATGGGTGGCATGCCTATTTATTATATGATAAGAAAGTAGATAATATATTTAAAAATAATATAATTAGAAATGCATTATTGAGGGTCTGGAGGAAATATCAATATAAATTAGATGGAAAGATTCCAATATGGGCATCCCGAGACACATGATAGAAAATATAAATATATATCAAAAGATGGAGGTAGTTACTTATAAAGAACTCCTTTGTATGGAAAAGGGGGAATTACAATTAAAATCCAGAGAAAAGATGGGGGAAGAAGGGAAAAATTATACATGGTTTCAATATGGACAATTACAAGCTAGATGGAAATTAGATCAAAAAATAGGTATTAAGCAAACTGAGGATAATTTGTTAAAACAAATGAGAGATCAAGGTCAACAGCATATTAAGAGGTTGTATAATGTATTAGTAGAAATAGACTCAGAGACTGAATTGGTTAAGGATTGTATGATTAAGTGGGCACAAAATTTTCAGCAACCAATAATGTTGGAAACTTGGGAAAGAATTTGGGTGAGGAATGTTAAATTTACACAAGCGCAAAATATGAGAGAAAATTTTTATAAGATGTTTTATAGATGGCATTTAGACCCCAAAAAGTTGTCATGTATGTATCCTAATGTACAGGCTAAATGTTGGAGATGTGATTGTGAAGATGCCACTTATTACCATATATGGTGGACTTGTAAAAAAGTTAAAGCATTTTGGATTAAAGTATGGTGGATTATGCAGAACATTCTGAAAAAGAAGATTAAGTTTACTCCACAGTTCTTTCTACTAGGAATAATTATGGATTGTACAGCTATAGAGACTAAATTGATTTTGAACTTAATAACAGCCACAAGACTTTTGATTGCTCAATATTGGAAGAAAGAAGAATTACCTACAATTGAAGAATGGACACTCAAAGTATCAAATCTGGCAGAAATGGCAAAAATTTCTGCTTATTTGAAAGACTATACACAAGAAAAATATATTTTAGAATGGAAAATGTGGATTGATTATATTCAAAATAAGTATCAGATAAAAAAAATATCGAATAGCATATGGGTAAATTTAGGAAATATTTTGTATTAGATATATTTTTGAAGGAGAGTGTGATCATGTGTGGAGTGACTAGAGATTATAATTTAGGATTTATTTTGGATTATGATTGTTAGTTTTGATACCCTGCATTTTGTTCTGGGAAGTCGGGGTGGGTGGGGGGTAAGGGGGAGGGGAACTGGGGGGGGTTGAGGGTAGAGGATGGAGTGATGGTTAATGTACAGGGATTATTGAAGATGTATAAATATAATGAATGTAGGGTCGGGTCTGCCCAGCTACCATTTTAGAATGGTGGGGAGGGAGAAAGGAGGAGAGAGTAGGAGGGAGAAAAGAGGAGAAGAGGGGTAGACGAGGGAGAAGAGGAAGGAGGAGGGGTAGAAGAGGGAGAAGGAAGGTGTAGGGTGGCGGGAGGAGAGGATGTAGATAAGAGAAAGGGAGGAAGGTCTGGAAAGTAGAAGAAGGTAGAAGAGGGAAGAGAGTTAAAAGGATGGGGTGGTGACTGGGAAAGCCCGACTAATTGTATATGACTGTACATTGGATGAGTTGTTGGATATGAATGTAAAAATAAAACTTTTTTATAAAAAAAAATATTGTAAATCATGTTATTTTTTTCTATTTCATGCAAAATTCCATAAGGGTTTCCAGTTAGTAATAAACGTAGATCTTGTCTTTAATTTGATGAAAGAAGTGAATTTAGCCACATCAGCAACTTCCATCATTTTCACTTTTATCATTTGTAAACAATCCTGTTTCAAACTTAGTTTTACAGTATTCAAAACTGTAGATTATTTTGTCTCGTTTAAATCTTTCTAATAATTTTAAATAAAAAAAAACATTGATAACTATATTCATCTACCACCAGTTCTTCTCTTGGTTTTATTTGACATTCCCCTTGACAAAATTGTCGTATCTCATGATAAGTTAGCCATTTCTGTTTGCCCATTATTTCTCCTCTACAAACTATTCCCCTAAATGAAATAAAATATTTACAATTCTTTGTACCACTGGCTTTATTTGAGCCCCAAATCCTTCCATCGAATTGTCATCCAGACATTCCTGCAATGTGACCTACGCTAACCCGAACTCTGCGGTCACACAACCCAGATGGGCAGCAGTATGATTGTGTTGAATATCATTGGGGAGAGAAGAGCTTGTAATTGTTGACATTCCCATAATGGAAAAACAAATCATTCCTCACCCCTGGGCACATCTGGATTAGGTAGAACATAGAATCAAAGGACAGGAAGGGACCTCAGAGGTCTTCTAGTCCAACCTTTGCTCAAGGCAAGAGACCTTATACCATTCTGAACAAATGGGTGCCCAATCTTTTTTTAAACCCACTAATGATGGAGCCATCACAACTCCAGGAGGAAGGCTCATCTCTCTCTCTCTCTCTCTCTCTCTCTCTCTCTCTCTCTCCCTTCCCATCCATCCGTCCATCCATCCATCCATCCATCCATCCATCCATCCATCTCTGTCTATCTATCTATCTATCTATCTATCTATCTATCTATCTATCTATCTATCTATCTATCATCTAGCTAGCTGGGAATCTCTCTCTCTCTCTCTCTCTCTCTCTCTCTCTCTCTCTCTCTCTCTCCTCCCTCCCTCCCTTCCCATCCATCCATCCATCCAATCATCCATCCATCCATCCATCTCTGTCTGTCTGTCTATCTATCTATCTATCTATCTATCTATCTATCTATCTATCTATCTATCATCTAGCTAGCTGGGAATCTCTCTCTCTCTCTCTCTCTCTCTCTCTCTCTCTCTCTCTCCCTCCCCATCCATCATCCATCCATCTCTGTCTGTCTGTCTATCTATCTATCTATCTATCTATCTATCTATCTATCTATCTATCTATCTATCTATCATCTATCTATCTATCTATCTCTCTCTCTCTCTCTCTCTCTCTCTCCTCCCTCCCTCCCTTCCCATCCATCCATCCATCCAATCATCCATCCATCCATCCATCCATCTCTGTCTGTCTGTCTATCTATCTATCTATCTATCTATCTATCTATCTATCTATCTATCTATCTATCTATCATCTAGCTAGCTGGGAATCTCTCTCTCTCTCTCTCTCTCTCTCTCTCTCTCCCTCCCCATCCATCATCCATCCATCTCTGTCTGTCTGTCTGTCTATCTATCTATCTATCTATCTATCTATCTATCTATCTATCTATCTATCATCTATCTAATCATTCTGATCTAATATAATTATAGGGCTGGAAAGGATCTTAGAGGTCTTCTAGTCCAACCCCTGCTCAAGGCAGGAGATCCTATAACATCCCAGTCAAATGGTAACTGTAGCCAATCAATTCCCAGCACAATAGTAACGGAAGCAGGAAAAGAAGCTCCCTTTGAGTAATGTTGTCAATAACAAAAGGAATCCTTTCATTAATGTTTCTGGTTCTTGTTGAAATAACAACAAGAATGTGAAATTCTGATAAGGACCGGTTCAAACTGGCCTAAAACAAGAATTTCCCAAAGAGATGAACTTTAATAACCTGAAAACTCATTATAATGTAAAAACCACAGAATGCGGTTGACTCAAGAAACCTTCTGGCCACATCCCTCGGCTGCAGAAGCTCCAGCTGTACAGTGGCACAAATCATAGAGCAGAGACGCCCAACTGCTGAGCTCCACTGCTCCATGTAGACCAAAAGCTTTGGCTGCTAAGTCTCTTCAGCAAATTAATCATATTTAACAGATTAACAGAGTTGGAAGGGACCTTGTAGGCCTTCTAGTCCAACCCCTCACCCAAGCAGGAGACCCTACAGCATTTCTGACAAATGGCAGTCCGGTCTTTTCTTGAAAGCTTCCTGTGATGAAATTCCCACAACTTCTGAAGGCAACTTCTGTTCCATTGGGTTGGGGTGAGATACCAACTGTACGCTGATGACACGCAGCTGTACTTTTCCACCCCGGGCCACCCCAGCGAAGCTATCGAAGTGCTGTCCCGGTGTCTGGAAGCCGTACGGGTCTGGATGAGGAGGAACAGGCTCAAACTTAATCCTTCCAAAATGGAGTGGCTGTGGATGCCGGCACCCCGGTACAGTCAGCTGCAGCCGCAGCTGTCTGGTGGGGGCGAGTCATTGGCCCCGATGGAGAGGGTACGCAACTTGGGCGTGCTCCTGGATGGGCGGTTGTCTTTCGAAGACCATTTGACAGCCGTCTCCAGGAGAGCTTTTTATCAGGTTCGCCTGATCCGCCAGTTGCGCCCCTTCCTGGACCGGGATGCTCTATGCACGGTCACTCATGCTCTTGTTACCTCTCGTCTGGACTATTGCAATGCTCTCTACATGGGGCTCCCCTTGAAGAGCACCCGGAGACTCCAGTTAGTCCAGAATGCGGCTGCGCGGGTTATTGAGGGAGCGGTTCGGAGCTCCCATGTAACACCTATCCTGCGCAGACTGCACTGGCTGCCTGTTGTCTTCCGGGTGCGCTTCAAGGTGTTAGTTACTACTTTTAAAGCGCTTCATGGCTTAGGACCGGGATACCTACGGGACCGTCTACTGCCAACGTCTATCTCCCAATGACCGGTGCGCTCTCACAGAGAGGGGCTCCTCAGGGTGTCGTCAGCCAAGCAATCAGCTGGTGGCCCCCAGGGGGAGGGCCTTCTCTGTGGGGGCTCCTACCCTATGGAACAAGCTTCCCCCCGGGCTTCGACAACTACTGACCTTAGGACCTTCCGCCGCGAACTTAAAACCTACTTATTTCGTCTTGCTGGACTCGCTTAAATTTTAAATTATCAAATTGATTTTATGGGTTTTAAATTTTTTGTAAATTTTAGAGGGTGATATTTTATCTATAAGTAGCCATATCAAATAGGTTTTTTAAGGGTTGTTTTTAGTTTTGTATTGTTGTTTTCTTTCTGTATTTTATTCTTGGCTGTACACCGCCCTGAGTCCTTCGGGAGAAGGGCGGACTATAAATAAAAATATTCTATTCTATTCTATTCTATTAATCTTTGGCCTTCTATATCTCAGAGCCTGCCACAAGATTTCAACTCCTCTCTTTCCCAGCAGCAGAGATGGATGAAGTATGAGAACTGAAGGCAAATACATCTTGAAGGCACCAGGCATTGAAGGTTATGTCCCGAATTTATTCCCATAAATCCAGAGGACATTCATTCCATCCTTTTCCCTGCAGTTGTTGGTCAAAGTTCTCTCCTTCCAGACTTCATTCCAAAGTTCCAAAGCTTTCAGAAGCAACTCCCAAGTGGGAACCACGTAGTTGCTTTGGTTTTTCTCCTTTGTGATGCAAGTCATCATCTCCAGGGACACGTCAGGCGCCATAAAAATTGTGTCGCTTCTTTCACCAGCATTTGTGTAACCCGGGAGGAACGCAGGGCAGATATGGCATCTCCAATGCCTGAAAGAGGTTGAAAGCAAGTAACCGAGACCCTCCTTAAAACAGAAAGGTCTGCGGAGGAGTTGGGAAGGAAGAAGAAGCTACACCTTCTAGCTTCATCCAGGTGAGGAACTCAAGGGGCAAAGGGGCTGCAGAGCCACCGCGAGAGAGTGTCTGAGGGAGGGAGATTAACGCGCTGACCATTTCTGATGCGCCTCAACACCAACCATAGTCTGGAAGGTGCACAAATTGCACGTTTTTAGTGAGAAGAAGCTCACCTCTTTTTTTCTTTCATGCCTACTGGAGCTAAGCTTTCTTTCCCACTCCTCTCCTACTCCCCTGCTATTTTGCTGAGCAAGCTACACAACTGCAGAAGTTGTGAATGCTCCAAGTTGTGAAATTTTTTAAAAAATGTTGGATAACCATTTGTCTGAAATGGTGTAGGGTTTCCTGCCTGGGCAGGGGGTTGGACTAGAAGACCTCCAAGGTCCCTTCCAACTCTCTTGTTGTTGTTGCTGTTGTTGTTGTTGTTGTTGCTGTTGTTGTTGTTGTTGTTGTTGTTGTTGTTGTTATTATAAATTGGGGGGAAAATGGAAAGTTTTTCATCTTAAAGGCTAAAACATACGATGAACGGTTGCAGGAACTGGGAATGCCTGGTCTAGTGAAGAGAAGGACCAGGGGAGACATGACAGCAGCCTTCCAATATTTGAGGGACTGCCACAGAGAGGAGGGGGTCAAGTTATTTTCTAAAGCACCCGAAGGCCAGACAAGGAATAATGGATGGAAACTTCATCCTCACCTGGATGAAGCTAGAAGGAGAGATTCAACCTAGAAATAAGGAGAAATTTCCTCACAGTGAGAACCATCAACCAATGGAACAGAAGTTGCCTTCGGAAGTTGTGGGAGCTTTCACGAAGAGACTGGACTACCATTTGTCAAAAACGGTGTAGGGTCTCCTGCTTGGGTGGGGGGGGGTTGGACTAGATGACCTACAAGGTCCCTTGCAACTCTGTTTTTCTGTTATTCTGTGTAGTAGGGAAGACACAGAAAGGAGGAGAAAGTCCAGAGAGCTGATGAAGGTGTGGAGAAGGAGAAGAGGACAGAAGCGAGGCAAAAAGACAGCCTCTTCCTTTGCATCCCCCACACACACACCTTTTCATCCCAGCAACATTGGGAGGAAAACACCCCTGAAGTCTTCCTCAGAAGACAGATCGAATCCTTTCCACCTTTCTGTCTCCCTAGAAGGCTCTGAGTAGCTGCACCTCCTCTTCATGTAACACTGGCTTCATTTCCATCTTGGTTTTAGGACCTTGTGCTGCTGCGTTGACTCAGGCCAGTGGTGTGATTGTGGCTCCCGGGACACAGAAATTGAGCTAAATTGACAATCTAAGTGGGCTACACGAACAAAGACTTGCGTGTGACCAGCTGCGGCTCGTAGCTCCACACCATGCAAAGGTATAGTTCCTGACTCATTTTATTCTTTGCTCAAATTCTCCCAAATGCTGGGACCAGGGAAATTTGCACCTTAATTAAGAACCTCTCCTAATGATCCCTAAGGTTGTATCTGCCCCACTGATCGATATTTCATTACTATCACTCCTCATAGATTCTACGTGGCTTATTACCTTGAGCCACTCCCCTCTATTGGATGAGTTTATGGATGAGTCCCTTCAATGAGCCCCCAAAACAGGTGAAGGGTTTTGGGAAGATCCAGTCCGTGGATTCATTCCCAGCTGCGTCCATCATCTACAATTCCCATACTACATCTTTGCAAAGGGTTGCAAATGGGGAAACAACTCATCATGCATAGCATGTGTGTCAAATGGCTTTGGGGCAGAAATAACTGCAGGGGTTCAGTTTGTATTTGCAAACTTACTTAATTCATTCCATAAACACCCCCCCCGAATCATCTCTCTCCTACCTGATGGTTTTGATATTCATGCAACACATTTAATTATTCCAGATGGCCTTTGGAGAAGTCTAGAGTTCACTCATGCCTCTGAAGCGGCTTCTTCATGCTGTGATTTGAAAGGAGCAGCTACTCCTGAATTCTGCTGCATTTGAACCTTGTCCACCACAGCTTGAGGGACCTCATGGAAGGTGGCAATCAGACCCTGACGGAGTTCTTGTTCCTGGGTTTCTCTGGCATGCCCAGAGGTCAACCTTTCTTCTTTCTGCTGTTTCTGGCCATCTACCTCATCACCTTGGTGGCCAATTCAGTCATTCTCATTTTGATCCAGTTGGATTCACGCCTCCACAGTCCCATGTACTATTTCCTCAGCCATTTGGCCTGCTTAGACATTTGCTATTCCTCGGTCACCCTTCCCACCATCCTGGTGAACCTCCTGCGCCAACAGCCCACCATCTCCTACAACGAGTGCATGGCCCAGATGTTCTTTCTGATGACCTTTGCAGGAACTGAATGCGCCCTGCTGGCTGTGATGGCCTACGACCGCTATGCGGCCATCTGCGAACCTTTGCACTATTCTCAACTGATGAGTAAGTGGGTGCGAGTCCCTCTGGCTACGGCTTCGTGGATCTGGGGCATGGTTGACTCTGCCACTCACACTGCCCTGGCCACTGATTTGGCCTTCTGTAGAAACAACCAGATCCATCACATCTTCTGTGACGTTCCCCCACTCTTGAAAATTGCTTGCAGTGACACCTATGTCAATGAGATGACTCTTCACATAACAACAGTCTTTGTAGGAGTCTCTCCTTTCCTCCTTGTTGTCATTTCCTACGTCTACATCTTATCTACAATTCTGAAGATCCGTTCTAGCACTGGAAGGAAAAAGACCTTCTCCACCTGTGGTGCCCACTTGATTACAGTCATTGTCTACTTTGGGATGGCCAACTTAAATTACAACCATCCCAGGGTGGGTTACTCCTTGGGAGTAGACACTCTGGTCTCCATCCTATATTGCGTTGCCACCCCCATGCTGAACCCCCTAATCTACAGCCTCAGAAACAAGGAAGTCAAAGGGGCCCTACAAAAACTTCTGGGCAGTCAGGAGAAGGAAAGATAAGTTTCCTGGAAGACAATGAAGGAAAAACTGGATCGCCTTCATTCAAAGATCCTGGAGCACAGGGGAACTGCCAGAAGACTGGAAAAGAGCTGATGTAGTTCACATCTTCAAAAAAGGGGGAAAAAAACCAGATCCAGGACCACAGACTTATCAGCCTGATCTCAATACCAGGGAAGATTCTGGAAAAGATAATCAAGCAATGAATCATTGAACACCTAGAAGCAAACAAAGTAATAATTAAAAGCCAACATGGGTTTGTCAAAAACAGATCATGCTAGACTAATCTCATTGCATTCTGTGACAAAATGACAAAATTAGTGGACCAGAGTAATACTGTCGATATAATTTACTTGGATTTCAGTAAAGCATTTGATAAAGTAGACCATAACCTACTACTAGATAAAGTAGAAAAATGTGGGTTAGACAGCACCACCACCAGATGGATTCGTAACTGGCTAACCAACTGCACTCAACATGTAGTCCTCAATGGAACTACATCTACATGGAGGGAAGTATGCAGTGGAGTACCCCAAGGCTCTGTTTTAGGCCCAGTACTCTTCAACATCTTCATCAATGACTTGGACGAGGGGATAGATGGGGAACTCATCAAATTTGCAGATGACACCAAGCTGGCAGGAACAGCCAACACTCCAGAAGATAGGCTCAAGATACAGAAGGATTCTGACAGACTTGAACATTGGGCGCTATCTAACAAAATGAAATTCCACAGTGAAAAAAGTAAGGTTCTACATTTAGGCAAAAAAAAAACCACACAAAATGCACAGGTACTGTATATGTGGTACCTTGCTCAATAGTAGTACCTGTGAGAGGGATCTTGGAGTCCTATTATTTTATTTATTTATTATTTAGATTTTTATACCGCCCTTCTCCCGAAGGACTCAGGGCGGTGTACAGCCAGAATAAAACAGTACAATATACAAATTAAGACAAAAGTTAAAATAACATATTCAATAAATGGCCGAAAATTTAAAACCGTCAAATTTGACCCATAAAATTCATAAAAGTACCCCAATTAAAATTATTAAAATTCAAAAAGTTTAAAAATTAAGCCAGTCCCGCTTGGATAAACAAGTGTGTTTTCAATTCACGGCGAAAGGTCCGAAGGTCAGGTAATTGATGCAAACCAGGGGGAAGTTCGTTCCAGAGGGTAGGTGCTCCAACAGAGAAGGCCCTTCCCCTGGGGGCCGCCAGCCGACATTGCTTGGCAGACGGCACCCTGAGGAGACCCTCTTTTTTTTTTGTTTTTTTTGTTTACATTTATACCCCGCCCTTCTCCGAAGACTCAGGGCGGCTTACAATGTATAGGGCAATAGTCTCATTCTATTTGTATATATTTACAAAGTCAACTTATTGCCCCCCCAACAATCTGGGTCCTCATTTTACCTACCTTATAAAGGATGGAAGGCTGAGTCAACCTTGGGCCGGGCTCGAACCTGCAGTAATTGCAGGCTTTGTGTTCTTAATAACAGGCCTTACCAGGCAGAGCTAAACCGGCCCCTCTGTGTGAGCGTACGGGTCGGTGGGAGGCATAAGGTAACAGCAGGCGGTCCCGTAAGTACCCGGGCCCTAAGCCATGGAGCGCTTTAAAGGTGGTAACCAATACCTTGAAGCGCACCCGAAAGACCACAGGAAGCCAGTGCAGACTGCGCAGGAGCGGTGTTACACGGGAGCAACGTGTGGCTCCCTCAATCACCCGCGCAGCTGCATTCTGAACTAACTGAAGCCTCCGAGTGCACTTCAGGGGTAGCCCCATGTAGAGAGCATTGCAATAATCCAGACAAGAAGTGACAAGAGCATGAGTGACTGTGCATAAGGCATCCCAGTCAAGGAAGGGGCGCAACTGGCGAACCAGGCGGACCTGGTAAAAAGCTCTCCTGGAGACGGCCGCCAAATGGTCTTCAAACGACAGCCGTTCCTCCAGGAGAACGCCCAAGTTGCGCACCCCTTCTGTTGGGGCCAATGACTCGTCCCCAACAGTCAACTGCGGCTGCAGCTGACTGTACCGGGGTGCCGGCATCCACAGCCACTCCATCTTGGAAGGATTAAGTTTGAGCCTGTTTCTCCCCATCCAGACCCGTACGGTTTCCAGGCACCAGGATAGCACTTCGACAGCTTCGTTGGGGTGGCCCAGGGTGGAAAAGTACAGCTGCGTATCGTCAGCATACAGCTGGTAACTCACCCCAAAGCCACTGATGACCTTTGCCCAACGGCTTCATATAGATGTTGAACAGGAGAGGAGAGAGAATCGACCCCTGAGGCACCCCACAAGGCGCCTCGCGGTCGATCTCTGCCCTCCTGTCAACACCATCTGCGACCGGTCAGAGAGATAGGAGGAGAACCACCGATAAACGGTGCCTCCCACTCCCAGTGGACAACCATTTAGATATGAGCCAGCAGTGTGCAGCAGCTGCCAACAAAAAAGCCAACACAGTTCTAGGCTGCATAAACAGAAGGATAGAATCAAGATCACGTGAAGTGTTAATACCACTTTATAATGCCTTGGTAAGGCCACATATTCATTCAGTTTTGGTCGCCACGATGTAAAAAAGATGTTGAGACTCTAGAAAGAGTGCAGAGAAGAGCAACAAAGATGATTAGGGGACTGGAGGCTAAAACATATGAAAAACGGTTGCAGGAACTGGGTATGTCTAGTTTAATAAAAAGAAGGACTAGGGGAGACATGATAGCAGTCTTCCAATATCTCAGGGGTTGCCACAAAGAAGAGGGAGTCAAACTATTCTCCAAAGCACCTGAGGGTAGAACAAGAAGCAATGGGTGGAAACTAATCAAGGAGAGAAGCAACTTAGAACTAAGGAGAAATTTCCTGACAGAACAATCAATAAGTGGAACGACTTGCCTGCAGAAGTTGTGAATGCTCCAACACTGGAAATTTTTAAGAAAATGTTGGATAACCATCTGTCTGAGATGGTGTAGGGTTTCCTCCCTGGGCAGGGGGTTGGACTAGAAGGCCTCCAAGGTCCCTTCCAACTCTGTTATTATGTTATGTTATGCCTTCCTATCTTCTCTGCTTATTCTTGTCTATGGACCGACAACTTTGTTCTTCCAAACGAGGGGTTGTGTAACTGCAAACTTCAATATGGCTCATTTGCTCAGTGTCTCTGGGATTCTCCCGGCCATATCCTTCTTTCCTATGTCCCCATTTTGGTTTAACCATTTAAGGTGGGAATGGAAAAACAACACAAATCTAGAGAACTTTCTCCCACCTATTTCCAAAACATTTTTCAAAGTATTTTCCACGAGGCAAGGATGTCCTTTGACTGCACAGTTGTTTATATTAAAGCTGGGAATTCTAAATAGCCAATGTGACCAAAAAAAAAAATGGTGTAAAAATAAAAAAAATAAAATTTGTTAACTGAGAACTCTTTGTCAGAACTGCCATCTCCACCTTCAGCATCGCTCTGCTAGATCCCAGCTTGCCATAAACCAATGTGGGAGGGAATTGCTTAAATTGCAGGAAAGAGGGGCGGGAAACAGAAACTATTCATCATACCATCCTGAGACATCGGTTCAACGCCCCCAAGACCAGAGGCCTGGGAGGGAAAGCACAACAGCTCACCATCTAGTCCAGGGGTCTCCAACCTTGGCAACTTGAAGCCTGGCAGACTTCAACTCCCAGAATTCCCCAGCCAGCAAAGCTTTGGCTGAAGAGGTTGTAGAAAAAATGCTTTTAAAAGTTTTTTTTTAAAAAAAGTTGGCCACGCCCACCCAGTCACATTACCCCCCCAAGCCACGCCCACAGAACTGGTAGTAACAAATTTTACATTTCACCCCTGAGGAGAACCTATACTATTTCAGATAAGTAGCTGTCCAGTCTCTTCTTAAGAACTTCCAGTGATGGAGGACCTGCAATTTCTGGAGACAACTTCTGTTCCACTGATCAATTGTCCTCACTGTCAGGAAATTCCTCCTTAGTTCTAGGTTGCTTCTCTCCTTGATTAGTTTCCATCAGTTGCTTCTTCTCCTGCCTTCTGGTCCTCTGGAGAATAGGCTGACTGTACTGAAGATTATCTACTCTGCCTTCAAGAGTCTTTGGAAGTGCTAGAGAATGCAGAGGACCACAAAAAAATCATCTAACCACATCTCCATGATACAGAAGAACTGAAGTGGCAAAGAAATAACGGTGGAGATGTCTACCTCTATGGTTCCATTGCAGATCTAAAGTTCTCTCCTACAAGGCTTTACCTATCTGGGACCCTCCAAAGTTGGTGTTGAATACCAATAATGCCCAGCCACGCAGACTGAGACGTTATGGGAACTAAACTCCAATACATGTAGAAGATGCTAACCTAAGAAAATTGATGTTCTGGGTTTAGGAAAAACAGAAGATACTCAGTTCTCTCTTGAGAGTCTTTCCTTCTGGGAATGGAGGTTGTCCTAAGCTTTGGCTCCCACTCTTTGCCCTTCACTCCAACCTTCGCAGGGAGGAATCCCTCATGTGCAACTACTTCACATTTCTCCTTGTGGTGCATGTTGATCTCGAGGGACATTCAGATGCTGTACAAATCATCTCTCTTCTTCAACCAGATGACACAGGATTGGGGCATCTGATACCACAAAGAGGCTCAGAGGAGGAAGGAGAGACCTCCTCAAGTCAGAAGAGGAGACCAGGGAGAGCGTGCAAATCCCTCCCTCTCTTTGTCTCCCACTCCCCTTCTCGGTAGCACCAGTGGACCCCATAGACAGTCACTGGGAAAGATTCAGCAGCAGAAGGAGGAAGAGCAGCAGGACATGCCAGCTTCATTCTGGAGGCTGTTACAAGGTGAGGAAGCCACAAAGAAAGGACCTAGCAAAGGACCTCAGACCTGGGTCCTTCTGCAGCAGGGTACCTTGGTGAGTGGGATGCTGAAGGAGAGATTTATCGTGCACCCTTTTTAAATCAATCTTTTTGTCACTCTCTAAGGTTCATAAATGGCATCTGATTCAGATTTTTCAATAAAGTCTCGTTCTTTTCTGATGTCAGAGAGAGGGGGAAAAAATCTAAAATAAAGTATTGGTGGTGAGGAGGCAGCCAAGGACCTGGACCTTCTCCCTGGAGACCTCCTGACCATAAAGATGAGAATGATGAATATTCACTTCTTGGTGTCAAGTCAAATATTTTGGGATGGGACTCTTCGGGTCATTTATTGAGTACCAAACTCCCCATGCCTCTTAAACTCTCTTTACACACACACACCAGTGAAAACCCCTTTCTACATGGGTTTGAGAAAGAAGTTGCATGTGAAGGAAAGGAATTTGGGAAGAGCCTAGCAGTGGAGGGGAAGCAACGGAGTTTTGGGGGGTGAGGAGAGGAAGAGAAATTCCAGAGGAGGGTTTGCTGGCCAGGAGAAGAAGCTCAGACTGGTCCTGGATTTCTCCTGAGGACCAACATGGGTGATCATTGATCAAAGCAAGAAATGAGCATCTCACTGGTCCATCTAAAGGAGGGTTGGGGTCACCTGGATGAGTTTGAAGTGTGGTTGCAGGGAGAGACAGAAGAAATTCCAGGAGGACCACCTCTTGATGGTTGCTACTTCACACAACCCACTTACCAAGAGAGGGGGAGACTTGTTGGGATGTCAATTCACATTTAACGTATGTGTCAAAATGCTTTTGGGGAGAGTTAACTGGAGGGACATGGCTGTCATGAACTGCCCCCCACTCACTGAAAGGACCATGAACATCCCCGGGAGCATCTCCCTCCCCCTCCATGAAGGCTAACCATGCAAAGCAACGTTCGGTCACTCCAGAGGGTCTTGGAGAAACTTGTGAAGGTTCTTCTCAAGGCTGTGATTTTAAATCTTCCCCCAAAAACTAACAAATTCTTAGAGGAAAGGATGTGTGGGAGCCAAAGAGAAACACAGAAAGAACGTGGGTAACTTGGGGCAATCGTGAAGTCCTCATTTCTCAGAAAACTTCCCATTCTCAGTCAGCTCTATCAATCCTTCTATGGAAATGTAACAGATATTTTTATTTGTTACTAGGACAATATTTTTTTTCTTGATGATAGTAACAGCAGAAGAGTATAGAATGAACTTGAGGTTTGATTATTGTCACTGTCTAAATTCACATCACCTATTCTTTATGCATCTGTATGACTGTATCACTTTTTCCTCCTTTCCCAAAATGTATAAAAAGGAATGGAATCCCTCCCTCCTACTATAGTCTGGAGAGAATGCCTCCGGTCCACACGGTTACGCAAATACTGCAGTGAGGCTGGGTTATGGGTTTTGGGGTCCTGAGTTTGATTCCAGACTATCCCACCCAGTTGCTTGTCCTTGGTCTCCCATGAGACTCCACCAGCAATGAAACCACCCAGAGATGGGTGACACTCTTGACGCTCAACAGTTGGAGATGCTGCTTTCTTCTGAGTAACCAGAAAGAGCAATTTCACTCTCTCACCTCCAAACTCCAGAGGCCGTGAAGAGAGGACCCCAAGTAAGTGAATGGATCCCTCTGCAGTTGCTTTGGAAAAAGGAATTGTGCTGCTATTCCCCTGATCTCAACCTTTGAACCAGGAAATAGTCAATTTCATAGTCAGCCTAAATATCAGTCAAAGAGTCAATTTTCAGGCAAATTTCCTGCTCCTATTGAAGTCAATGGATCAGGAAATCCATTTCTGCTTTTTTTCCCCAAAGCAGAACCAGCTCAGCTTGTCTCTTTTAAGAGGAATTAATGACTGCAGTCTTTTTTAATTTAATTAATGGGAAGGTGATAGCGAATGATGATGTTTTTATTGTGTGTCACAGTTATTACAAGGAATGTGCACATTTCCATTGCTCCCTCCTAAATTCTGCTGTTTTCCCATCTGTTCCTTGCAGCTAACTTTGATGGACCTCATGGAAGGTGTCAATCAGACCCTGCAGGTGACTGAGTTCTTGTTCCTGGGTTTCTCTGGCATGCCCAGAGGTCAACCTTTCTTCTTTCTGCTCTTTCTGGCCATCTACCTCATCACCTTGATGGCCAACTCAATGATATTCATTTTGATCCAGCTGGATTCACGCCTCCACAGTCCCATGTACTATTTCCTCAGCCATTTGTCCTGCTTAGACATTTGCTATTCCTCGGTCACCCTCCCCACCATCCTGGTGAACCTCCTGCGCCAACAGCCCACCATCTCCTACAACGAGTGCATGGCCCAGATGTTCTTTCTGATGACCTTTGCAGGAACTGAGTGCGCCCTGCTGGCTGTGATGGGCTATGACCGCTATGCGGCCATCTGCAAACCTTTGCACTATTCTCAACTGATGAGTAAGTGGGTGCGAGTCCCTCTGGCTACGGCTTCGTGGATCTGGGGCATGGTTAACTCTACCATTCACATTGCCCTGGCCACTGATTTGGCCTTCTGTGGAAACAACCAGATCCATCACATCTTCTGTGACGTTCCCCCACTCTTGAAAATTGCTTGCAGTGACACCTATGTCAATGAAGTAGCTCTTCATATAACAACAGTCTTTGTAGGAGTCTCTCCTTTCCTCCTTGTTGTCATTTCCTATGTCTACATCTTATCTACAATTCTGAGGATCCGTTCTAGCACTGGAAGGAGAAAGACCTTCTCCACCTGTGCTGCCCACTTGATTACGATCCTCATCTACTTTGGGATGGCCATCTTGAATTACAACCGTCCCAATGCGGGCTACTCCTTGGGAGTGGATACTCTGGTCTCCATCCTATATTGTGTCGTCACCCCCATGCTGAACCCCCTAATCTACAGCCTCAGAAACAAGGAGGTCAAAGGGGCCCTACAAAAACTTCTGAATGGTTAGGACAGTGTTTTTACCAAACTTGGCAGTTTGAAGATATGTGGACTTCTATTCCCAGAATTCTCCAGCCAGCATGACAACCTCTGAACCAGAAGCTCCTTAACCTTGGCAACTTGAAGATATGTGGACTTTCACTCCCAGAATTCCCCACCCATCCCAGATAGTTCTACTTATTTCTTTTTAGTGGGACTTTATTAAGGTTCAGCATCTCCAGTTTGTCTTGTTGTGTTCAATATGGAGCGCCAAGACCTCTTCCTTCAGAAAGATCTCAGGGAAGTTTCAGTTCAATCAGAACCCTACACAATTGAAGCATCAACATGGGTTTCATTTCCATTGTGCAACACCATGAGATGCCCAGAGTCACTTTAGAATATGGGCGACTATAGAATATGAATGAATGAATGAATGAATGAATGAATGAATGAATGAATGAATGAATGAACGCTGTGGGAAGACTGTTCCACTTGCAACCTCCAAGGTTATAAAATTTAAGAACCTCCAATGTGTGAGAAGCCCCTACCCCTCCTAGAAGAATGAAATATTTGGGGGGGGTATTAAAAAGGCAGAATATTGTATTTCCCTAAAGGACAAATGGAGAAAGATGCTCTTAAAGACAGAAAGCAGACTCCAGTCTTTCTTAATAGCCCCCAGCAGATATTTTGTGCCCATTAAGAAAGATTGGGCCAGCCTATTCACAAAACTTTCACCTCCAGTGATGGGATTAAAAATTTACATTCTCCTCCACCCAAATGGGCCTCTGGTGGCTCAACAGACTAAGTCTGTCTGTTATTAACAGCAGCTGCTTGCAATTACTGCAAGTTCAAGTCTCACCAGGCCCAAGGTTGACTCAGCCTTCCATCCTTTATAAGGTAGGTAAAATGAGGACCCAGCAATTAAGTTGACTTTGTATATAATATACAAATGGATGAAGACTATTGCTTAACACATTGTAAGCCGCCCTGAGTCTTCGGAGAAGGGCGGGATAGAAATTCAAATTTTTAAAAAAATTCTAAGAACAGAACCTGACCATTCAGGGCATAATAAGATAAACCCACTACCACTAGAAGACACAGAGCTCACTACATTGCACAATTTGCTAAGGGAATTTCAGACATTGCACAACACACATACACACACACACACACACCAAGCAGCATTTCAGGACCCGTATAAAAATCCTGGCACTCATCTAGCTAATTGTTCAGCTGACCCAGAACTGTCTCTCTGTGTGGTTCTGTTCACCAATAAACTTCCTTTCCAATGAGTCTCCACGTTGTTTCCAGCGTCTTTCTCCCAGCTTGGGACAAAACCAGATGGATTTTCCTTCCAACAAATGAGAATTGAGCTAACCAGTAAGATCACCAGATGCCGTTGCATTTTGTAGCTATCAATTTGCAGATTGGATGTTATCTCATACATTGACATGTAACTGGGAAATTAAACACCTTTGGATTTAAATAATTTTGATGTCGCTTATGGTTTAATATGGCGCTTCCTCTGTTTGCCACAGGCAGGGCGAGTAGTCCTTAATGGGTCCAAGTCTACATGGAGAGAAGTAAGCAGTGGGTCCCGTCTTAGGCCCGGGACTCTTCAATATCTTCATAAATGACTTAGATGAGGGAATAGAAGGGGAACTCTAAAATTTGCAGATGATACTAAGCTGGCAGGAATAGCTAGAAGATAGGCTCAAGATACAGATGGATCTTGACAGACTTGAACACTAGGGCCTATCTTAACAAAATGAAATTCAATGTAGAGAAAAATAAAGTCTTACACTTAGGTAAGAAAAACCAAAAGCATACATATAAACTGGGGGAAACCAGGTGGCAATTAAGAAGTAAGAAAGAAAATTGGGGGTGTTCCTTGGAACCCTGACACCAGGCTTAATAGCAGTGACTGTGAGAGGGATCTCGGAGTCTTAGTGGACAATCTGCTAAATATGAGCCAGCAGTGGGCAGTGGCAGCCAAAAAAGCCAATGCAATCCTAAATTACATTAACAGAGGGATACAATCAGGATCAAGTGAGGTCCTAATACCACTCTATAAAGCCCTAGTAAGACTGCACCTAGAGTACTGCATCCAGTTTTGGTCACCAGACTATAAAAAAGATGTTGAGACTCTAGAAAAAGTGCAGAGAACCAGGATGATGAGGGGACTGGAAAATAAAACATATGAAGAACGGTTGCAGGAACTGGGCCTGGCTAGTCTAGTGAAGAGAAGGACCAGGGGAGACATGAGAGCATCTTCCAATATTTGAGGGGCTGCCACAGAGAGGAGGGGGTCAAGCTATTTTCCAAGGCACCCAAAGGCCAGACAAGGAATAATGGATGGAAACTGATAAGGAGAGAAGCAATCTGAAAATAAGGAGGAATTTCCTGACAGTGAGAGGAATCCACAAGTGGAACAGAAGTTGTCTCCGGAAGTTGTGGGAGCTTCATCACGTGAGACTTCCAATAAAAGATTGGACTGACATTTGTCAGAAATGGTGCAGGGTCTCCTGATTGACGGGGGGGAGTTGGTCTAGATGACCTATAAGGTCCCTTCCAACTTTGTTAATCTGTTATATTATGAGGACAGATCCTGGTGATGTACAATTGCTGTAGGAAGGGGAAGCATCTGATTGTTCCATGCAAGAGGAGACAGGTCATCTCCACTTCCCCTATCTCGGGGCAGGGTTGTGGTCTGTTGTGTCACACAGCAAGTAAGGGTACTGGAGAAGCGAGGGGTGGGTGCCCACCGTAGGGCAGAACTTCAAGGAAGGAGCTTCACATAGTTAGCGGGGAATAGGCCAACTCTGCCATGGCAAGATCCACGCCACCAGCCTTCATCCACCCGCTCGATGGATGTGATGGTATCTCCAGGGTCAAAGGAAATCTCATCATCCCCCTCTGGGAAAAAAAATGGAGAAGGTCTTAACACTTGTTCAGACCAGGAGTAAGTAGCTTCCTGACAGTTAGAACAGTTAATCAGTGAAAAAACTTTCCTCCAGAAGTTGTGGGTGCTCCATCGCTGCAGGGTTTCAAGAAGAAATTGGACCACCATTTGTCTGGAACGGTATAGGGCAGAGGTCTTCAAACTTGGCAGCTTTAAGACTTGGGGACTTCAACTCCCAGAATTCTCCAGCCAGCATAGCTTTATCAGCACCGAAGCATACCGGCAGCCTTGGATTGCTCTTCTTGAAAACATAGCTGCCTGGAGAATTCTTGGAGTTGAAGTCCACAGGTCAATCCATGTTTGTTTGTTATCGACTGCAGCTCGGGAGTTCCAGGCTTCCATGACGGCCTTGGACCTGATTCGAGTAAATGATGGCCCTACACACATGGGGGGAGGCACGCTGGATCTGATTTATATCTCTGGACAGTGGCTAAATGATCTGGAGTTAGGTGATTTAGTGACAGAACCTATGTCATGGTCTGATCATTTTCTCCTTCGCCTAGACTTCCGGACCGCCACTCACCACCGCAGGGAGACGGAGCCTATATGTTGGTTCCGTCCCAGGCGCCTGATGGACCCTGAGAGGTTCCTGACGGAGCTTGGGCCATTCCCTGAGGATCTGGCCCGCGGCACGACCGAGGAACTAGTCGCGGCCTGGGAACAGGCCGCGGCTGGGGCCCTGGACCGTGTCGCCTTTGCGGCCTCTGACCCGGCGCAGATCTCGTCCGGCCCCTTGGTTTTCTGAGGGGCTGAGGGAGATGAAACGCCGGAGAAGATGCCTAGAGAGCACCTGGAGGTCCAGTCGTTCCGAAGCTGATCGGACACTAGTTAGGTCCTATTCTAGGACCTACCTGGTGGCAATGAGGAGGCGAGGCGCCCACGCCCACCCTCATTGCGCCGGCAGATAACCGCCCGGCCGCCCTGTTTGGTGACCGCTCCTCCTTCATCAGGAGGTGCGGGATGACCCTTGCAGGACGTGCCGAGGAGTTTAGTGGTTATCTATACGATAAAATCGCTCAGCTCCGGGACGGTCTGGACCGAAATTGGGATGATCCAAGCGAGAGAGGAGACACGCCTTGTTGAACCGGTTTGGGATGAGTTTGACCCTGTGGCTCCGAGGACGTGGACAGGTTGTTGGGGAGGCTTCACGCCACGACATGTTTACTGGACCCGTGTCCTTCCTGGCTGGTACTGGCCACTCAGGAGGTGACACGAGGCTGGCTCCAGAGGATTATCAACGCTTCTTTGTTGGAAGGGGTTTTCCCTGCCGCCTTGAAAGAGGCGGTGGTGAGACCCCTCCTCAAGAAGCCCTCCCTGGACCCAGCTATTTTGGGTAACTATCGTCCAGTCTCCAACCTTCGCTTTGTTGCGAAGGTTGTAGAGAGTGCTGTGGCGCGACAGCTACCCCAATACCTGGATGAAACTGTCTATCTAGACCCGTTCCAGTCCGGCTTCGACCCGGATACAGCACGGAAACAGCTTTGGTCGCATTGGTAGATGATCTCTGGCGGGCCAGGGACAGGGGTACCTCTGCCCTGGTCCTATTAGATCTCTCAGCGGCTTTTGATACCATCGACCATGGTATCCTGCTGCGCCGGTTGGGGGATTGGGAGTGGGAGGCACCGTATCGGTGGTTCTCCTCCTATCTCTCCGACCGTCGCAGACGGTGTTGACAGGGGGCAGAGGTCGGCCGCGAGGTGCCTCACTTGTGGGGTCCCGCAGGGTCGATTCTCTCGCCTGCTGTTCAACATCTATATGAAGCCGCTGGGTGAGATCATCAGTGGCTTCGGGTGAGATACCAACAGTACGCTGATGACACCCAGCTGTATTTTTCCACCCCGGCCACCCCAATGAAGTTGTTGAAGTGCTGTCCCGGTGTTTGGAAGCCGACGGGTCTGGATGGGGAGAAACAGGCTCAAGCTTAATCCTCCAAGACGGAGTGGCTGTGGATGCCGGCACCCCGATTCAGTCAGCTGCAGCCGCGGCTGACTGTTGGAGGGGAGTTATTGGCCCCAAAGGATAGGGTGCGCAACTTAGGTGTCCCCCTGGATGACCGGCTGTCGTTTGAAGATCATTTGACAGCCGTCTCCAGGAGGGCCTTCCACCAGGTTCGCCTGGTTCGCAGTTGCGCCTTCCTTGATCGGGATGCCTTGTGCACAGTCACTCACGCTCGTTACCTCTCGCTTGGATTATTGTAATGCTCTCACATGGGGCTCCTTGAAGTGCACTCGGAGGCTTCAGTTAGTCCAGAATGCAGCTGCGCTGGTGATAGAGGGAGCTTCGAGCTCCCACGTAACACCGCCTCCCGCGCAGACTGCACTGGCTACCTGTGGCCTCCGGAGTGCACTTTAAGGTGTTGGTTACGACCTTTAAAGCGCCCCATGGCTTAGGGCCTGGGTACTTACGGGACCGCCTGCTGTTACCACATGCCTCCCACCGACCCGTACGCTCTCACAGAGAGGGACTTCTCAGGGTGCCGTCCGCCAAGCAATGTCGGCTGGCGGCCCCCAGAGGAAGGGCCTTCTCTGTGGGGGCTCCCACACCTCGGTACCAGCTTCCCCGGTTTACGCCAAATACCTGACCTTCGACTTCCGCTTAACTGAAGACATATCTTTTCATTCGCGCGGGGCTGGCCTAAATTTTAAATTTTATATTTTAAATTTTAAATTTTAAATTACATAAATTTTATCGATTTTAAATTCTCTATTAATTTTAAATGGGGTTTGGTTTTATAAATTTTAAGGTTTTAGGCTAATTATAATAAGTTTTTTAATTCGTATTTTAAATGGTATATTGTGGTGTTCTGTATTTTATTGTTGCCTGTACACCGCCCTGAGTCCTTCGGGAGAAGGGCGGTATAAAAATCAAATAAATAAATAAAAAAAATGTTTGAAGACCTCTGGTATAGGGTCTCCTTCTTGAGCAGCAGTTGGACTAGAACAGGGGTCTCCAACCTTGGTCCCTTTAAGACTTGTGGACTTCAACTCCCAGAGTCCCTCAGCCAGCAAAGCTGGCTGAGGAACTCTGGGAGTTGAAGTCCACAAGTCTCAAAGGGACCAAGGTTGGAGACCCCTGGACTAGAATGCCTCCAAGGTACCTTCCAATTCTGTTATTCCTCACCCATCATAGTCCCCTCCATGTGGTTCCCACTCCCCATTATCCAGAACAATTGACTTACCTCCTTGATAGTCATAGAGGGCCAGAGCAGAGAGGCTTCCTTCACTCACATCATATATGTGCTCTTCAACACCTGAAAAAGAAAAGAGTGGAGATGAGGTATCTTATTATGACCACTGTCTGAACGATCCTGCCTCTTAACTTGAAAACAGAGTTGAAGCTCAACTGCTCCCACACTCAATGGTGCAAGAATTTAAATCAAGGCACATCAATCACAGAGGGATATATTCCAAGAGGGATCTTGGAGTCCTAGTGGACAATCACTTTAGATATGAGCCAGAAGAGTCATACAGCTGTGAAAAAAAGACAATGCAGTTCTAGGCTACATTAACAGAGGGGTAGAATCGAGGTCACGTGAAGGGTTAATGCCACTTTATAAGGCCTTGGTAAGGCCACACTTGGAATACGGCATTCAGTTTTGGTCACCACGATGTAAAAAATGATGTTGAGGCTCTAGAAAGAGTGCAGAGAAGAGCAACAAAAATGATTAGGGGACTGGAGGCTAAAACATATGAAGAACGGTTGCAGGAACTGGGTATGTCTAGTTTAATGAAAAGAAGGACTAGGGGAGACATGATAGCTGTGTTCCAATATCTCAGGGGTTGCCACAAAGAAGAGGGAGTCTAACTATTCTCCAAAGCACCTGAGGGTAGAACAAGAAGCAATGGGTGGAAACTAATCAAGGAGAGAAGCAACTTAGAACTAACGAGGAATTTCCTGACAGAACAATTAACCAGTGGAACAGCTACCTTCCAGAAATTGTGAACACTCCAACACTGGAAGTTTTAAAGAAGAGATTAGACAACCATTTGTCTGAAGTGGTGTAGGGTTTCCAGCCTAAGCCGGGGGGGGGTGGACTAGAAGACCTCCAAGGTCCCTTCCAACACTGTAACTCTCTTAATCTGCTACCAACAATGCTTCAGACTGTTGAATAATTTACCCCTTCCCTTCCTGCTCTTACCCTTGCAAAACTTTTTTGTGATGTTCAAAGGGAATTTGTCTTCCTGTGGTTTAATTATTCTGTGTCCTGCATTCTGAGGGAACTGGGAAACTCTTAAAAGGGGACCTGGCTGGGGAACTGGGATCATTCTTCCAAAGGCAGTCTCGTCCTCAAATCCAACCTATTTATTTATTAAGTTTTATATATCTGCCCAACACATAGGAACTGTAGATGCCTTACAGAAATAAAACCCCAAATATAAACCCTCATCCACAGGTGACAGCAATCAAACCAGCCACTTGATGGGCTCCATATCATTCTTTGGGGTTCCCTGGACCGCTGGCAAAACCAGGGTTTCGGGGCATTTGGAAAGACTAGTGGGACCAGTTTTATCTCCGCAGGGATGATGTTCCACAAGAAAGGAGCCACCACAGAGAAGGCCCTGCTTTTTGATCCCACCAGCTGGACCTCCTTAAGAGAGGAAAGTCGTAACATGCTCTTATGTTCTGAAGTGACTTTCTCTAGCCGAGCTTTTATTAAGCAACGATCAGCACGTACTACACATTTACGTCAAGACTTGAGTCTCCAGCATGAAGGTAAAGTTCAACCTACTCAACCAACTTGCTCTGCTTCTCTCACCTGAAGAAGTCATTCCTCCAGGCTGGCCGCTGCAGAGTTCCTCATAGTCCTGGTCCACCTCAGCACCATCATCTTTGGAGGTGTGCTTGTGGTCCGGCATTTCTTCATAATCCCCCCCTTTGTCGTCAACTAAGGGAGGAGGTTCCTCGTAGTCCACATTTTCAACCACCTCCTCATAATTATCTCCATCCTCAATGCTTTCCGTATAGATGGGCTGCTCCTGTTCCTGGTGGCCAGAAGGTGGGAGAGGAGGAGGCTCTCTGGGGTCACCTTGTAAGTCCAGGCTCCGTGGAGGAAGAACAGGGGGCTCCTCCTCTTCCTCTTCTTCCTGGGAAAAGAAGAACCACGTCCCTCGACAAACTTGCTTCCCATCAAGTCTACTTTTTTCTGGAGGAACCAGAATTTGACTTGATGGAACACCCACCTAGGACAACAGTTCATGCATAAATTCAGACAGCAATAGTCCACACTATATGATGCCGGTAATCCTCGACTTATGACCATAATTGAGGAGGAGGAGGAGGAGGAGGAGGAGGAGGAGGAGGAAGAGGAGGAGGAGGAAAAGGAGGAAGAGGAGGAAGAGGAAGAGGAGGATTGTGGGGTCCTGGATGGTCTCTGATCTTGGATATTGTCTTGCAAATATTTCATATTTCATGACCCAACTAAGTCACTGGTGCCATGATGATGTTAGCTAGTTGGGTCACGAAATGTCTGCAAGAAAACAGCCAAGCTCAGAGAGCAGCAGGGGACCCTCAGAGGCACAGAAGCTGTCTGGAAACCAAGGGCTCTGTAAGCCTGTTCCCCTTGATGGTAGCAACATCGCACCCTTGGATTCCCATTCAGACGTTACTCATTCGGTCTCCCTACCTGGTGTTGGGGAGGCAGAGGGGGCAGGCTGCCCCTTTGGGGTGTCTGTCCAGGCACCGATGGAGGGCTCCAATCTCGCTCGTCATTCTTCTTCATTCCCTTAAAGGAGGAAAACATCCAGCAATTTTTTTTTTATTTGCATTTATACCCCGCCCTTCTCCGAAGACTCAGGGCGGCTTACACTGTGTTAAGCAATAGTCTTCATCCATTTGTATATTATATACAAAGTCAACTTTTATTGCCCCCAACAATCTGGGTCCTCATTTTACCTACCTTATAAAGGATGGAAGGCTGAGTCAACCTTGGGCCTGGTGGGACTTGAACTTGCAGTAATTGCAAGCAGCTGTGTTAATAACAGACAGTCTGCTGAGCCACCAGAGGCCCTTTTTTTTTCTGCCGGCCAACCTTTCTTGGATTTTCCTCCATTGCAGAAGAAATAGCTAACACAAAGAGTACTAAGTGTCCCTGTGTTTCCCAAGGAAACATGTCCATCTGCATGAAGAGGGGGATGAGACTCTGATGAGGTCCTTCAGGGTAGAGATCACCTGGTCTTCTGAATTTCTTGGCCCCTCAGATGGCTTAGTATCCCAGTATTTGAGGGGCTGCCACAAAGAGGAGGGGGTCAACTTATATTCCAAAGCCCCTCAGGGTATAGGACCAAAAACAACGGACGGAAACTCATCAAGGAGAGAAGCAACCAGGAATTAAGGAGAACCTTCCTAACAGCGAGGACAATTAATCAGTGGAACAACTTGCCACCAGAAGTTGCCAACACCTCACTGGAGGTTTTTAAATGGTTTAGGGTCTAGGGTCTCCTGCTTGAACAGGTGGCTGGACTAGAACAGGGGTCTCCAACCTTGATCCTTTTAAGACTTGTGGACTTCAACTCCTAGAATTCCCCAGCCAGCAAAGATCCTGAGAGTTGAAGTCCACAAGTCTTAAAGTGGCTAAAGTTGGAGACCCCTGGACTAGAAGACCTCCAAGGTCCCTTCTAGCTCTATTCTGATTGGTTGAAGAGAATGGGTAGCCTTCAAGTTGCAACAATTCATTTAGTGACCGTTTGAAGATACAGTAGCACTGGGACAAAATGACTTGTGATTATTTTTCACACTTACAACCGTTGCAATCACATGAATGTTACATGATCAAAATGTAATCCTAAACCAAGAAGGACTTAACCCTAGAGACCGAGGTCAACTCACAAAACATCCCTGGTCTCTGCTCTCAAGTTGCCATAGGCAAGGGGGATGGGAAAACAGCAAAGCAGCATGGCAGCCAAAAATAAAAGCACATTCCAGACATATCTCTCTCAAGGCTATCTCCCAGGGTTACCTACAGCGGCTGGAGGGGAGTGATCTCTACAACCCACGAAATTGCTCCATTGGAGAATGTGATTGATGACACACCCTGGTGGAAGGGAGGAAAAAGGGTCAAGTCTGGGCCGTAAATTACGTGGGGTCAGAGTTGACTTCACTTGGAATGTGCTGACTTGAAGCTCTTAATAAATAACTGGATTTCTTTTGAAGTTTGGCTCGAGGCTCATGATTTAATTAGGGCATCCATCGGAACCCTGACAATTGACCCTAAACCTGGGTTAAGTTGAATGATGGAGAACCTACCTAGTCAAGACTCAAGATCCTCACCTTTGACTTCTCTTGCGTTTCCTGAAGTTCCCGGGCCTGGCGACGGGTTCGTTCCTCTTCTGCCTTCTTCTTGTTCTCTTCCTCTGCAGTCTTGGCCATGTTTTCAAAACGTTGTCTCAAGTTACCCATCCCAGCAGAAGCTGTTTCCAACAAGAAGGTCAATTGAGGGATTTCAGAATTGTGAGAAGGAGCTTCCTCCATCTCCAATCAAAAGGAGACACGGAATTGTCCCTGGTGGGATTGTATAAGTCCTCTGATTGACTGATCTTCAGAAAAGTGCTATGAAACTTCCAGTCTCTCCTTAAACCAGAGGTGTCCAACCGTGGCCACTTTAAGACCTTGGACTTCAACTCCCAGAATTGATTCCATATTCCACATCCCTGTACGTCTTGCCAGGGATGAGAAAAGGGCATTTTTTGCTCTCTGTGAGATCTTCCCCTTCTTCCCAGGTGTCCATGGATGAACTTACCAGCTTCTACAGGTTTTGTCTTCTGATATGAAGAAATGGGAGCTTCCATTTCACCAAAACCAGCAGCACTCTGCAAGAGAAGTCAAGGGAAACCAAAAAAAGACAATGTTTGTAGCCCAGGGTTTGGTGCTCTCTGAGCTTGGTGGTTTTCTTGCAGACATTTCATGATCCAACTAGGTAACATCATCAATGCTGGAGGGGAGGGGAGTTTGCAAAGTAGAGGGACAGAAAGAGGAGGAGGAGCAAGAGGACCATGGGGTCCTTGGTGCTCTCTCAGCTTGGTGGCTTTCTTGCAGATGTTTCATGACCCAACTAGGTTACATCATCCATGCTAGAAGGGAGGAGGAGAAGGAGGACAACAACGACTGTGGAGTCTTCTGTGCTTTCTGAGCTTTGTAGTTTTCTTGCAGATGTTTCATTACCAAACTAGGTAATGTCATTAGTGCTTGAAGAGAATGGGGTTGGAGGAAGAGGGGGAGGGGGAGGGGGGAGGACTGTGAGGCCCTTGATGCTCTCTGAGCTTGGTTGTTGTCTTGCAGACATTTCCTGGCCCATCTATGGAATATCATCAGTTGTTTCTCCACTAGCACTGAAGTTGAAGTCCACATATCTTCAAGTTGCTCCAGTTGGCAAACTAATCTAGATTTATTACACTCATTCCTGATTTATCCTCTCCCTGAAAAACCTGAAGATTTTTTTCCCTTTTAGGTCAGGTTGGAAATGGCTACAATGCAGCTTAATGGCACCAATTTAAGAATGGAAGAACCATGTTAGTTGCAGAGGGTCCAGAAAGCCAATATGGAGCTCAATCGCAGACCCACAGATTCTCCCACTTTCATTTTACATGGACCCCAGGCAAGACAGACATACAACAAGCAGTGGGGCTTTCATCATGCAGGAGTGGATGACATCTCGACATTCTTTTACTTCCCTGTGTATCCCCGAAGTAGCCTAAATCCACCACCAAAGGATAGAAGGAAGTTATGGACACCCTGGCTCTAACGAATGGGAGTTGTAATCCAACATATCTTCAGGGGAAAAGATTGGAGAAGCTTCTCCTGAAGTCTTGATATCAGGAGAATGAAATCAAGAGGGGCCTAGAATCAGAAGCATTCGTGGTAGAGAATTTGAGTGGGTTTGTCGTGTCCCACTCCTCCTCTGATGGCCGGGTCGGGGAAGTCCGTATCAAGCGTGCCTCTGCAGCTCTGCCAAAGTCCTATCAGAGTCCTCAGGACAGGCAGGAATCCAAGGTGTGACTTCAGCAATCCAGATTAGACTTTGCCTGACTCAAGGAATGCCAGAAAGCAGATCCTTTATATAGGCCATGGGGTGTGGCTCCATGACTCAGCACTTATCCAGGCCTGCCCCTCCCTTCCTTTTGCTGACGTCGCCTCTCCATTCTCCGGAAGCGTGGATCTCTCCAGCCTCCAGCTGTTGGTAATTCCAGCCCAGCTGTTGGTAATTCCAGCTCGTGACTGGCTTCATATTCCTCAGGCTCACATGCTGTGGGGGAGGGGCCCAGCTGCTCCGTTTGTCCGGGCATGGTGCCAGGACTGGGGGCTGGAGGCATGTCAGGCCATTCGTCTTGCTCAGACTGTCCGGGCATGGTGCCAGGACTGGGGGCTGGAGGCATGCCAGGACATTCTTCTGTACTATCAATGTCTGGCAGGAGATGAGAGGGGCCCGGCTGTGGCAAGGGGGGCGAGCGAGGCACAACAGGGTTGATGTGCTCCTCAGCATTTTCTTACAACCATCAAGACCCAGCTAAGCCCACCCCAGGTTCAACCTCCATTTACCTTGTCCACTCTGTCTTTCTGCACCCCATAACGGCCTCCAAAGCCTTGAGAATGATCTGCAATAGAGAAAACAGCCAACTTTTTATGGAAGGTAGAAGCATAAGTTGATCTCAGAAATCCAAGCTTAAGATCCTTTCTTCTTTAGTTCTCTGCGTAGCTCTCCTAAGGGGCTTGACGCTGCAATGAAAGAGTTGTTTTCCAAAAGGCAACTGGACTTCCTTGGGGTTTTTTACTTGAAAATGTTTCGCTTTTCATCTAAGAAACGTCTTTGGTTCTTCAGAATGAAGGAGAATTGAAGAGGCTGCTTGGGTGAGAAGGGAAACATTTTCAATGAAAAAACCAAGGAAGTCCAGTTGCCTTCTGGAAAAAGCCTCTTTGGGGCAACCATGACCAAGATGATTGAGAACCTTGAAAGAGCTGACCCTGGGTCCTCTGATGAAGCTGATGGTTTAAACACTAGTAACCACCTAAGAAATATAACTCTGTTGTGCATGTTGACACACCAGGACCACTTCGCACAATTAACAGTTGACTGGAGATTTCATAATACATCCCATCTCCTTCTCTAATCCCACCTAGGACTCATGGGCTTGAACTTCTCCTTAGGTATCCAACTCAGGTTGAGTGTGATTGAGTCTTTCTCTACCACCACTGTCCTGCCTAAACTAGCTGTACAGATACAGCAGATTTCAGAAAGGCAGAGGCGCAACTAAGGTGGCTAGAATTGGTGTTCTGGTGGAGATCTGCATTGGTGTTCTGGTGGAGATCTTTGTAGTACATGCAAATAGCAGAATAATAGAGTTGGAAAGAACCTTGGAAGTCTAGTCCAACCCTCTGCTCAAGCAGGAAACCCTATACTATCCTGGTCAAATGATGGTCCAATCTATTTTTGGAAACCTCCAGTGATGGAGCACCCACAACTTCTGGAGGCCAGCTGTTCCACTAGTTAGTTGTTCTCACTGTCAGGAATTTTCTCCATATTTCTAGGTTGCTTCTCTCCTTGATTATTTTTATCTGTTGCTTCTTGTTCTGCCCTCAACTGCTTTGGAGAATAGGTTGGCCCCCTGTTCTTTGTGGCAGCCCCTCAAATATACACAACTATACACAGCTGAGAAATGAGGATAACAACAGGACCTTTGAAAATAATAAAGAAGGGTGCCAAACATCTACTACTCTTGGTTGCCCCCTGTATGGCAGAAATACCACCATCTCCTTCATGTTTTAGAGCCTTCAAAGGTCTGGAGAAGAAACTGGAAGACTGAACTTGCAAAAGAGGAACTGGATCTTGTGATCCTTTAGATAAAAGATTTCAGAACATGGTCTCTATGTTGTACATTTATGCTCTTCTAAGAGACTGCCCAGCCCCATCTCCTTCCACAGACCTGTCTGGGATTCATGGGGCTTCACCTCCTCCTTATGGGCCCATCCCAAGGCAGACTTGTCTTGGCGGTCCTTCTGCACACCATATTTCCCACCAAATCCAACAGCGTGGTCTGCAATAGAAGAACATGAGGTTCTTCAGAAAGCCATGAGAGGTTTAATTGAGATGAACCAAGGTTGACTTGCAGCTTCCAGACCTGTCTGGGATTCATGGGGCTTGACTTCTTCCTTGTGGGACCAACCCAGGGCAGACTTGTCTTGACGGTCCTTCTGCACGCCATACTTCCCACCAAATCCAATGGCATGATCTGGAATGAGAAGACACATTTTTTTCAGAAAGACAAAGAGATATGAGAGATTGTTTGAGAGGGAAGAAATGGACTTGCAGCTCCCAGGGAGAGAACACAAAACAAATCAGACGTTTTCTGAGTGTGATGGATAGATAGAATCACAAAGCCAACAGATTCCCTGGCTTGGTACAACCTAATAAGCCACTCACAAATGCAAACCCTAACCTGTGTGAGTGCAGCCACTAAATCTTCAATTGGCCTGGCTGTGTGACCATAGGCAGTATGTTGTGAGGTCCATGGTGCTCTCTGAGCTTGGTTGCATTCTTGCAAATCTTTCATGACCCAACTGGTTAACATCATCAATGCTAGAAGGGACTGAGTTTGCAGAGAGAAAGGGGGGAGGAAGAGCAGGAGGAGGAAGAGCAGGAGGAGGAGAAGGAGGAGGAGAAGGAGGAGGAGGACTGTGTGGTCCATAGTGCTCTCTGAATCTGTTTGCATTCTTGCAGCTATCAGTTTTAGAAGGGAAGGGGTTTGAGGAGGGCAGGAGGAGGATGAGAAGGAGAAGAGGAAAAGGAAGAAGGAAGAAAGAAGGAAGAGGAATAAAGGAGAGGAGGAGGAGATCTTAAGCTTGGTTATTTTGCTTGCAGATGTTTCATGACCAAACTACATAACATTATCAAGATAATGAAGAGGATAGCACTGATGATGTTACCTAGTTGGGTCATGAAACTTCTGCAAGGAACCCACCAAGCTCAGAGAGCACCAAGGACTCCACAGTTCAACCCTGAAGTACAAATATTCTCTTCTCTTGAGCCAATATATTGCAAGGTGAGTAGGTTCTAAAGTTTTCTAAGTCTTTCTTTGTGACTTGGGCTGATCATTAGCTCTCAACCAAAGCTATCTCCCTGTTTTGATAGGGGAAAAACAGACTTGCGGCTCCCAATTCCAGATCCAAAGACAGATGGACCTCCTTCTCTGGGAGCTTTCAAGTAGAGGTTAGACAGCCGTCTTTCTGTTCCTGTCCTGAGCCAATTCTAGAGTTCATGTTCATGATCTGAGAAGCTTCTCATGTAGCAGACTAACGGGGAAGAAAAGCAATTCCTTGTACATATTGGCCCCAAGCAAGACATGGGTCAGCCAAACTAAGCTTCAGGCCCAGCTTCAACCCATCTGTCTTTTCTACAGACCTGTCTGGGATTCATGGGGCTTCACCTCCTCCTTGTGGGCCCATCCCAAGGCAGACTTGTCTTGGCGGTCCTTCTGCACACCATACTTCCCACCAAATCCAACAGCATGGTCTGGAATGAGAGAACATGAGGTTCTTCAGAAAGCCATGAGAGGTTTAATTGAGATGAACCAAGGTTGACTTGCAACTTCCAGACCTGTTTGAGATTCATGGGGCTTGACTTCTTCCTTGTGGGACCAACCCAGGGCGGACTTGTCTTGACGGTCCTTCTGCACGCCATACTTCCCGCCAAACCCAACAGCATAGTCTGAAGCGGGAGAACACAACATTCTTCAGAAGGTCGGTCCCATGGATGGTCTGAAAGCCTATGGAGATGCTCAGTCATCCGGGTCATGGGTTGTCCCAAAGGTGCTTTTTTTCAAGAGGCAACTGGACCTCCTTGTTTTTCTTTGAAGTTGTTTCACTAAGAATCCAAGAAGTTTCTTCACTTCCGACTGAATGGTGATGGTAGTATGAGGGAATGGAAGGAGTATTCTCAGAGAGAGTACTATTGACCAGATGACTGCAAGGAATATAAATCCTTCCATTCCCCACCATTCAGTCAGAACAGAAGAAGCTTCTTGGATGAGAAGCAACACCTCTTTAAGGAAAAATCAGGAAGTCCAGTTGACCTTTGAAAAAGCACCTTTGGGGTGGCCTGAAAAGTTGGCATTCCAAACCCACTCATTTCATTCTCATGGTCCAAGGAGACTGAGCACCAGAATAAGAATCTGGGGTGCATCACCCCTGGGAAGAGATCGATGCATCAGTAAGAGGGAATTGGTATCCTTGGGGCCCCTCTTACTGGGGGATGTGCTGTGGGAACTGGAGAAAGCATCTGGGGGTGGGGGTTTGTCTCAAAACTTACCTTTTTGGGAGGTGTGTATTTCTACCTCTCCCTTGTAGTCAAACCCAAGCGCAGACTGCAGGGAAAGGAAAGTGAGAGACATTATACAAACACACACACACACACACCCTCAGAATAAGTATAGCCAATTGTACTGGTCACTCGACAATAACTCGATGGCTCAAAATAATCAACCAAACAATAGCCGGCACTCAATGTATTTGTTCCTTTTATTAATTGTAAACCAGCCAGAGTCTCTTAGTGAGATGGGCAGGGTATAAATTTGATTAATAAATAAATAATGTTCAGTGGGAAGAGAATAAAATGGGGAGGGAGGAAGGGTAGGAAGGAGGCTGGAAAAGAAAGTTACATTCAATTATTTGGGCTGTTGGGATGTCAGGAGGAGGAGGGGGAAGAGGAAGAGGAAGAGGAGGATGAGGAGGACTGTAGGGTTTTCTTTGTGGTTTTCTTCCAGACATTTCATGACCCAACTAAAAATATCATCAGTGCTGGAAGGAAATATCATCAGTGTTTGCAAGGAGGAGGAAGAAGAGGGGGAAGAGGAGGAAGAGGAAGCTGAGCCCACAGAAGGAATGGAAGAGACCTTCCCTAGTATCTTCCACCATAAAGGAGAGGGGGAAAGATGTATACTGCTTTCAGACTTGCAAGATTCTGTTACTATAAGTTTACAATAGTGTTAGCACCCATGGTGGTCCTTCTTGCTTGAGCTACATTAAAGGGCTGACCTCTAACTTCCAAAGAAATTTGTGACTGCAACACCAAAGAACGTTCAAAATTCCATTGAGTCAAATGCATTTAAAAAGTTAACCATCCAACCTCGTCGCTTCCCTTTCATGCTACAATAAGGATTATAACCAAAATAGTAGGGAGACCAGTAATCAGACAGCTCCAACCTTATCTGCTCGGTCCTTCTGAATGCCGTACTTTCCACCAAAGCCCTTGGCTGCGTCCGTCTGGGAAGAGTGCATGCCGACCTCGGCAACATACTCGTGGCCCAGGGCACTCTGGAGAACCAAGAAAAACCAGGGTTATCTCCTGGCACGCTTGTTATTTGGACAAGTTCTCCAGAAGGTCAAGCTGCCTTGCAGAAGAGCAGCTGTGCGAAAGACCAACTGGAGATCAGATGAGAACTTCAAAAAAGAAGGGGGGTGGGAAAGAACAGAGCCCCACATCAAATTTGTACCTTGTCCATACGGTCCTTCTCGGTTCCGAACTTGCCCCCGTAGCCATAGGAAGCTTTGGGTGCTGTCTCCAGCTCCTTCTTCTTGAGAACTTCATGTTCCTCAGATACCTTGCTTCTGAGCTGGTGGATGCTAAAAGGAGATATCAAATACATAGCAAATTTGGAGAGGAGGAGGAGGGGGAGGAGGAGGAGGACAATGATGACTGTGGGGTCTTTGGTGCTCATAGATGGTTCATGATGCAATTAGGTAACATCATCAGTCCAAGGGGGTTTATTGAATGGATGAGAAGGAGCTGAGGATTGTGGGGTTCTTGATGCTCTTTGAGCTTGGTTGTCTTCTTGCAGACATTTCATGACCCAACTATGGAACATCATCAGTGCCAAGGAGTGTGGGGTCTGCCACTCAGACTGATGGTGTTCCCTAATGTTCCCTCACATCCTGGACATAAACTGTTTCAACTCCTACCCTCAAAACGACGCTATAGAGCACTGCACACCAGAACAACTAGACACAAGAACAGTTTTTTCCCGAAGGCCATCACTCTGCTAAACAAATAATTCCCTCAACACTGTCAGACTATTTACTGAATCTGCACTACTATTAATCTTCTCATAGTTCCCATCACCAATCTCTTTCCACTTATGACTGTATGACTATAACTTGTTGCTGGCAATCCTTACGATTTATATTGATATATTGACCATCATTTGTGTTGTAAATGTTGTACCTTGATGAAGGTATCTTTTCTTTTATGTACACTGAGAGCATATGCACCAAGACCAATTCCTTGTGTGTCCAATCACACTTGGCCAATAAAAAAATCTATTCTATTCTATTCTATTCTATTCTATTCTATTCTATTCTATTCTATTCTATTCTATTCTAATTTGGGTCATGAAACAGCTGCAAGAAAACAACCAAGCTCAAGGAGCCCTGTGGTTCCTATCTTAGCTAACTTTGATTAATTTTAATGTTTAATATTTAACAGTGTTGTATATTGTCATTTTTATATGGTTGTATGCCGCCTAGAATCTCCTCTTGATAGTGAGATGGGCGGTGTATAAATTTAATCAATAAGTAAATAAAATAAGTCAGGAGAAAGCTCAGTGGAGGAATTGAAAGAAGAGAAACGGTCACCAAATGCGAGGACTTATGATGTCCTCCAGACTGAAGGAAAGCAGCACTTCTGCCTTTTTCCAAATAAATACATAAATAAGAGACAGAAAAGTTGTCTGAAAAAGAGGAAGGACATCACTTCCTCAGTTTTTGGAGGACAGAACAAGGAAGCGACATAAATTGTGGGTCACGGGATTCCATTCACGCCGAAGAACCTCACGGTCAAGTTGAAGCACAGCCTGGTCTCCCTGGAGGAAGCCCACCAGGTTGTCCAACCTAGTGCCTTCAGGGTTGGACTGCAAATTCCATGCTGTTTGGGGAAGATGGGTGTTGTTATCCAATGACTCTGGACAGGAAAGGGCAGGATGAAGTCTTGTGCAAGGATCTGAGCTGTGAGTCTTCAAATGTGTGGAACAGGATGGAGAACAAAAACTTCTGAAGTCCTTCTTTCTCCTTCTAATGTTTCTCATCCCCAAATTCAGAACTATGCCCCAAAATAACATTGCTCAAAGTCAACAAAGCCACTAGTCCTCTTAGTGTTGATGGGTGGACTTCAACTCCCAGAACTCTTCAGCCAGTATTGTGTGGACTTCAACTCCCAGAATTCCTCAGCTGGCTGGGGAATTCTGGGGGTTGAAGTCCACCCATCTTCATGCTACCAAGATTGAGAAACACTGTTCTTAGTCTCCTCAACCCCAGCTCCCACTAGTAGCTCGGTCTTTCTCTGTAGTTGGCCTTCAAAAGTCTTGGGCAATATTTGGGTGAGGACACCACTTCCTTTCCCTGAGAGAAGCAAACACTGCTATGGTAACCACCAAGAGAAGAAGTCCAACTAGAACCTCAGTCCAGCTCCCCGCCCTTCTTACAACATGTGTGAGACACTATGGCCCTCCTTTCAACGTGGCTCTGGGCTCCATTACGGTCGTAACTCAAGGACCAAGGCCTAGGGTTTGTGGGGAGGGTCATAGGTCTACTTTTGGCCCAGCAGAACTTGAGGTCTAGATGAAAGGGAAGACAGGATGAAGAAGTCACTCACTTGATGTGTTCTGCACGGCCAGAGCCTTCAATTGTCTTCGCCCCCCACCTCTGCTCCTTCTCCGAAATGTCATTCTGTCAAGAAGAGGAGATAAGAAGTTACACCTGGTGAGAATCAGGAATGGGTGCCCATCCAGGGGACATCTTCTCCCCAAGGCCAGGTTGCCTCCATCTTCACCAACCTTCCAGAAGTCCTTTAAAATGGGCTGTGCCTACATACAGATCTAAAGCCAGAAATATCTCTGTTAGGTATACTAGCAGAAAAATACGACAAAGGGGTTGTATATTTAATATTACATGTGTTGCAGAGGTGGGTTTCCCATAATTTTACCACCGGTTCGCCACAGACCGAAAATGTGAGCATGTGCGCAGCTTATTGGACAGTATTGGAAAAATGAGGAAATTCCTACAGATGAAAACATAATTTAAAAAATATTAGACTGTGCAGAAATGGAATAGGCTAACGTTAAAGATAAAGGATAAAGAAGCTACAGAATATTTTTTAACATGGGATTTGTTTCACCAATGGTCAGACAATAAAGTAATTAGAAGTTGGAGGTATACCACTATATACAAATAAATATTGTTACTCTTATTGATATTATGTATAAGTAAATTGACCCAGACCATAAAATGCTTATTAAGCATTCATTTATGTTCAAGAAAAATGTACAAAATAAAATTTATAAAACAGGCTATGCCAACAGCCTCGGGGATCTCCAAGAAGATGTAGAAGATGGCTACAATTGTACATAACAGAAAAAGGTTCTTTCCTAGTCTTTTAAATTTATATTGTTTATTGTTATGATTTGTAATGTTTGCATTTTGTGGTACACCGCCCAGACTTATGTGAGATGAATGGCTTTATAAAAGTGATACAGGTAATCCTTGATTTACGACCACAGTTGCTAAGTGAGACAGCTGTTCAGTGAGTTTTGCTCCACCTTACGACTTTTCTTGCCAGAGACATTAAGTGAATCACTGCCCTTGTTAAATTAGGAACATGGACGTTAAATGAATCTGGCTTCCCCATTGACTTCGATTGTCAGACGGTCGCAAGAGGCGATCCTATGACCCCGGGACACTTCAACCGTCGTAAATGTGAGTCAGTTGCCACAGTGGTTAAGTAAACTACTGCAGTTGTTGTGAATTTGGTTTCCCCACCGACTTTCCTTATCAGAAGGTCGTAAAAGGGGATCATGTGACCCGTGGACACTGCGACTCTCATAAGTACCTGCTAGTGGCCAAATGTCTAAATTTTGATCACGTGACCGCAGGGAGGCTGCAATGGTCATAAGTGTGAAAAACGGAGACAAGTCACTTTTTTCAGGGCTGTTGTAACTTCAAATGGTCACTAAACGAATGGTTGTAAGTCAAGGACTACCTGTGATAAATAAATGAATGAATGAATAAGCAACTTTTCTAAAGTTCCTCCTCGTTTCTCTCTTTTTTTGGATCCCTTGTCTCTATTGGGGAAGGGGGGATGAGGGGGGATGTTTCAGGGGTCTCCACAGGGTCAAGCGCCTTGATAAATGTATCTTTTCTTTTATGTACACCGAGAGCCTATACACCTAAGACAAAGTCTTTGTGTGTCCAATCACACTTGGCCAATAAAGAAGTAAATCTATCTAACTATCTATCTATCTATCTATCTAGATTTATCTCTTATATCTTTTATGTACACCGAGAGCCTATACACCTAAGACAAATTCCTTGTGTGTCCAATCACACTTGGCCAATAAAGAAGTAAATCTATCTATCTATCTATCTATCTATCTATCTATCTATCTATCTATCTATCTATCTATCTATCTATCTATCTACCTATCTATCTAGATTTATCTCTTATATCTTTTATGTACACTAACAGCTTATGCACCTAAGACAAATTCCTTGTGTGTCCAATCACACTTGTCAATAAAAAATTCTATTCTATTCTATTCTAGTCTAGTCTAGTCTAAAAACTAAGAGATTTCAATTAACATCTTGGCTTCCTTGAAGGGCACCCCTAAGGCCAGCCTTTCTGCCTCCTCAGATGCAGCTGTGCCCATCCCCGTGGGAGTCAGGCAGTGCCCTATGGGTCTGGAGATCCTGGAGAACCACGAAAGGCCTGGGAACAAAGAGGACTTACCACAAAATCTGGGTCGGTGTCCCAGTCATCTCCTTCGGTCTCCACCTTTGCAGCCACATTGTGGCCCACCACGGCTTTCCACATCTGAGAGAAGAGAGAAAAGAAAAAAGGAAGGAAGGAAGGAAGGAAAGAGAGAGAGAGAAAAGGAGAAGGAAGATGAAGGAAGGAAGGAAAGAGAAAGAGAAAGAAAGAAAGAAAGAAAGAAAGAAAGAAAGAAAGAAAGAAAGAAAGAAAGAAAAGAGAGAGAGAGAGAGAAAGAAGACTCCAAATCAAACACAAGATTTTTCAAAATGGCTGCATTACACATTCATAAAAATGGCTGATGACCAGAACAAGGAGTCCTCGACTTATAACTGTTGGTTTAGTGACCATTCAAACTTACAACAGCACTGAAAAAAGGGACTTAAAACCATTTTTCACACCTACGACCATTGCAGCCTTCCCACGGTCACATGATCGAAATTCAGACACTTGCCATTGAACTCGTATTTATGACAGTCGCAGTGTCCCGGGGGGGGGGTGGAGGGGTCTTCTGATGGACAAAGTCCATGGGGGAGCCAGATTCGCTTAACAACTGTGTCAAGAAAGGTCGCAAAGTGGGGCAAAACTCGCTTAATGACTGTCTCACCTAACAATGGAAATTTGGGGCTCAATTTTGGTTGTAAATCGAGGACTCCCCGCATAGCTGAAGCCGGTGCACATCATATTCCCAAAACACCAGAAGGCCCCTCCTTGGACAGAATTCTCTTCCTTCCCGGATGATTTAAAAATTGCTCAGGAACAGAGAGCGTGGAATGATCTGCGGTGCACGAGAGCAAATCCTCGACTTACGGCCGGTTGCTTGGCAACCATTCAAACTTATGACAGCCCCACAAAAGCTACTTATGACCCCGATTTGAAATCCCAACATTTACCCCCCCTCTGCATTCGCGGGCCCAGGTTTTATGGCCCTTTGCAACCGGCCTTGCGCTTATGACCTTGATGAACGTATCTTTTCTTTTATGTACACTGAGAGCATCTGCACCAAGACAAATTCCTTGTGTGTCCAATCACACTTGGCCAATAAAATTCTATTCTATTCTATTCTATTCTATTCTATTCTATTCTATTCTATTCTATTCTATTCTATTCTATGACTGTTTGCAACGTCCTTCTGTGAAAACGAGAGTTGACCAACTCTCAAACTACTTTGTATATTCTATGTTTTTAATATGGCTGTAAACCGCCCTGAGTCCTTCGGGAAAAGGGCGGTATAGAAATTAAATTATAAATAAAATAAATAAACGTGTTTGCCGGAAAAAAGGCATTGATTCCCAGCGTCTGGCAAAAAAAAAAGTGCCCCAGGAGAAGCTTAACGATCGCGAGGTTTGCATTAAGGACCACCACCCAAAAAATAGAAGCAAGATGGCACAATCGGGCACGGTCATGTGGTCCCCGGCTTTGCCATCGTCACAAATTACGGATTGGATTACGGTCGTAAGAAGAGGACTTCAATGCATCAATCAATCAGAATAGAGCGGGAAGGGACCTCGGAGGTCTTCTAGTCCAGCCCCCCACTCAAGCAGGAGGCCCTAGATCATTTCAGACAAACGGCTGTCCAGTCTCTTCTTTAAAAGCCTCCAGAGATGGATGGAGCACCCACAACTTCTGGTGGCAAGTCGTTCCAATGATTAATTGTTCTCACAGTTAGAAAGGGTCTCTTTAATTCCAGGTCTCATTCTTGGGTTAAGCACCTAGTTGGTTGTGTTTTTTTGTTTTTTGTTTTTTGGCTGCTGAAAAGCGGCCCCCTCCCAACCTGTCCTTGGAGAGGCGGGGGCGGGGGGGGTGTATTGGACACCGGTTTCCACTTCTTGTGGCCGTGACCACAGAAAAAAGCTGAATTGGCACATGAACCCACAGAGATCTCAGCCAAAGAGCCAAAGAGCCGCAAAGGATCGTTTCCTTTTGACTTGCATCCGGCTGACTGTAGGATGGTTAGCTGAGTTTCCATCTCTCAGCTGCACCACAGTTGCAGAGTGAACAACCATTTAAGGAAAGGGTTCAGAGGTGGGTTTTAGCAGGTTCTGACCAGTTCTGGACAACTGGTAGCGGAGATTTTGAGTAGTTCAGAGAACCCGTAAATAACACCTCTGATGTGGCCCCGGCCCCATCTATTCTCTGCCTCCTGAGTCCCAGCTGATTGGGAAGGAATGGGGATTTTGCAGTAACCGTCCCCTAGAGTGGGGTGAGAATGGAGATTTTATAGTATCCTTCCCCTGGAGTAGGGAGGGAATGGAGATATTGCAGTATCCTTCCCCTGGAGTGGGGAGGGAATGGGGATTTTGCAGTATCCTTCCATTGGAGTAGGGAGGGAATGGAGATTTTGCAGTATCCTTCCCCTGGAGTGGGGTGGGAATGGGGATTTTGCAGTAACCTTCCCCTGGAGTAGGGAGGGAATGGAGATTTTGCAGTATCCTTCCCCTGGAGTAGGGTGGGAATGGGGATTTTGCAGTATCCTTCCCCTGGAGTGGGGAGGGAAGGGGGATTTTGCAGTATCCTTCCCCTAGAGTGGGGTGGGAATGGAGATTTTATAGTATCCTTCCCCTGAAGTAGAGAGGGAATGGAAATTTTATAGTAACCTTCCCGTGAAGTAGGGAGGGAATGGAGATTTTACAGTAACCTTCCCCTGGAGTGGGGTGGGAATGGGGATTTTGCAGTATCCTTCCCCTAGAGTGGAGTGGGAATGGAGATTTTATAGTATTCTTCCCCTGGAGTAGGGAGGGAATGGAGATTTTCTAGCAACCTTCCCCCGGAGTGAGGTGGGAATGGGGATTTTGCAGTATCTTTCCCCTGGAGTAGGGAGGGAATGGGGATTTTGCAGTATCCCTCCCAATCAAAAATCAAAACAACTTATAAAACCATATTAAAACTATCAAACTAAACACATTAAAAACAACCACTTGGTGCCAAATCGGTTCTAATGTGTGGTTACCTAATCTTGTGCTCAATGCATGGGGGAAAGCCAGGTCTTCAAAGCCCCATGGAAGGCAAGGAGGGTGGGGCCTGCTGAATTTTAGGGGGTGGTCCATCGGGCAGGGGCTGCCCCTAAAAAGACCCCCCCTCCTCCTAGCTCCTATCAGGGGCAGCATGGTTGCTGGGCTTGTTGGCTGGGAAGTCATCAGCCGGGTTCAAGACCTGAGCTCCACATGACAGGAGAAGCTCCCATCCTCACCTCAGCTCCTGCCAATCTAGCAGCTTGAAAATGCAAGTAGATAAGCAGGTACCACTTAGGTGGGAAGGTAACAGATGGATGGAAACTAATCAAGGAGAGAAGCAATCTGGAACTAAGCAGAAACTTCCTAGCAGTGAGGACAATTAACCCTAACCTTGCCTCTCTACCTGTTAACTCTTTATCCTGAATAGAATCTTCGGTGAATCCCCTTAAGGTAATCCTCGACTTATGACAGTTCACTGAGTGGCCATCTGAAGTTACCATGCACGGCACTGAAAAAAGAGACTTACGACCGTTTCACATACTTATGACCGTTGCAGCATCCCCATGAGCAAAATTCAGCATCACTGGAAGCTTTTAAGAAGAGACCAGACAGCCGCCTATCTGAAACGGTATAGGGTCTCCTGCTTGAGCAGGGGGTTGGACTAGAAGACCTCCAAGGTCCCTTCCAACTCCATTATCCAGATGTCTACTTGGCCCTCACCTCTACACCAATAGCACCACCACAGACACCAACAAACACACCTGCAAGACGCCTTCAGATGGTCTTTCTGCCATCATCTTCCATCAAGGGCACTCTGGATTCTACTTAAGCCCACCCACTCAGATTTTGGTTGAAAAGAATCAACGGATACACCTCGGGACCCATAATGAGCTGCAACCTCAGAGAGCCTGGTGCTTCTAGCGACCCAGACCCAAGGCTAGAATATGGGAGACCCATGAGTTCAAGTCTCAGCCCGGCCCACCTCACAGAATTGTTGTTACGGGGGTGGGGAGCAACAGAAGAAGAGGAAGGCGCATTGGATCTCTTTGCCACGCCTGGTGTTATTTTGTAAAAATAACTGAAAAAGTGGGATACAAATAAATAAATAAACAAATAAATAAAATAAACTGCCCACAAGACCAGCCTCACAGCTCTGCAAGAAACTTCCTGCAGCTTTTAAAGAATTTGAAAGCATCTGCAAATGCAAATGCAAAACGCAGCCAGGAAATGCTGGTGAAAAAAATATCAGAGGCCCGACTTCCGCCAGGCGTCCTTCCCTGCCCTCCCTCACCCTTTACGGTGGTCCCTTTTCTGGGACACGCACAGACACACACACACACCGGCCTGGCCATCTCAAAGGGGTCCTTTGTTCCTCCACTTTGCTTCAGATGCTGCCCTGTGGAAGCCCAGAAGACCATCGATGGGCACAAGGCAATGTGGGCAGCAATGCAGCTGTTGGGTCTCTACCTTTGCAGCCACACCATGGCTTTCCACATCTGGGGGAAGGGAGGGAGGGAGGGAGGGAGGGAGGGAGGGAGGAAGGAAGGAAAGAAAGAAAGAAAGAAAGAAAGAAAGAAAGAAAGAAAGAAAGAAAGAAAGAAAGAAAGAAGCGGAAGGCAAGGCAAGGTAGGCAGGCAGGCAGGCAGGAAGCTCTGGAGGTCAGAAGCCCAACAGCCAAGGGAGGGGGGGCCCTCTCAGTACCTTTGGCCCCATGCGCTCAATCAACCCAGGGACCAGAAGTTGCCTTCAGAAGTTGTGGGAGCTTCATCCCTGGAAGCTTTCGAGAAGAGACTGCGCTGCCACCTGTCAGAAATGGTGTAGGGTCTCCTGCTTGGGTGGGGGGGGTTGGATTAGATGACCTCCAAGGTCCCTTCCATTAGCTCGTGTTAATCTGGTCCCCCATAGCTGCCTCTTCCCACTGCTCCAGAGGGCTCAAATTGCTGCACCCTCTTGCCAGGTCGAAGCAACCCTCCCCGGATCCCACCAGCTCCAGAGATGGATGGGACCACACAGCGCCTTGGAGCAAGCAAGGTTGACCTTCCATCCCCACCCACAGCTCACCCGTGAGCACCCAGCAGCCCCCCATGCGCTGCACATTCAAGCCTCCCTACCTTGCCCGCAGCCTCAGTTCTACCTCTGGCGGCGTCTCCGCTCGGCTTCCTCTCCCCTCCACCCCCCTGGTTTCACTTGCAAACCTAAGTTCCTGTTTGAAGTTCACCAAATCAGGAAGGTTTTGCTTCTTCCTGGGCCTGTCACAGCAGAAGAAGACCAATGGCCTGTCTTTGGCGAGGGGTGGGGGGGGGCTCAGCTTTCCTCTGCCCAACCGGCACATGGGTCTACATCTGAGCCCACTTGAGACGTCTGGGGAGCCGTGGAAATCCCTGCACGTTCCCAAAGAGGAACGTCATGGAAGATCTGAAGGGCTGCCGCAAAGAAGCCCAATATTCAGAATAACACAATTGGAAGGGACCTTGTAGGTCATCTAGTCCAACCCCCTGCCCAAGCGGGAAACCCTACATCGTTTCTGACAGATGGGGAGTCCAGTCCCAGAATTGGAAACATGGTCTTGAGGGTCTTCTAGTCCAACCCCCTATTCAGGTAGGAGACCCTGTAGCATTTCAGAGAAATGAGTGGGGTCAAATTCTCCAAAGCACCAGAAGGAACAGATGGAAACTAATCAAGGAGAGAAGCAACCTGGAATTAAGGAGAAATTTCCCGATAATGACAACAATAAATCAGGGGAACAGCTTGCTTTCAGAAGTTTTGGGTGCTCCATCCCCAGATTTTCAAGAAGAAATTGGACAGCCATTTATCTGAAATGGTCTAGGGTTTCCTGCTTGAGCAAGGGGTTGGACTAGAAGACCTCCAGGGTCCCTTCCGTTATTCTGTTATTCCTCTGCCATTACAGCAAGAGATCTTGCTGCACACGGATCTCAAGTTGTGGGGCAAATGGTTTTGCTTTCCATGTAGGAAGATCAGTTGCTTGGCAGCAGGAAATGTTCACTTTTGATGGTGTTGGATGGTGTTCCTGTGTCTTGTATGTAGGAATGAAGCAGAGAAAGATTGTGTGCCAGATGCACAGGACAACTAATTGTGTGATTGTCTACTTTTTCCTACTGAACCGAAGACGACTGCTTGCCGAAGCAAATGGTATAGGATCTCTCGTTTGATCAGGGGTTGGACTAGAAGGCCTCCAGGGTCCCTTCCGACTCTTGCTATTCTGTGAATGGCTCAAGATGGGCACAGCCAGGGCATCTCCTTGCAACGTTTGAAAAGGTTGTCTGAGCACACGCAGAGGGCATCCTTCAGGGCTAGAGGCCTTTCGAGCCAATGGCATCCGATAGGAAAAAGATGGCATCGTAAACCAACCAGAGTCGCTCAATGATGATCATATGCATTTAATGAATAAATAGGAAGTGCACTCTGCACATGTTCAGAAGCAAACAAAAGAGGCAATGAATGGTTCAACGAAGCACGATGCAAAATAAAATAAAATTAGGAAGCCACCTCAAGGAATGTAGAAGCATCTTCCCCTTACAATGGGCTTCTTCACAGCCAATGTGCTTACCTGTATAGGGCTTGCCTGCAGGTGCTACCTGTCCCCCAGGTGAGAAAGTTGCCCCCCCCATCCACCCAAGCAAAGCCAGCTCTTTCCCAACATTGCTTCAGGCCATCCAAAATCTTTTTTAAAAAGATTTACCTTTAGTTCAGAGGTGCCTGTGCTTGGCCGCTTTAAGACCTGTGGACTTCAACTCTGTGGGCCTCTGTGGCTCAGACTGGTAAGACAGTCTGTTATTAACAGCAGCTGCTTGCAATTACTGCAAGTTCTAGTCCCACCAGGCCCAAGGTTGACTCAGCCTTCCATCCTTTATAAGGTAGGTAAAATGAGGACCCAGATTGTTGGGGGCAATAAGTTGACTTCGTATGTAAATATACAAATAGGATGAAGACTATTGCTTGACACAGTGTAAGCCACCCTGAGTCTTCGGAGAAGGGCGGGATATAAATGCAAATTAAAAAAATCTCCAGGGAATTCTGGGAGTTGAACTCCACAGGTCTTAAAGCGGCCAAGCTTGGACACCCAACCCAGCTTGTATTTTTTTCAATGCTTTTGCCCAGCGAATCAAAGTTTGAAGAAACATGGCGCAGACGCCTTCCCAATTAATTAAGAATACCACGTTGGGTTTTGCAGCGGTTCAAGAGAGACCTTGTTATGTCCCTATAATTGCGTAGGGCAAGACTTCCAAGCAACCTCATGAATGAATTCTGCTCGATCTAGAGATGCCCCAGAGCAGGGGTCTCCAACCTTGGTCCCTTTAAGACTGCTGGACTTCAACTCCCAGAGTTCCTCAGCCAGTGAGGGACTCTGGGAGTTGAAGTCCACCAGTCTTAAAGGGACCAAGGTTGGAGACCCCTGCCCTGGAGGAGGTGGTGGTATTCTGAGGCCCAAGGACTAGCCTGCGTCAAAGGATCTGGGGATTTGCCCTAGCAGTGCTTCTCCAACTCAGCAACTTGGAAGATGGTTGGACTTCAACTCCCAGAATCCCCCAGCCGGCGTTGACTAGTCCGGGGATCTGCAACCTTAAGCACTCAAAGAGTCATTTGGATCCATTTCCCACAGAAAAGAAAAGCCACAAAACCTGGCTGGGCATGGCCAACTCAACATCACTCCCATCCAGTCACACCTTCCCAGGTTTTGTGGCTCCCAATGTTTTCTGTGGGAAATGGGTCTTTCTCTCTCCCCCCCCTCACCCATTTCTTTTTCCTCTCCCTCCCTCCCTTTTTTTCCCTTTCTTTCTCTCTCCCCTTCTCATTTGTTTCCCTTTTCCCTCTTTCATTCTCTCCCTCCAGCTCTCATTTCTCTCTCCCTCATCTCCTTCTGGTTTTTCCCCCCTCCTCTGGCTCATTCTCTCCCTCCATCATTTTCTCATTTCTCTTTTTCTCCCCTTTTCTCTCTCTCTCACACGCGCACATGCGAGGATACCCTCTCTCGCGCACACGGGGATACCCTCCGCAGGCAGCCGGACTCGGCCAAAGCACAATGAAGGCACACCGAGAAGGCGGGTTTATTTTTTATTTTATTTTATTTTATCATCCAATTTCTATACCGCCCTTCTCCCGAAGGACTCAGGGCGGTTTACAGCCAAGGGTTGACCTTGACGGGCGAGCCTCTTTGGCAAGGGTGCTCCGGCTTTCTCCGAGCCTGATCCGCAGGGTGGGTGTGCGAGGTTCAGCGGGGCCAGCCCCCTTTTCCCGCTGTGCTCAGCATCTTTACTCGGAGGAGGCTGGCCCCGCCGAACCTCACGCAGCCACCCCGGGGATCAGGCTGCGCTTTGGCTGAGCCCGGCCGCTCGCTTGAGGATGGTATCTCCGCTCATGTGCGTCCTCCTGGCCCTGTAACAGCCGGCCAGGGGGGTCACGTGAGGAGGGGGAAGCTGCCAACTGCTGCTCGTACTTGCTCAGCTGCAGGCCTGTCCCCCCCTTTCTGTTGTCCCCTCCTCCTGGATCCCATTCCCACCCCATCAGCCCTCATGTTAGCCGTGGCTGTGTTGGGCCAGTGTCTCGGTGCGGAGAGCAGGTTGTGTGACCAGGTTGGCAGGGAGCCATAGGAAAGGGGTCAAAGAGCCACATGCGGAGCTCTGGAGCTGCAGGTTACCAACACCCGTACTAGTAGTAGTCCTCGAGTGGTGCGGTGGCCTAGATGTAGAGCTCGCGCCTCACGATCAGGAGGCTGTGAGTTCGATCCTAGGTAGAAGCAGTTATTTCTCTCTCTGGGCACAAATGAGAATAGATCTGTTGAATAAAACTCCGCATTGGCGACAGGAAGGGCATCCGGCCATTAAAACACTCAGCTCCATTCAGTTACCCAGACTCCACCCCGCAAGGGATGATGGGGTCGTTAAAAGGAGATGATTTACTAGTCGTAATCCTCGATCTACGGAAGTCGTTAAGGGAGTCACGGCCAATTGATGACCTTCTTGCAAGCAGACACCTCCCCCATCAACTCCGGAGCTCCCGATTACCTTCAAACAAAACGCCACTCGCACTCAAGACGCTCAGAAAAATAAACATCTTTATTGCACAACAAAGGGGTGGCAGAGAACCAGAAGGCCGGATGGAGGGGATAAAGGGCACTTCCATTAAGCGCCAATCGAGGTCCGAAGAGCAGATCCCAGGCCAGACCAGAAGAGGTATTTTCTTCTTCTCGAGGGGCCAGAAAGGGAACCCCCTGGCCCATAACCCACAACCCTTCCCCTTCAAGCCGAGGAAGCGGCTTCCTGCTCTGGGATCTGCTGGACAACCTTCCATTAACTGACCACCGGAGGTCCGGAGATTGGACGGTCAGGGCCTGTCCATCTGCAGGGGACTTTAGACCCTTCCTCCTTTCTTGACTCTCTGGAACAGGACAGGGCAGGGGTCCCCAACCCTCAGGCTGCAGCCCACTACCGGACCTTGAACCCTTCGAAACCGGGCAGCGGAAGTGGCGGGCAAGCCTCTGCATGCACATCCATATTCCCCACTTGTGTCGGCAGCGAGCACGAGCGCGCAAGGCTCCGTTTGTGCGAGCAGCGAGCAAGCACGGGTGCAGGCTCACCCGCCGCTCGCACAAATGGAGGTGGGTAGAAAACACGTGCGCTTGCCCACCACTTGCCTGGGACCCTCCCCTCTCCCCTCTCCCCTGGGCCGGTCCATAAATGCAGCAAGATTGGGGAAATCTCGTCTTTGGGGCAATATTTCCAGCCCCAGGGGCTAAAACGGCACCCCCACCCCCACCCAAACGGTGCAGAAAGAGAGAAATGATGTTTAACGTGAGTTAGAAGTGAGTCGAGTCTACCTGGCCCCTGTCCCAAAAAAGCAAAAATCTGGTCTTCTGCGGAAGTCCCACCTTAGCTGATTAGGATTAGTGCCACCAAAAGGATGGGAGGCGGGCATCTTCGTGGCTCCGCCCTTCCCGCCCCCCCCCAACCAACGGTGATGCCAACCCCGATTCGGCCCGCATTCGAGGCCTGGAAAGCCCTGGTGCTTCCCTGAAAGGAGCCGCACAAACCCTGCATCGCCAATGGCCAAAAAAAGGCCGTCGCTTGCTTGAACTAGCCAGGATTGCGCTCGACTTCTGGCAGCCTGGACCAGGCCCCGGGTTAGCCAGGAGCCCCTCGTGCCCAGAGCAGCAGAGCCTCCCAGGGGTCAGTTCAGCCAAGTTCCTGTGCCCCGTCTTCTCACAGGCGGCCCACGGCGTGGAGGAAAAGCAACACGTGGATCCCGAAGAGGTAGACGGTGGCCAGCAGGGAGAAGAGCCTCCGGGGGCAGAAGACGGAGCGCAGGACACGCTGCAGCCCCCTGGCCCCTCGAGCCTGGGGGGGGGGGAAGAGAGAGAGACAGGAGGGGAGGAGGGATTAGGGGAGGCAGGCATTTCGACCCCAGAGCCAAGAGAAGTGGAAAGGGACGGTGATGGACGCTGTCTGACGGGAGGGACAGTCCACGCCAGAAAGGGGAAGCTGGACTTTCCACTCTGTTTATGAGTGAAAGAAAAAGGAAAGTTCATGATAAACCCTTATTTCTGGGATCTCTCGGCTGGGGGAGGGAGGGAGGGAAGAAGGAAGGAAGGAAAGAAAAACAGACAAAGAGAGAAAGAGAGAGAGAAAGAAAGAAAGAAAGAAAGAAAGAAAGAAAGAAAGAAAGAAAGAAAGAAAGAAGGAAGGAAGGAAGGAAGGAAGGAAGGAAGGAAGGAAGGAAGGAAGGAAGGAAGGAAGGAAGGAAGGAAGGAAGGAAGGAAGGAAGGAAGGAAGGAGGGAGATGGGAATAAGAGGGAGGGAGGGAGGAAAGAGTGTAGGGGAGGAAAGGAAAGGAGAGGAGAGGAAAGGAAGAACTGCCTTCTCAAAAGGCATCACAGGGACCCTCAACAGTGGGCTGAGGGGTCCCAGTGACCCCCTTACCTTGCTGAAAGAGCTCTCTGCAGACCCCAGCAGCAGGGCGTGTTCAGGGCTGGGAGACATGGCAATGCTGGTCTCCAGAGACTGCGCATACTCCTCGGACTCCAACCTGGGTGGCCAGAGGCCGAGAGATCAGAATCCTTTTCCCTTAGCCACCCATGGCCCCTGGCCTCCCCTACCTGCTGCTCCCCAGAGACCTGAATACCCCTCCCCTGGAATACCCATCCCCACAGACCCAAAGTACCCCTTTCCTTGAGCTGCAGCCCGACATTCCCTGACCTCTGAGGAGGACCCAGGAGACATCTCTGAAGGCCTCTGAAGGCCCAGTGAATCAGGCTGCCTCCTTCCTCCCGGGGGTCCCCCTCCTCCCTCTCATTGATCAGCCTCGGAAACGCCTCCCTCGGGCCAAGACCACCAGGGCGCCGAGACAGAAGACCCTCCCAGGGGCCTGCAGGGCTGGGAAAGGGACCAGGACAAGATAGGTCCGTCCACCGATCGAGTCTACAGATTTAACCCACCAGCTTGGGCGAGGGTTGCCAGAGCAGAGGGGGGAGCCCCTCAGATGGATTCCCTGGAATAGCCAGGAGGGAGGGAGGGAGGGAAGGGCAGCCCCCCCAATACAGCACCTGCGCATCTGCTCCTGGGCTGCAGAGCAAGCCTCCTCGGCGGCCAGGCGCCTCTCCTGCTCCTCCTGCAGCAGCTGCTGAAGCTGGGTCAGGTCCTGCCTAGCCAGGCTTTGCTGGTGCTTGGCCTCCGAGAGCCTGGAAATGGAAGGAGAGGCCCCGTGAGACAGTCAGTCGGGGGGGGGGGGCGAGCAGCAGCTCCCAGAATGGACCCTGACTCTTCAAAGAGAGGCAGACCGGGCCCCGACATCTCTGGGATCAGCTCAGGCAGCAGAGGCAGAAAGGAAGAGACCCTCCTGTTGGGGAACTGCCAGCCAGGCTGGAAGGAGGAGTCAAGCAGGGAAGTAGCTTTGAATCCTTGAGTAGCTGCAAGAGGCAGAAGTCTCAAGCCAGCCCCAACCTATCGCCCATGAAGCTGTATTTAGGGGTTCCCAGGGGAAGGCAAGAAGTCCGGGGAGATTCTTCTAAATACAGGCAGTCCTTGTCTTATGCCCACAACTGGGCCCAACAGGTCTATCGTTAAGTGAGGCACGCGTTAAGTGAATTCTGCCCCATTTTTACAACCTTTCTCGCCACATTTGTTAAGGGAATCACACGTCATTTGTTAATTAAGTCACAGGGTTGTTCAGCTGGATCCGGCTTCCCCCATTGACTTCGCTGGTCAGAAAGTTGCGAAAGAGGATGGTGGGAACCCCGAGGATCCTACGACTGTCATAAATGTGAGACAGTTGCCAAACCTCTGAATTTTGATCGCAGGACCCTGGGGATGCTACTAGAGGGGCGTGAAAAACGGCCGTCTCTTTTTTCAATGCCGTCGTCACTTTCGAACGGTCGCTAAAAGAACTGTCGTAAGTCGAGAACCGCCTGGATAGGCTGAGGCCAATAAAGCTGCCTGCTTCGGCTGTTAGTGGGCAGCCCCGATTCCTTACCCCCAAACCTCCATTGGGATCCCGCCTGGGAGGACTGGAGCAGAGACTCCCGAGGTCAGTGGAAAACTGGGGCGAAGGGGATCTGGTGGCTCAGGAACCCCTCGAGTTATTTCGCTCGCCCGCCACACTCACTGCGTCTGAAGTTCCTGCAGCTCCCGTGCGTTGGTCGCGTCTTTTTCCTGGGGGGCCCCAGGGGCAGCATCGGTCAGGAGGGGTCCCTAGGGTAGAAACCTGGCATGAAGATGGAGCTCCCACTGTGCCCCGCATTCTGCTCCCTCTGCCTTTGCCGTCCCACCGTATTGAGCACGAACTCGACTGATGGAGGCCCCGGCTTACGCCAGGCAATCTGTGCCGCACGGAAACCAGATGCGCTCACTGCACGGGCAGAAAAAGAGGATGACCTCTTCCCCATGCGCAAAGCAGCTGGTCTCTCTCTCGCTCTTGGAGGGACAGGAGTGACAGGAGCAGAGGCCTGGATCCTGGAGGCTTCCTCCCCACTCTGCCCCTCCTGACCTGGGTGGAAAAACGGTTGGGCCATGAGATGGGGGACCCCAGACCCTCTTCCCTGGCCTTACCACGGTCTTCGCCGGACCCTGCCATTCCTGCAGCTGCTTTTCGAGAGCTGCACAACGGGACAGAGCCTCGTTGTGTTGCTGGTGGCTCTCGCGGAGGCTGCGGCTGCTTCCCCGGAGTTGGAGGGTGAGCGCGTTCTTCTCCTCAAAGACCTGTGAGAGCTGGAGAGAAGAGCCAGAGGATGAGGCTGGGGGAGGGGGGGGTCTTCTCAGAGTCCCCCCACCCACCCAGTGGGAAGGCAGCATAACAACCCAATGGAGGCCTGAAGGTAGCTAGCTGGATTCACAGATGTTCCTGATGATATTGGCTGCGTTGGGTTTGGATCTAGTGCGACCCCCAACCAATGGAGGCCCTCAACAAACCATGGCTAAAAGAAGCCAGGACTTAAGAGGAGGAGTCTCAAAGTTGGCAACTTGAAGACTTGTGGACTTCCAACTCCCAGAATTCATACCTGGCTGGGGAACTCTGGGAGTTGGAAGTCCAGAAGTTGTGATGACCCGGGGCACAGCACAGAGGCAACAAAGGCAGGTGACAGTTCAAACCGCCCCTTTATTGCTCCAAATTGCCCCAAACGCTCCCACACTTCTGGCAAGTCTCAGAGCAAAGTGGTCACACATACACACACACACACTCCTCCAGCAACCTCTAGCTGCAAGCAGTCCAGCCCAATGCTGTGAGCACAACGGCTGCAAAGCAAGAAATCCAGCAGGGCAAGTCTAGGAGTCCAGGAAGCAAAGTAAGAAGGCAATTAATCCAGAAATCCAGAAAGAATGCAAGGAATCCAGGAAAGTTCAAATGTCCCAGGAATTCGGTGTTTGCTTCCACCAAATGCCCCTCCCCACAGCATCTCCTTAGGTCTCAGTCCCCAGGTGTGCCTTGTGAAGAGGGGCACTCTCCTCCTGAGTACTTGGGTCAGCCTGCGCTGTTCCCGCCTTCTCTCCACTCTCCGTGCTCAAGGATCAGGAGGGGGCGGTCGCTGCTCATCGCCTGAGCTCTGTCTCTCATGTTCACTGCTCAGCCTCTCTTGGTCATCCTTCCCCTCCCACTCCTCCCTGCCTACAAGCTGTCCCAATCCTGAGAGGCCCTGGTCTGACTGGCCCTGCTCCTCCCCATTTTCCTCCCAAGCCAACTTGATCTCCGTTGGCTCCAGTTCTGGCTCATCTTCCTCCGCAGATTCAGGCTCCAACGGGGGCATAACACAAGTCTTCAGGGTGCCAAGTTTGGAGACCCTTGACTCAAGAGCACAATGCAAGCCCAACACCCAGAAGATGCTTGAACAACCACGAGAGTTGTTGGACTGGAGATAGCCAGCTTCCCAGGAAGGATACCCTCTCCCCACGGTTAACCCCCTTCAAAAGACCTCCCTGCCCCAGAGAGGACACCCCAGATCCCTGCCCCACCTTGCTGTTCAGCTGCTGGATGCGTAGCTCCTTCTGATGAAGGTGCTTCAAGCTGTTCCCAAGCTGGACTTGGAGGTCCTCCATGGATGCCATCTGGCCAGATGTGTCTCTGCCGGAGTTGGTCGTCCCCGAAGACCCCTGTGGAAAGGCCCAGTCAGCTGCTGCCCACATTTTGCCCAACAAAATCCTCCCACCATCCATTCTGGCCTGGGACGGTTCACAGGTGGCTTCCAAGCCTTCTCAGGACACACAGAATGATGGGAGTTGTGGTCCGGAGGCCAAACATGAGACAGACGCCAAGAGCATGTATAAAAATGGTGCGGCTGGTGGGGTGTTTTTTGAGGAAGGGCCGTAAGAGTCTGCTAAAGCCATTTGCTGGTTTGGGTTTTATGTGAACATGTGTTGGACACGACAACATGTAAGCCCAGCCTCTGTGGTGTGATGTTCAGCAAAATATGGTTAAAAAATCTAAACTTTAGCATCCGAGATAAATACAATTATTATAATCTTGCAAAATGTGTTCTTAAGATAAAGCGGGGTGGGAGGGGGCGAGAGATGAACTCAAATTTATTTATTTATTTATTTATTTATTTCGATTTTTATACCGCCTTTCTCCCGAAGGACTCAGGGCGGTGTACAGCCAAGTAAAAATACTATATAAACATTAAAAGAAATTAAAAAAACATATTATAATGTGGCCGAAATATTAAAACAATTTAAAATCTTAAAATATAAATAACCCCAATAAAATTTCAATCCAGTCCCGCTTGAATAAATAGGTGCGTTTAATTTAATGTAAGGTCAATTGTTACTGATAATATTCTACACTAACTAGCAGCAGGGTCTGGGGAAGGAAATATCAGAAACCTGTCCAATGCTACAGGATAAAACTATAAGGAACCCATGAGGGAGATCTTGCAGGTAGAATTACCTGGACTGACCAGTTAACCACCTCACGGCCACCGGAGGGCCAGGCCAGCTTAAAGAGAGGAGAGCAGAACCATCAAAAGCTCAGCCATTGAACCAGCTCATGGGCACCTCGCCACTCACATCGGGCAGAAGCAGCAGCTTCCGTCTAGCTTAGCACCAGTTAATTTAATGTTTTAATGCATGCATTTTTTAATGTTTCCTATTTTTCCTTTTTTAGCCTGTTGTAAGCTGCCTCGAGTCACTGAAGGAGAGATGGGCGGCATGTAAATTTATAAAATAAAATAAACAATAATGTACAATGAAATAAAAATCAGTAAAAAATAAAATAAAAAATAAATGAAAATAAAATTATATAAAATGATACAATGAAATGAAATAAAATAAATGAAATGAAATGAAATAAATAAAATAATTAAAAAGGAAGTGATACAATAAAATGAAATAATGAAATATGATATATTAAAAAATAGAATGGAATGGAAAGGATTTGGTAAAGGACTATCTGATAAAATGGGCACAGAATATTCAGGAACCAATAATGTTGGAAACATGGGAGAAAATCTGGGTTAGAAATGTTAAGTTTACACAAGCACAGAATTTAAGGGAAAATTTTTATAATATGTTTTATAGATGGCACTTAATCCCAAAAAATTATCATGTATGTATCCTGATATCCAAGCGAAATGTTGGAGGTGTGACTATGATGATGCTACATATTTTCATATTTGGTGGACTTGCAAGAAAATTAAGGCCTTTTGGATAAGAATTTGGTGGATTATTCAAAATGTACTGAAGAAGAAGATAAAGTTCCTGCCACAATTTTTCCTTTTGGGAATTATAACGGATTGTACAGGGATTGAGACTAAACTGATTCTGAATTTAATAACAGCAGCAAGACTGTTGATTGGACAATACTGGAAGAAAGAAGAGTTACCTACAATAGAAGAATGGATACTGAAAGTCATTAATTTGGCTGAGATGGCTAAAATCTCAGCCTTTTTGAAAGACAACATGCAGGAAAGATATTTAATTGAATGGAAAAAATGGATTGATTATTTACAAAACAGATATCAGATTAAGAAATATCAGATTGCCTTTGAATAATTAGGAAGTATTATTTTATGTAATGGGGGGGTTGGGAAATGAAAAGATTTGGATGAGGTTAATTGGATTAGAAGGGAAAATTTTACTCTATGTTTGGTTTATGTATAACAATACCTTGTGATTGACCCGGGAAGGCGGGGTGTGTGTGTGTGGTGTGTGTGAAGGGAGGGGGGCAGGGGGTTTTGTGGGGGGGAGGGGGGGGAAAGGGGGAAAATGTTTTTGCTTGTTAAAACTTTTTAATTAAAAAAAAATAGAATGGAGACTTCCGGTTTGGCACCGTAGGTGATGGCGGTGATCTTTATGATCACCAACCTCTGGATTATGTGGAATCGCTAGGACAGCTTAAATCTGCTGTCCAGCGGTTCGGAAAACCCCCTCTTCGGGAGAAGAAGAGATGGTGAGCTGAGGGCAGAGGTTGAATTTCCCTAAAGCCCCTGAGAAAAAAGGGGTTTGAAGGGTTAAGTTCCCTCCAGTAACCCGAAGTGCTCCAGATCCAAGGATTCTTCTGCTTTGGTGGAACCAATCACCATGACCAAACGCCGAGATTTATTTTGGACAATAAAGGATTATACCGGACAGAACGAAAGTGGGAGAACTTTAAGCAAGTAGCCAAGCCGATTCCCCGATACTTTGTAACAAGCTTGAAAACAGCAAGAAAATGGAGGCGAATTGTTAACAAGTTAACGAGTGGAAAGGGAAAGTGATACTTTCAGCGTGTGCCTCTGCAGTTGGTAATTTGCATGTTACTTGCTGCTTTAACTCTTTAACTCTTTGCTGCCTGCTGATAGAATCTAGGGAGATTTTTAAATACTGCTTTAAAAGACTGTGTTTTTCAGAAGTTAAGAAGATTTAAAGTGAATATTAAGTTGGAAATAAATAAATAAATAATTTTATAGAAGATGGCAGCCAAACAATTAAAGTCTACTGTAACAAAGAGCTCTGGAACTTTATCAGCTGGTGCCTCTCCAGCTCATACAGCAGAGACTAGAACATTGAATTTAGAGGCGTTACAAGAGAACTTAAAAGGCTTTATAGAAGAAAAATTTAAAGTTATAATTGATGAGATGTCTGAAATGAAAGAGCAGATATCAGAAATTCAAGTGGGAAATAAAGAAGTTAAAGAAGGATTTGTAATGGCAGTACAAAGTTTGGCAACGAATGTGATTTTATTGGAAGAGGAGGTTGAAGTAATTAAGCAACATAATTCAAAATTAGAAAATAAAATGGATGAATTTCAAAGTAAAATGGAAAAGACAGAGGATGAAATAGTTTTGATACAATACAGAAATATGGAATTTGCTCTTAGAATTCGAGGTTTGAAAGAAAATAAGGAAGAGAATTTAAGGAAATTTTTCTGAAGTATTTGCTGAGATATTAGCAGCTCGTCCAGCAGATGTGGCTTATCAAATTGATAAAATATATCGTGTGAATTCTTGGATAGAAAACAAAACGAAATGAAATGAAAATAAAAAATAAAATAAAATAAAAACATGCCCCCTGCATGACCCTCCTGCCCTCCGGACGGCCTCACTCACCTCCTTTCTCTGCTTCTCTGCCACCTGGGTGCTGGGTGAACTCGGCCGCCTGCCCTGCTCCCAGCCTGCCTTTTCTTCCCTGAAAAAACCAAGCCCCAAAAGTGAAAGTCAATGGGAGGGAAACTTGATTCACTGAACAACTGCAATGATTTGTTTAACAACCGGAGCAAAACAGATTGCAAGGCCAGGAATGTCTCTGAGCCTTGCTTAGAAAGAAGAAATCCCTATCCCCAGGGAGGTCGTAAATCCAGGACTGCCTGCATGGCCCCACCTGAGTTGCTGGAGCTCCAGCTCCACGGAGGTCCTCTCCTGCTTCAGCTTCTCCTGGAAAAGCTCCCGCTGCTGTTCCATCTCCTGCTGCTTCTGCTGGAGCTGGGCCTTCAAGCGGGTGATCTCGGCCGTGTCCACCCCAACCTGGAGGTACTGCTGCTGCAGGTTCTTCAGCTCCACCAGCTGGAGGACAAGGGGAGGAGAAGCTGCTCGTCAAGGCTCCCAACGAGATCTGCTGCTTCTCCAAAACAGGTTAAGGGACCAAGGACCCCTCACAAAAGATTCTGACATCAACGGGAGAGAATATCTGTAGCAGCTCAGGGTTGACCTAAGCTTGGAGGTTTTCTCGCAGGCATTTCATGACCCACCTAGGTAGCATCATCAGAGCTGGCCCTGAAGGTGGTACCTAGTGGACCATCAAGGACCTCACAAAAGATCTCCACAAAAGGTTGCAGGAATTGGATACATCTACTCTGATGAAGAGAAGGATTAGGGGTGACATATAACACCGAACAACAATAGCTCTGATAGCAGCGCTATCATAACAATGATACACATATCATAACAATATCATAACATCACATATCTTAACAATGATAACAACGATAGCAGTGTTCCAGTATTTGAGGATCTGCCACAAAGAAGAGAGGGCTCAACCTATTCTCCGGAGCAGGGGTCTCCAACCTTGGTTCCTTTAAGACTTGTGGACTTCAACTCCCAGAGTCCCTGAGGGACTGGCTGAGGGACTCTGGGAGTTGAAGTCCACAAGTCTTAAAGGGACCAAGGTTGGAGACCCCTGCTCCAGAGCACCTGAAGGCAGGACAAGAAGCAATGGATGGAAACTAATCAAGGAGAGAAGCAACCTAGAACTAAGCAGAAATTTCCTGACTGTGAGAACAACTAACCAATGGAACAACTTGCCTCCAGAAGTTGTGAACGTCCATCACTGGAAGTTTTTACGTAGAGATTACATAACCAGTTATCTGCAATGGTTGGACTAGCAGACCTCCAAGGTCCCTTCCAACTCTGTTATTCTACTCTGAACATCCTCAGACCTTTGATCTGCACCCAGCATGATTTTTACGGTGCTGTTAGGGTGAGCATTCACCCCATTCTGGATCCTGATCAGTTTGGGCTTCCTCACTGGAGCTCCCTCCTCCTGCAACCTATTCTTGCAAGATGGTTTTGGACAGAAATATGCAGCCCCAACATTTCCAGAGGAAGAAGTCGCCTTCCTTCAGAACACAGGAGGGGAACATCCACAGCACAAATGTATTTCTTGCTGGCATTTATAATATAATATAACAACAGAGTTGGAAGGGACCTTGGAGGCCTTCTAGTCCAACCCCCTGCCCAGGCAGGAAATCCTACATCATTTCAGTCAGATGGCTATCCAACATTTTCTTAAAAACTTCCAGTGTTGGAGCATTTACAACTTCTGCAGGTAAGTTGTTCCACTTATTAATTGTTCTAACTGTCAGGAAATTTCTCCTTAGTTCTAAGTAGCTTCTCTCCTTGATTAGTTTCCACCCATTGCTTCTTGTTCTACCCTCAGGTGCTTTGGAGAACAGCCTGACTCCCTCTTCTTTGTGGCAACCCCTGAGATATTGGAACACAGCTATCATGTCTCCCCTGGTCCTTCTTTTCATTAAACTAGACATACCCAGTTCCTGCAACCGTTCTTCATATGTTTTAGCCTCCAGTCCCCTAATCATCTTTATTGCTCTTCTCTTTCCAGAGTCTCAACATCTTTTTTACACCGTGGCGACCAAAACTGGATGCAAAATTATGAATTGGTTTTTCTTTACACTGAAGAAGATTTATGCTTAGCTTTCAAGCCAAAGAGCGGAAGAGCCCAGAAACCAGGAGAGGCTGACATTTCACCCTCCACCTATTCTCAAAAACATCTAAAGGCAGGAGAAGCAGCAACGGATGGAAACTGAACAAGGAGAGAAGCAACCTGGAACGAAGGAGAAATTAATTCCTCCCAACAGTGAGGACAATTAACCAGTGGAACAGAAGTTGCCTCCAGAAGTTGTGGATGCTCCATCACTGGAAGTTTCAAGGAGAGATTGGGGAAGAGCCGCTTGTCTGAAACGGTGCAGGTTCTCCTGCTAGTGGAGCAGAGGTGGCCTTCAGCAGGTTCTGACCAGTTCTGGAGAACCGGTAGCAAAAATTTTGAGTAGTTTGGAGAACCGGTAGTAAACCTTCTGACTGGCCCTGCCTCATCTATTCTCTGCCTCCCGAGTCCCAGCTGATTGGGAGGAAATGGGGATTTTGCAGTAATCTTCCCCTGCCACGCCCACCAAGCCATGCCACGCCCACCAAGCCACACCCACAGAACCAGTTGTAAAAAAATTTGAAACCCACCACTGTTTAAGTGGAGGATTACATGCCAGCATCTTCTGGATGAACTAGCCGGGGGTTGAACTCGAAGACCTCTGAGGTCCCTTTCGACTCTGTTATTCTGTTACCTTGCCCACCCAGCGGAGATTCAAGACTTACCAACCGGTCTCGGTCGTTCTGCAGGGACGAAAGCGCCTTCTTGAGGCTCGACGTTTCGGCAAGGCTGGAAGACGCGTTGGCGGCCGACTGTAGCTTCACTTCCTCCGTCTTGCAGGTTTTGTCCAGCTCGCTCAGCAGACGGTCTCGCTCAGCCTGCAGGCTGCCCATGGCCTGGGAGAAGGCCTTCACTTGGCCAGAGGCCTTTTCCAGCTCCGACGAGAGGCGAGCAAGCTGCGAGTCCTTGGATTGGAGCTGCTGGTTGAGTTTCTCCAGCTTCTCCGAGAAGCCCTTCTCTTCCGCTGAGTCTCGGAGAGCGGCGAGTTCGGAGGTCAGGCTGTCCCTCTGCTTCTCCAGGGTTGCTTGCGTCTCCTGAGCATGGAGCTTCTCCTGATGGAGGCTTTGGAACAGCTGCTTCTGCTCTTCCAGCTCTGTAGCATATTTCTTCTCCAGGGCCCGCCGTTCTTCGTGAGACTGATCCCAACTGTCTTGGAGAGAACTCATGGCTTTCTTAAACGACTGGATTTGGGCCTTCAAATCCTGGTTCTCCTCCGTGACCACAAGGAGGTTCTGCTCCATCTGCAGGAGGTCCTTGGCCAGCTCCGCCACCCGTTCCTCGGCTGTCTCGGTCTCATTCCGCAGGAGTCCAGTGTCGTGATGGAAGCTCTTGAGCTCTTTCTTCATCTTGGCTTCTGCGTCCTGCAACCTCTGATGAAGGCGAGCCAGCTCCTCTTCAAGGCCCGCCACCTGCTGATTCGCCAGCGACAGCTGCCCGCCCAAACTCTGGATTTCATCCACCTTCTCTTGCAGCTGCAACTGCAGCTCCAGCATGGCACCCCCTTCCCGCAGAACCACCATCTCATCCTGCAACTGGGAGAGGGAAGACTTGAGAGCCTTGACCTCCTGGTCCAGATTCTGCTTCTCCAGATGCAGGGCCTCCACGCTTCGTTGTAGGTTGGCCAAACTAAGTTCAGACTCTCGCAGTTGGCCTTCCACACTCACCTTCTCCTTCTCCAGAGCCTGGATCCGGTCAATCTGGGTTTTCAGCAGCTGCTTCTGCTGAGTGTCCTTGATGGAGATGACTTGATTCAGGTCTTCGCGATACCGTACCAGTTCGGCATCCAACTTGGCGTTCTCTGCGTGCAAGTCGTCTACCTGAGCATGGAGGCTCCGAAGTTGCTCCTTCAAGGAATTGTTCTCCGAGGCCGCTTCCTGGATGAGCTGATCCTTCTCTAAGATGGCGGCCAGGTGACGTTGTTCCAGCTGCCGATAGTCTTCCAGGACTCTATCCCGGTCATCTTGCAGGGAAGACATGGATTTGGTGAAGGAATCTAGCTGAGCTTTGTGCTGCTTGCTCTCTTCGTAGATGTTTTTCAACTTCTCCATGAGACCGTTCACTTTCTCCTGAGCTTTTGCCTTATCAGCCTCCAAGGCCACCTTCTGAGCTTCAGCCTTGGCCATCTGGTTCTCCAACTCCTTCAGGTCTTCCTTGTGCTGCTCTTGGATTTCTAAGAGGGCTTCGGCTACGGCCTCTTCCTTGGCAGCCACAAGGCCAACGATCTTCTGCTCCTTGTCGCTCACCTCGTTGTGGAGTCTCTCCGTCAGCTCCTTGGAAGCCCGCAGATCAGCCTCCAGCTGCTCCAGACTCAACCTGCAATCCCGAAGGCTGGCCTCGTGGCTCTTCACCGTCTCTGACCTCTCAAGACGTCCCCGGTCGCAGTCTTCGAAGGAGGCCTGCAGATCGGCAAGGTGCTGTCTCAGAGAGCCAAGTTCTCCTCCTTGCTGGAGAACCTGGCTCTGGGAGTGGCTCAGTAACCGCTGGACCTCTTCCAGTTGAAGTCCAAGTCTATGCTTCTCCTCCTGGAGCAACCCGACCTCTTCTCGATGATGCTGGAGCTCCTCCTGGGCATGAATCTCTTGGGCCGACTGGCTGCGTTCCAAGCTGCAAACAGAAATGGCAGAACCTGTTAAGAGCCCCTATACCAGGGGTGTCAAAGTCAATTTCATTGAGGGCCGCATCGGGGTTGTGTTTGACCTCAGTGGGGTCAGAGTGGGCGTGGCCAGCTCGACATCACTCGTGTCGGGTGGCCTGAGCGCTCTGCCAGCGAAAACGGTCTCCTGCAACCCTCTGCTGGAAACAACGGCCTCCATTTTCCCTGGCAGAGGCACCGCAGGTCAATGGCAGGGTGGCTTCCAGGGTGGCCCTGCAGGCCAGATCTAAACACCCCATAGGCTGGATCTGGCCCGTGGGCCTTGAGTTTGACGCCCCTGCCATATACATTCCTTTCACTTTTCTTCACTGCCCTCCTTCCAAACCAGCCACCCGAAGCGCTGACCGAGTTCTCCGCTACTAGCAGAGCCATAAATAAAAGGGCTCTGGAAAATATTCCCATGAAGGAGGCTGGGCCATATTTAACTGCAGGGCGTGAGGGAATCCAGAGGACTGAACCAATGGACAGTCAGAAAAGCACAGGAAATGGTGGACTTGTAAGAAAAGTAAGTCTTTCTGGATAAGAATTTGGTGGATGATGCAGAATGTTCTGAAGAAGAAGATAAAGTTCCTACCGCAATTTTTCCTTTTGGGAATAACAACGGACTGTACAGTGATTGAGACTAAATTGATTTTGAACTTAATAACAGCAGCAAGACTGTTGATTGGACAATATTGGAAGAAAAAAGAATTACCCACAATAGAAGAATGGATATTGAAAGTTTCCAATTTGGCTGAGATGGCTAAAATCTCAGCCTTCTTGAAAGACAGTACTCAAGAAAAATATCTAAATGAATGGAAGAATTGGATTGATTATATTCAAAATAGATATCAGATTAAGAAATTTCAGATTGCCTTTGAATGAAGGACGTTGTTTTTGATTTTAATGGAAGAAGTCAGGTTATGTGAGAGAGAAGGATTATAATTGTGTTAGATTTTAAAAATTTAATGTATGACTGTTTGTTTATTGAACTATACCTTGTGTTTGCTCCGGGAAGTCGGGGGTGGGGAGGAAGGTTTTGGAGGGAGGAGGGAAGGAGGGGGAGGGGAGGGGAAAAATTTAATTGTTGTTGTAAAACTTTTTCAATTAAAAAGAAAAAGAAAAAAAAAAGCACAGGAAATAAAGAAGCTACTAGATCTGTTGACTTCCCTTCACAAAAAGCTTCTGAAACCAAACCGACAGGGAGGAAATGCCTCAGGCCAAGGGTGGCATGAAATCCCCTGGACAGTTTCAAAGAATGGGTTGGACCATTGCCAGCTCAGAACGCTTTAAGGTGAAGGAGGACCATCTCCAATATAGAGAGGTGGAGATTTGATGACCCAGTGACTTTTTTGCCAAGTTTCTACCTACCTACCAGAGCCTCTACCTCTGCCAAGTCTCTACCTAGAAGAGAACAGTGGTAGCTCAGGGTTGAATTGTGGGGTCCTTGGTGCTCTCTGAAGGGGGACGCGGTGGCTGAGGGGCTAGGACGCTGAGCTTGTCGATCGAAAGGTCGGCAGCTCAGCGGTTCGAATCCCTAGTGCTGCCGTGTAATGGGATGAGCTCCCGTGACTTGTCCCAGCTTCTGCCAACCTAGCAGTTTCGAAAGCATGTAAAAATGCAAGTAGAAAAAAATAGGGACCACCTTTGGTGGGAAGATAACAGCGTTCCGTGTGCCTTTGGCATTGAGTCATGCCGACCACATGACCACGGAGACGTCTTTGGACAGCGCTGGCTCTTCAGCTTTGAAACGGTTTGCCACCCCCTAGAGTCGGCAACGACTAGCACGTATGTGCAAGGGGAACCTTTACCTTTACCTGGTGCTCTCTGAGCTTGGTTATTTTCTTGCAGGCATCTCATGATCAAACTAGAGAACATCGTCAGTGTTAGAAGGAAGTGGCGTTTGCGGAGAGGAGGAAGAGGATTATGGGGTCCTTGGTGTTCTCTGAAGCTTTGTGGTTTTCTTGCAGACATTTCATGACCCAACATAACACCACCAGTGCTAGAAGCTTGTAGAGGCACCAAGGACCCCAAACACTCTATCTACTCCTCAATTCTTATCTCTCCAGAGTAAGTTAGCCCAAGGAGAAACTGGACACCCCTTCTCTGCAAAGGGCTTCTCTACATCTCCAAGCCTTGACCCACAACCTGAGCCACCCGGTGGCTTCAGCATCGAAGACGACTGTTGTGCCTCGCCCACCCTCCTCTCCACAGCCGGGCCCCTCCCATCTCCTGCTATCTGAGTCAGAGTCTGAAAATGAAGAGGAATGGCCTGGCATGCCTCCAGCCCCCAGCCCTGGCATGCCCGGACAGAATGTCAGGAATGAGCAAACAAACCTCCCTTCTACAGCGTGTGAGCACGAAGCCAGCCACGTGCTAGAATTGCCGGCAGCAGATCAGGAGGACGGAAAGTCACAGTGGACGGATCCCCGCTTCCGGAGAATGGAGAGGCGACGTCAGCAAAAGGAAGGGAGGGGCAGGCCTGGATAAGTGCTGAGTCATGGAGCCACACCCCATGGCCTATATAAAAGACCAGCTTGAGTCAAGCAATTTGAATCAAGCAAAGTCTCATCTGGGTTGCTGAAGTCACACCTTGGATTCCTGCCCTGAGAACTCTGACAGGAATTTGGCAAAGCTGCAGAGGCTTCGTGGCCACACTTGACACAGACTTCCCAGACCCGGCCATCGGAGGGGGAGGGGGACACGACAACGGCATCAGGTGGGCAAAATAACATCATGGTGAGCTGTGGTACAGGAAAGGCCCAGCACAAAACCTACTTCCACAGATTCTAGTAGCTTTGCAAGAGGACAGACTCAAATCCAATCTCTGTGACGCTTATCTCCCACACGAAAATGAGCACAGAAGAAATTGGGGGTAAGGAGATCTGCATCCTTCCCCTTGGCTCACGTACTCTAGTTCAGGGGTCTCCAACCTTGGTCTCTTTAAGACTTGTGGACTTCAACTCCCAGAGTTCCTCAGCCAGCAAATTCCTCAGAATTCCCAGAATTCCTCAGCCAGCAAAGCAAAACTGGCTGAGGAACTCTGGGAGTCGAAGTCCACAAGTCTTAAAGGGACCAAGGTTGGAGACCCCTGCTCTAGTTCTCTTTCTACTGGTTATGAAAAAGTTCAAGAGCCCCAGAGGAACCCTGGAAGGGCTCAACCCCTGTCTTACCTGGCCACGAGGCCTTGGAGGTCTTCCACCTGGAGAGCCATCTTCTTGGCCTGGTCTTGCAAGGCAGCGCAGGCCTCTTCTCGGGCAGAGAGTTCCTGCTCCTTCTTCTCAATGGCCTCACTGAACTTCTTCTCCCACTGCCTGGACTCGTCTATCACCCGGTCCCTGTCGTCCTGCAGGGAGGACATGCTTCTGGTGAAGGCTGCCAGCTGAGCTAAGGTGTGGTTCAGGCTGCCCTGAAGCTGTTTGGCTTCTTGGTCCTTTTGGCGCAGGGACACCTGGAGGTCTCGTGCCGACTCCTCCGCAAACACCTGCTTTTTCCGCAAGGCCTCCAACCTCTCGTCCATGTTTCTGATCTCCTTCAGGTGCTTGGCCTTCTCCTGTTCCATGTGTCTCTCCAGCTCCTTCTCTTTTTGACTCAGCTGACTTCTGACCTTAGCCTGGGTGGCCTGAAGCTCCTCTTTCACCTTCAGGCTCTCCGCCACGACTCGGGCAGCTTCGCTCTGAGTATCGTCCAGCAAGACCCTGCAGGAAGCCAACTCAGCCTGGACTTTCTTGGTCTTCTCCTCTGCCTCCACCATGCCCTTCTTGGCGGTCTCCAGCTCTTTCTTGGACTCACTCTGGACGAACTCCAGGGCCTTGATAGTTCTCTCCAAGCCACTGATCTTCTCCTGGCTTTTAATGCAATCTCTCTGCAGCTGCCTCACTTCTTGCTGTTTCTCTTTCAACAATTCCTGAAGTTCTCTAGTCTGAGCCCGGCCGTTGTCTTCCTTCCAGGCGCTCTTGACTTTTTCCACGTTCTCTTTCTTCTCGGCTTCCACATCAAGCTTCTCCCTCAACAGATGCCGCTTCTCGTCTTCCAGGCGGCTCAGGGCCCCCTGAAGATCTTCCACCTCACTGAAGAGCTGCTGGTTCTTGCTCTCCAGGTTGGCCATGTCCTGCTGGTAGTTCCCAATGCTCCCGTTCAACTCGGCCAACTGGTTCATCAGCCTCTCTTCAAGGTCATCCTTCTCGGTTTCCAAAGCTTCTTTCAACGTCAGTGCCTCAGCCAGCTGTTCCTTGGTTTGCCCACAAGCTTCCTCCATCTTGATGACCTTTTCTTGGAGAGCTTCCAATTCCTGGCCTTTCACAGCCAGTAAGTCCTCCAGGTGGCTCTTCTCTTCCTTCAGGACCTCCAAATCCCCATGGGTCTTATTCATTTCCTCTACCGCCATCTTCCTCTTATCTTCTAGTGCCGCTATTTGTTCCTGGAGCTCTGCTACTTGTTGACTATCCCCAACTCTTTCATCACACAAGGAGCCAGCTGTGCTAAGCTCTTCCTTCTTGTCCTGAAGGCTTGGAGTGACGGTGGTGAGAACTTCAGAACCCGTGTCTGGATCTCCTCCTTCCTCAGCCACCTCCTCTGAAGATGACATCATGGTGGAACTGGCTACCTTGCTTCTGGCCACCATCTCCTCTTGGGTGCCGCTCTGATCTTCCTTGTTTTGCATAGTCTGCCTCAAGTCTTGGATTTCCTGCTTCAAGAGGTCCTTTTCGGCGACCAGCGCTTTCATCTCGTCAGAAAGAGCCTGGCAATGCTTCTTGGAGGTCTCCAGCTCTTCTCGAAGAGCAGAACTGGTCCCACCCTGTCTACCATCCCCGGGATGGATTTCCAATCTCAGCTGCTCGTTCTCTTCCTCCAGTTCCATGATCTTCTGTTGCTTGGACTTGGCAAACTTCCTCATCTTCTCCCTCATGCCTTCCATCTCCTGTTCGGCTCCCTGCAGGCGATCTTCCCCTTCCTTCTTCTCGGCTTCCACCTCTTTTAGTCTGAGGAAGAGGTCCTGCTTCTCCTGCCGGACGCTCTCCATCACCCGCTGGATCCGCTCGGCCTCATCACTGATGTTCTCATACGACTGCAGGAGCGTCTCGTACTCCTTCTGCAGCTCCTCGTGTTTCCTCCGCCACTCAGAGAGCTCCTGGGCCTGACTCTCCTTCAGCGAGTCCATTTCCTCCTCCAGTCTTGTCTTCTCCCGAGTCACCCCTTCCAGCGCCAACTTCAGACTCTCGCAGGAACCAGTCACGTTCTGGTTTTCCACCAAGGCGTTGTCCACCGCGGAAATGAGTTTGTCCCGTTCCTCCTTGAGGGTCGCCAGTCTCTCCAACAGGACCCCCTTCTCCTTGTTCAGCTCAGACGCCTGAAGCTCTACCTCTTGGAGATGGAGAGCGGTGCTTTCCAGAGCGGCCTTGGTGCCGGACAACTCGTCCTTCAGCCTCTTGCTCTCTTTCAGGGCTTCCTTCCTGGAGATGAGGGCTGCCTGCAGCTTTCTCTGGAGCTGGGCTATGGATTGGGTCTCTGCCGATTTCACCTGCAGCTCGGCCTGCAGCTGCTGGGCTTGGTCCAACTGTCCCTGCAAAGCTTGGATCCTGTTCTCCTTCTCTTGCAACTCTGCTTGGAGGCCACCCAGGGACTCGTTTTTATCTGCTAACTGGGAGTGAAGGCCTTGGATTTCTTCTCTGCTGTGGAGTTCTTTCTCCTCTTGGTGGCATCTCAGCTTCTCCTGCCTGGCGATTTCTTCCTGGCTCTCCTGCAACTCCAGCTTCAGGCTTTCCATGCTGGCTTCTGCCTGACTGCAGGCAGCTTTGGCCATCTCCACTTCGGCAAGAAGTTGCTCAACCTTTTCCTGGAGGAGTTGAGCCTTCTCAGACTTGACGTCCAGTTCACCTTCCAGACGCGTGAGGTGGGCTTCCAGTTCTCTCTTCTCCGCCTGAAGCTTCTCAAAGTCGGCCTTCAGCTGGCCCACAACTGAGTCTTCGGTTGCCAAGGAAGCGCGTCCTTCAATGACCTCCTGGCCAAACTCCTGTACAAGCCCTAATGCTGGACCTTCAGAAGAAACATCTCCAGCAGATTTCTGAGGAGGGGAGCTCTCCAGGGCCTTGGAGAACGTCTGGAGCTGGTCCTGCAGATTCTCCTTCTCCCTGCTTTCCTGCTCAAACTGCTCTTGTAGCAACTTGTAGTCATCCTTCTGCTGCTTTAGCAGCTCGCGATAATGACGTTCCTTCTCCTTGGCTTTCTTGATGGTCTCCTTCCGCGAGACCAAAGCTTCCTGCAGCTTCTTCTGGAGCTCTTCTTTCTCCTGGACCAGCGCCGAGAACTCTTCTTGGAAGGTCTTATTTCCTCCTTCCGGGCCAAAGTCAGCGTTGCTGCTTGACCCTCCCGCCCCAGAGTCTTCTGAGCTGGACCCCTCCAAATTCTGATCCGCCGGACTCCGTTTCTCGGGGGACAACTTGCAGTCTTTGAGCTCAGCCTGCAGGGCGTTGATCTGAAGGTCCTTCTCCTGTAGGCTTTGCTGTAACTCTGCAATCACGGTCCGTGGCCATGTGCATTCTTCTTCCTCAGGGGTGACCTGCGACGTGGCTTCCTTTGCAGAGGGCAGCTGGTTCAGGGAGGCAGCCCTGCCCCGCCTTACGGGATGTCCTTGGCCGCTATGGCTCTCAGAGGGATGCCCAACTCCTTCGTTCTCCTGAGCCACCCGCTCCTGGCTCTCAGCTGGAAGCTCTTCCCCTCCTTTTCCTTCCTGCTCCAGCTGGCGAACCCTGCCGAGCAGCTCCTTCCTGCTGAGAAGAGCAGCCTGCAGCTTCTTCCTCATGAGTTCGTTCTCCTTCCTTAGAACTTCTGCTACTTCACCAGTGGGCAACTCCTCCGTCAGCGGCCGGCTGTCCTCCGTCTCCACCGCCTGCTCTCTGGTCTCCTTCCCTTGCTGCAAGACGCTCAGCTGCTCCATCGCGCTCTTCAGCTCTTTCCCCAGCACGAACTTCTCCTCGTTGAGTTGCACCATCCGGTCGGACATGCCCACGCTGACTTCGGCCATCCTCCGTTCTCGCTCCAACACTTCCTGCTGGAGCCTCTCCACCTCCAGGGAGTTTTCCGAGAGGAGCGCCGCCAGCTTGGTGGCTTCCAGCTCCTTCAAGGCCAGGGCCTGGGATTGCTCTTCGGCCTCCATGGAAACCTCCTGGACCTGTACAGCCAGGGCTTGGGCGTTCTGCTGCTCCTTCTGGAGCTGGCTGAGAAGGTTCCTCCCCACCATCTCTTGCTCCGAGATTTGACGCTGGGCTTCATCCAGGTCATTCTGCAGAGCGACGATTTTCACGTCCTTGGATTGGGCCTCGTTCCTCAGGCTCTGAATCTGTTCCTTCAACAAACCCAGGTGAGAGATTCCAGTTTCGTAGTTGGGAAGCTGCGGCTGCAGCTCTGGATGAGCAGGGCTGCTTTCTGGCTGAGCTTTCAGCTCTGCGAGGAAGCAGAGTTCCTTCAGGCGGGACAAGAGCTGGTCCTGCTCTGCGTCCAGGGTCTCCGCAGCCCTGGCTGTGCCCTCCACTTGTTCTTGAAGCTGGGCAATTTCTGTGCTTTTCTTCTCCAAGATTCTCTGGTGGGTTTCCACGGCTTCCTGCTGCTTTCTTTGCAGTTCAGCGACTTCCAGCTCCAATCTGGCTATCTTCTGCAACTGCAGCTCAGAGTCTGGAGATGGTCCCTGAGTTGTTTCATTCTCCTCTGGTCCCAAAAGCAGCCCCAGGACAGAAGGAGAGTCCTGGATGTCTACAGTGACCAGGGAGCTGCTGCTCGAGTCACTCTGGATGGCCACGGCCCCTTCTCCCTCTCTCTCGCCGTCGCTCCCCTGGGGACATCCTGCTTCGGCCTCCAGGCTGCTGGAGAGGGGAAGCTGCCCCTTGAGGAAAGCGATCTCTTCCTGGGCCTCCTGTAGCTCCAGAAGCAGGATGGACAGATCGCGCTGCTTCCCCTCAGCAAACGATTCCTGCAGATCAGGCTGTCCGTCCGGTTGGGCCGGCAGGGGCTCCTCCAGGGTCCGGCCTGCGCTGGACTGAAAGAAGGAAATGAAGGAGTCATTCCTCTACAAGAAGCAGATATTTCATTTTGTTTCATATTTTATTTCATATTTTATTTATGTTACCTTACCTTATCCCAAAGGGTTGCTTTTTTTTTTCCAAGAGGCAACTGGACTTTCTGGTTTTATTTTGAAAAGGTTTCACTTCTCACCCAAGAAGCTTCTTCAGCTCTGACTGGATGGTGGGGAAGGGAAGGATTCCATCCAGTCAGAGCTGAAGAAGCTTCTTGGGTGAAAAGCGAAACCTCTTCAAAGGAAAACCAGAAAGTCCAGTTGCCTCTTGAAAAAAAGCACCTTCGGGACAACCAGGACCTGATGGATGACTGAGAATCTCCATAGACCTTACCTTACTTTCCTTTATTTTACTACGTGCTTTCCCTGTGGTCACTTCCCAGGAAACCTGCCCTTCCCACCTCTTCTGCCAAGGTATTTTCAGAGAGGATTACCTGGTTCAGGGGAGGAGACGGGACAGCAGCTGTTTCCACTTCTGGCTGAGACAAGCCGAGCTCCAGGGGTCTTTCGGGGGTCTCGCCTGGGGCAGAAAACACAATGTGAGCTTTCCCCCCAAAAAATGGAATCAAAGCCACACACACACCGAGATAAGCAGAAAACGGCCACCAAGTGAAGCCCACTCCTTAAATCTTAAATCTGCTCCTGGTTCAGGGGCAGCCAGACTGCGAAGCTATTTTCATTTGGCAAAAACTGAAAGGACTTAAAATCCTGGAGGCTGCCATGGGCACAACCGACATGCTGGGCTGTTCCTGAGCAGGCGATATTGACATGGTGTCCGAGCATAGTAGTATGTGCATAGTAGCATCGTAACACATAGCAACAGAGGACCTGACTTAGAGGAGGGGATAGAAAGGGAACAAATTTGCAGATGACACTAAGCTGGCAAGAACAGCCAACATCCCAGAAGACAAGCTCAGGATCCAAAAAGATCTTGACAGATTTTGAACAATGGGCCCTATCCAACAACATGAAATTTAATGTGGAGAAAAGCAAGGATTTACACCTGGGCAGGGGAAAAAAAACCCCCAAAGGCACAAGTACAGATTAGGTGAAACCTGGCACAAAAACTATGAGAGGGACCTTGGAGTTCCAGTGGACGATCCCTTAAACATGAGCCAGCTGTGTGCAGCAGCAGCCAAAAAAGATAATATAATCCTTGGTTGTATAAACAGAGGCAGAGAATAAAAAACACATGAAGTATTAGAACCGCTTTATAAAGCCTTAGTAAGGCCACACCTGGAATACTTGCATCCAGTTTTGGTCATCATATTACAAAAAAGATGTTGAGACTTTGGAAAAAGTGCAGAGAAGAGCAACTAAGAGGATCAAAGGCCCGGAGACTAAAACCTATGAAGAACGGTTGCAGGAAATGGGTTTGGCCAGGCTAGAAAAAAAAGGACTGGGCGGGACATGATAGCACTATTCCAGTATTTGAGGGGCTGCCACGAAGAGGAGGGGGTCACCCTATTCTCCAAAGCACCTGAAGGCAGGACAAGAAGCAATGGATGAAAACTAAGCAAGGAGAGAAGCAACCTGGAATTAAGGAGAAAGATCCTAACAATGAGGACAATTAACCAGTGGAACTCCTTGCCTCCAGAAGCTGTGGGTGCTTCATCACTGGAGGTTTTCAAGAAGAGACTGGACAGCCATTATAGGGTTCCTGCTTGAGAAGGGGGTTGGACTAGAAGACCTCCAAGGTCCCTGCTAGCTCTATTCCGATTGAATGATATTTTACAATCAAAATGTAGGGATGAGTGTGCTAACAGCCTTTCCAGATAAAAGCAGCAGCTGTTGGAGAATCTGTCCAGGTATCTTGGGAATAGAATGAGGATCCCTGGAAACAGACCTACTTTCATTACTGGATTTGCTCTCTGTTTTATATACTCTTAGCTTGCCCTGTCAAGTGTTCCTGGGACTGCCCTTGGTTCCTTGATTAGACTGTTGTTTATTGTTAGCTTATTTGTCTGAATTGGTAAACTCCTTGAATCCAGCAGTAAACAATAACCGCAATTAGGAATCGCCAACTCAGACAAACAATCCAACAGTAAACAGTAGCCTGATCAAGGAACCATGAAGAACCCTGCCACTAGTATGTAAACAGAGACCAAACCTTCCTTCTAGCACTGATGATGTTCCCTAGTTGGATTATTTATTTATTTATTTATTTATTTATTTATTTATTTGATTTCTATACCGCCCTTCTCCCGAAGGACTCAGGGCGGTGTACAGGCAAGAAGAAAACAGACGGTACAATATACAAATTTAAAATGCAGTTAAAAAACTTATTATAAAACGTCTGCAAGAAAACCACCAAGCTCAGAGACCACAAAGGACCCCTCATTTCAATCCTGATCTACAAATATTCTCTTCTGTTACTGTCATTCCTTCAGGAGGGGAACTCTGCTTCCTTACAGGAGGTTTTTTTCCCTGACCTTGCATGGCAGAAGCGTCGTCAGGCGGGCTCTCCGGTGGCACATCCGCTTTCTGCCGCAGCCGGGCGTTCTCCTCTTGGACAGCCTCGTAACTGGCATGGAGGTCCTGCTCTGCTTTCTGGAGCTCGACCATCTCCTGGTTCTTCTCGGCCACCTCCAGGGCGTGCCTGGCCTCCTCGGCCTGCCTCTCCTGCTCTCGCTTAGCCTGGGCCGCTGCCGCCCGGGCCAGCTCTTGGCTCAGCTCTTGGACCTCCTCCTGGCTCCGCTGGAAAGCCGTCTTCTGCTCGGCCAGCTCCAGCTCCAGCCTCTTGACCAGGTTTCGGGATTCTTCCTGGGCAGAAGTCAGAGTGCTTCTAGAGGTGTCCAGCTCTGACTCTGTTTTTCGCAACTTCTCCAGGAGTTTCTAGGGAAGAGAAAGACAGAAGCATGGAGCTCACCCAGAGACAAAGGACACCATCTTCATTGAGGAGAAGACAACGGAAAATGGACAGCAATTTTTTTTTGGGGGGGGGGGAGGGAATCAGTCATTTCCCACTCTTGTTCTCAGGAGCCCAGGTGGGGTATCTGGGGGTACGTGCATAGAAGTTGCAAAAGCCAGATTGCTGGCTGGATGGTGGTTTATTGCACATCCTGACATGGCCAGAATGCAACCAAAACGGCCCAGGGAGGAAATATCAAATCCAGAAAACTGGGCCTCTAATACAGGAGTGTCCAAACTTGGTAACTTTAAGACTTGTGGACTTCAACTCCCAGAATGTCTCAGCCAGCTTTGCTGGGAGTTGAAGTCCACAAGTCTTAAAGTTGACAATTTTGGACACCCCTGCTCTAATGTAAAGAGTTTTCTTAAAAAGATATTTTACGACACATTATTATTATTATTATTTTAATGAAAAGAATACTAATATAAAAATCAGGAAGGGGATTTTTTTTTTAAAAAAAAAAAAGGAAGAAAAGATAGAACGTTGGCTCTTCCTTGCATCAAGGAATTGCCACCTCTTTCCTGTCTCACCCTTTCTGATCCTTAAATCCTTAAATCACCAGTTCCGTCTTGTGTTCTTTCAGCAAAAAGTCCACCTGAGGTTTCCGTTTTTTAAAAACAAAGTCTTAAATGGTTGTTTGTTTGTTTTTTCCCTGACCGCATGTTAATGTTAAAAACTTGATTTGCTTTATTTAAAAGTCAGGAGCAAATTTTGACCCCGGATGTGTGCATTTTTTTGCAAACCAAGAGCGACTCCGGGGCAGCTTTAGCATGCAATAAAATTGCAATAAAAGGCGATTCATGCTGGGATACCCAGGGGCGATACCTGCTTTTCTTCCTGAGAGCTGTTCAGTTCCTGCTGCAGCAATTCGATCACTTGTGTCCGGCCCAGCAAAGCCTCCTCCTGTTCCTCCACCTTTCGCTGCAGCTGCCTCAGATTCTGTGGGGGGAGAGAGATAGAGAGACCCCAAAAGGCCCGGGTTCAAAAGCCACAAGACCAAAATACAAATTTCTCACTGCCGGCTTTGTCTCTGGCCAGATATAAGGAGTACTCAACTTATGACCACAACTGAGCCCAAAATTTCTGTGGTTAAGTGAGATTATTCAGAAACTGGCAGAGACATGGTAACAAGGTCAGCCAATGAATAGGCATAGCAACTAAGTCAGCCAATCGGGAGCTGAGACAAACGGGAGCCAGGGCGCGTCTTAGTCTGCAGCTTCTGAGTCTGTGCAGAGAAACTGAAACTAGTCTGCTGCTGGAACTGAAAGCAATCTCTCCTCTGCCTGTGAATCTGCTGTCGGCATTGTAAATTTACTTCATGTATTATTGTGTATATAAAGAAGTTAATGAATCCTGCTGCATCAATCTGCCTGTGTGTGCTTTCTGGATTTAATTTCTGCAAGAAACTCTTGACAAGTGTTGCCCCGTTTTACAATCTTTCTTGCCACAGTGGTTACGTGAATCGTTGCAGCTGATAACTCGATCATTAAGCGAATGTGCCTTTCCTGTGGACTCTGTCAGACGGTTGCAAAAAGGGATCACGCGTCACACACACACACACACCCGAGGACGCTGCGACCGTCATAAATAGGAGCCGGTTGCTGAGCGTTTGAATTTTGATTCTTTGCTAAGCACCCAGATTTTGATCATGTGACCATGTCATGGTCGTAAGTGCGAGGATTACTCATAACTCCCCTTTTCGGGGCCACTGAAATTTCAAACCGTCGCCAAACAAAATGCTTAGAAGTCAAAGTAGCCCCTGACTTACGACAGTTCATTTAGTAACCGTTCAAAGCTGCAGCTGTTTTGGTTAGTAATACTGGCTTCCTTCCCCCCACCCTTGGACTTTGCTCGTCAGAATGTTGCAAACGGGGATCACATGAGCTCCGGGGACATTGCAACCGTCATAACTTTGAGTCGGTTGCCAAGCCTCTGAATTTTCAACCCCCTGGGGATGCTGCAACGGTCGTAAGTGTGAAACACCGTCGTAAGTCACTTTTTTCAGTGCCGTTGTAACTCCGAGTGGTCCCTACTTTCCCAAAGCCAACCCACCTGCTGCATTTCTGCTTCGCGGGCCGACCAGGCCTCCACCTGGTGGATTTCTGCCTGATGCTGGAGAGCCTGTTCTTCGCGGAGTGACTCTTTCTCCAGCACTTCCCTTTGAAGGGAGCTGATCTGCCGAGAGAAGAATGAAATAACATGAGGATTAAAATGGGGGAAGCCTTAGGACTGAGTCGCTGGAGCCTCCAAGCAGAAAAGAGAGAATGCTAAAATAATCCCCTTCCATCTGCAGCCTGGAAGTTGAGAAAATGCCTTTGGTTCAAATGTCCCAGGGGCACCTGGAGGCGAAACTCTCCCATGCAGGTTCTCTCTCATTCGCCAGGTGCCTCGTGAGAGGCTGCGGCTCTTCTTCTATGCATTATTATATTCGCATCCCACCTTTATTCTTTCTACAGGTAAGGCGGGGAAGATGTCCAATGCACCTTCCTCCTTCTTCTGTTGTCCCAACAACAACCCTGTGAGGTGGGTTGACAGAGAGAGGGAGAGAGGGTGATTGACCTAAAGGCACCCAGGTGGCTTTCACGCCTAAGACGGGACTAGAACTCACCGTCTCCTGGTGATTGGCCGAAAGTCACCCAGACGGCTTTCATGCCTAAGGCAGGACTAGAATTCACATTTTTCTGCTTTCTAGCCTGGCGCCTTAACCACGAGAACAAAACTGGCAACACGCTTTAGCAAGTAACTTTGGACCACAATTTCAAACTGTGCACGGAAACACCAAAGCATTGCTGGACAAGTTATAGGAATTTCATAGGAGAAAACACCGAGAAATCTTTAATGCACAGTTGTTGGTTTTAAGGTCCCTTGCCAATATGAGCCTGAGAAGTTCCCAAGAGGTCAGAAAAAAAACCCAAAAAGCCCAGATGGAGATCGTGGATTCCCCACCTGGGCCTGGGCATCTCCGAGTTTTCCCGTCGCTTCCTCCAGCTGCCCTCGGAGTTCCGTCACCGTTTCTTCCTGCTCCTGAAGCTGCCTCCTGAGTACGCCCGTCTCGTCCACCGTCCTGTTGCTTCGGCCATGGTCACCCTGATGGCACAGAAGAGAGGCAGGCGTTTTGGGAGAAGATTTAGGCTGCCCTGGACTTTTCAAAAGTTGTCACTTTTTTAACAGATCAACGGAGTTGGAAGGGACCTTACAGGCTAACCTTTTTGCTATCACATGCCAAAAGCAGGAAGAACACAGGGAGGTAATGCGTGTGCGTGCCCACACCAATTCAATGCACCCCTGCGCCCCACCCACCCCGCACATGCTCACACACACACACCTCCGCATTCCCCCCGCTTTTGGCACGGGATGGCACAGTGGGCCCAGTAGGCCTGTTTTCCTAGAAAGCCTTTGGAGCCTGGGGAGGGCGAAAACAGCCTTTCCCACACACCCCCAGAGGCCTTCCGGAGGCCGGAAACAGCCCATTTCCTGACTTCTGGTGGGCCCAGAAGGTCCGAAAATCAGCTGGAGCTGAGCTAGGGCAACACTCGCGTGCCCACAGATATGGCTTCGCGTGTCACCTGTGGCACGCGTACCATAGGTTCGCCATCACAGTTATAGGTCATCTGGTCCAACCCCTCCCTGCCCAAGCAGGAGACCCTCCACCGTTTTTGACAGATGGCAGCCCAGGCTCTTCTTCAAAGCCTCCAGGGATGAAGCTCCCACAACTTCCGAAGGCAGCTTCGGTTCCATGGGTTGATTGTCCTCACTGTCAGAAAATTTCTCCTTAATTCCAGGTTGCTTCTCTCCTTGGTCAGTTTCCATCCATTATTCCTTGTCTGGCCTTCAGGTGCTTTGGGAAATAGCTTGACCCCCTCCTCTCTATGGCAGCCCCTCAAATATTGGAAGACTGGTCCTCCTCTTCACTAGACTAGCCAGGCCCAGTTCCTGCAACCGTTCTTTCTTCGTATGTTTTAGCCTCAAGTCCCCTCATCATCCTGGTTGCTCTTCTCTACACTTTTTCTAGAGTCTCAACGTCTTTTTTAGAGCGTGGTGACCAAAACTGGATGCAGGATTCTAGGTGTGGTTTTAGGCAAAGCGCTCCTGAATCCATGTGTTTATTGGAAGGGATAAGTTTGCCAGTGGAAGTGGGCAGAGGGTTTCTGGACAAGAAGGGGCCACATGGCTGAACGGGACCCTCTCAGCCAGGAAAGACATTAGCAGAGACATCTGATCTGCAGGAAAGACACTCCTTTGTCCCACATGGGATGTTCTGGCCGCCCGGCTTGGAGATGGTGACTTGGACCCTGCGGAGGGGAGTGGGCTCACCTGGACAGGAGGCGGGGGCCCTTCCGTATGTCCTTCGGTAGGCGCTGCCCCTCCCTGGGCCGTCAGCTCCTCGATGCGCTTGTTCAGGTTGGCCACCTTCACTTTTGCCTGCAGCTTCAGCTTCAGCAGTTTCGCATCAGCCGCCTGCCTCTCCTCCTGCAGGGGAACCACGATGTTACATACAGCGCCAGAGCGGGGGGGGGATGTGAGGGGCAGATGTGACCCTTGCAGGAGGATGTCCAGAGGACCTGACCTGAGCAGAGGGGTTTGGAGAGAGAGGGCTGTCCTCTGCATCAGGTGATCAAAAGATCCAGGGAAGCCCTTTCGGCCCAGAAGGAAAAGCTCATTGCTTGGGTGTGCTTGGGGGTGACTCCTGCAGGGCCCCGGGGCCAGGTTACTTCCCCTCTCTAGTGTATTTATTGATGGATTTATATCCCACCTTTATTACTTTTACAAATGACTCAAGGTGAGAACATACCCAGCGCACCTCCCTCTGATCTTCCCTCCCGTAAGGTGGGTTCAGCTGAGAGGGAAGGACTGGCCCCAAATCACCCTGCTGGCTTTCCTGCCTAAAGCAGGACTAGAACTCACCGTCTCCTAGTGATTGGCCCAGAGTCAGCCAGCCAGCTCTCATGTCTAAAGTAGGACTAGGATTCACCGTCTCCTAGTGATTGACTCAAGTTACCCAACCGGCTTTATGACCATTTTTTTTACTAAAAGCAGAACGTTTTTCTGCAAGAACACCTCATAGCAAACCAAGGAACTACTTAAACAATCATGGCATTCATTTTGTGCCACACAAAAGGCCATCAAATCAGGTCTGGTCACTTGATGACCTGCTCTATGATCGTCACAACTAACAGTCAGACTAGGCAGGCTCCATTACGGTCCTGAGTCAAGGACCACCTGCAGCTGAATTTAAAATGTAACAATTTTACAGTTGCCAAGGACTCCACCTGAAAAATATCTAGCCCATGTTTTTTTTTTCTTAATTTCCTTCTAGGGAATTGCTTTTTGACTTTTAAATACAGCAAGCCCACCCATGCTAATTTTCCTATGTCCCCCCTCCCTTCCCCAAAATGCAGCAGGAAATAGTGGAGCAACCTTGTCCAAGTGTAGCAGCACAATCGGGGGCCAGACGCAGCCCACTGCTGATGGCTGCTAAAACTCCCAACCCATTAACTGGTTTAATTTATTCAATATAGGGTATTTGTTGCTGAAAACCAGAAGTAAACGCTCGTTGTCATAAATATAGCCAGCTGAGTGAATTTGAGCCAATCGGCAGGAGATTGGGAGTTCTAGTCCCGCCTTAGGCATGAAAGCCAACAGGTGACTTTGGGCCAATCCCCAGGAGACGTTGGATTCTAGCTCCGCCTTAGGCATGAAAGCCAATTGGGTGACTTTGGGCCAATCACCAGGAGGATGTGAGTTCCAGTCCCACCTTAACACACACACACACACACACACACACACATACACACCTCCATGGAAGCGGCTGTCCAGGAGAAAGAGGGCATCCGCTTTCCACCCACCTGAAGCATAGCCTCCTTCTGATGGAGCTGAGTGTCCTTCTCCCGCACCAGGGTCTTCAGCTGCGCCACCAGCTTCTCCATCTGGGCCAGCCGCTCCAGCACGTCTTCTGGGGTCTCCTCCCCGTTCTGCTGGCTGGATTCAAACTCCGGTCCCTGCGGAGAGAAAAACAGATAAAGAGGAGGCAGAAGCCCCTAAGTCACCCCGTAGCTTTCCCCAAACGAGGGCTGGTGTCACATGAACGTGCGAGAAGGGACTCGTCCTTCATTTAGTGCTGCCGGGGGGGGGTGAGACACAAAGGAGGCCGGACGCATATAAAGAGATTGTATAATGTGTTGCTTGAAATAGATTCGGAAAAGGATCTGATAAAGGACTGTATAATAAAATGGGCACAGAATATTCAGGAACCAATGTTGGCAACATGGGAGAAAATCTGGGCTAGAAATGTTAAGTTTACACAAGCACAGAATTTAAGGGAAAATTTTTATAAGATGTTTTATAGATGGCATTTAGATCCCAAGAAATTATCACGTATGTATCCTGATATCCAAGCGAAATGTTGGAGGTGTGATTGTGATGACGCTACATATTTTCATATTTGGTGGACTTGCAAGAAAATTAAGGCCTTTTGGATAAGAATTTGGTGGATTATTCAAAATGTCCTGAAGAAGAAGATAAAGTTCCTGCCACAATTTTTCCTTTTGGGAATTATAACGGATTGTACAGTGACTGAGACTAAATTGATCCTGAACTTAATAACAGCAGCAAGACTGTTGATTGGACAATACTGGAAGAAAAAAGAAATACCTACAATAGAAGAATGGATATTGAGATGGCTAAAATCTCAGCTTTTTTAAAAGACAATACGCAGGAAAGATATTTAATTGAATGGAAAAAATGGATTGATTATTTACAAAATAGATATCAGATTAAGAGTAATCAGACTGCCTTTGAATGATTAGGATGTATTATTTTAGAATGTTATGGGGAGGTTAGGAAATGAAAAGACTCGGATGAGGCTAATTGGATTAGAAGGGAAAATCTTAGTCTACGTTTGGTTTATGTGTAATAATACCTTGTGATTGACCCGGGGAAGGGTGAAGGAGGGGAGGGGTTTTGAGTGGGGGAGGAGGGGAAAAAGGGGGGAAAATGTTTGTTTTTTAAAACTTTTTCAATAAAAAAAAAAAAGGAGGCCGGACACAATACCCAGGTCAACCTCTATATTCTGCCACACATGAGTGACTCTCAAAGATTTAAAAAACCTCTGAAACGGAGGGCTAAGATGACGAAATTAAACTAAAAATTAAAATCAATTAAATGTAAATGTGGAATAGATTATTAAGTGGTGCTGGCTGCTGCTTTATTTATTTATCATCATCTTTTAACGACCCCATAATCCCTCGCGGGGTGAAGTCAGGGCAACTGGATGGAGCCAGCGGAGTGTTTACTGGCCGGATGCCCTTCCTGTCACCCATGTTTTGTTCAGCATTGTGCCCAGAGAGAAAAATATCTGCCTCTACCTAGAATTGAAGTCACAGCCTCCTGATTGCGAGGCGAGAGCTCCATCACCAGGCCACTGCACCAATGCTTTATTTATCATGCTTATATATGTTGCCCTTTATTTATACTCCTATATGTTGCCCATCTCACTGGTAAGGTGACTCTGAGCAGCTCCAGTTGACTCAAGATCATTTTAGGTAAAGGTGTTGTGTCTTGCCCGCCCTCAGAGCAGCCGGGGCCTTCTTACCTGCTCCCGAACACTGAGGAATGTATGCCTCCCGGCCCCAGTCCTGGCTCCATGCCCACACAAACTGCAGAAGAAGGAGCATCTCCCTGCCCCAGCCCTGACTCCATGCCCAGGCAAACGGAGCAGCTAGACCCCTCCCCCTCCTCCACAGCAGGTGAGCCTGAGGAGGGTTTATTCCCAACAGCTGATTGGAGTGACCCTCGCATCAGAAGATTGGAGAGGCGGAGGCAACAGAAGGAAGGGAGGGGCAGGCCTTAATGAGTGCTGAGTCATGGAGCCACACCCCATGGCCTATATAAAGGACCTGCTTTCTGGCAGTCTCTGAGTCAGGCAAAGTCGAACTTATCTTGCTGAAGTCACTTTCTGGTCTCCTGCCTGCTCTGAGGACTTTGCTAGGACTTTGGGCAGAGCTGCAGAGGCAAGCCTGATTCGGATTTCCCTGACCCGGCCGTCAGCGGAGGAGTGGGACACGACAAAAGGTAAAAGTTTCTCTCGCACATATCTCCCGACTCTAGGGGGCGATGCTCATCTCCGTTTCAAAGCTGAAGAGCCATCACTGTCCGAAGACGTCTCCGTGATCATGTGGCCGGCATGACTCAACACCAGAGGCCCTCGGAACGCTGTTCCCTTCCTACCAAAGATGGTCCCTATTTTTCTACTTGCATTTTTTACGTACTTTCGAACTGCTAGGTTGGCAGAAGCTGGGACAAGTAGCAGGAACTCACCCCGTTACACGGCGCTAGGGATTCGAACCGCTGAACTGCCGACCTTTCAGTCAACAAGCTCAGCATCTTAGACTATGAGCCACTGCGTCCCTTCAAGATCATTTTATCTTTAGTTAATTAATTTAAATAGTTTACACAGCCACTCAATTTTATAGCAGTTGATTTGTCAATGTTCCATCATCCAAGTGACTCAAGAACAATTAAGAATGCTGGCTTTGAATAAAAGGAGGCCTGTAATTGCAGGTTGACTTGCATCAAAGCAAGGAGAGATCCAGCCTAGGAAACTTCTTTGAAGTGGGAGCAATTAATCAGTGGAACTGCTTGCCTCCAGAAGACTGCCAGAAAGAGGAGGGAGGGGATCAACCTATTCTCCAAAGCACCAGAAGGCAGGACAAGAAACAATGGATGGAAACTAAAAAAGGAGAAGCAACCTGGATTTAAGCATAAAATTCCTGACAGTGAGGACAATTAACCAGTGGAACAGCTTGCCACTAGAAGTTGCGGGTGCTCCATCACTGGAGGTTTTTAAAAAGAGACAGCCACTTGTCTCAAATTGTACAGGGTTTCCTGCTTGAGCAGGGGGTTGGACTAGAAGACCTCCAAGGTCCCTTCCAGCTCTATTCTGATTGAAGCTGTGGCTGCTCCATTACTGGAAGCTTCTAAGAAGAGATTGGGTTGGATTGGACAACTTTCTCTTGCCAAACTGGTCCGGCACAGAACAGGCGACTTACGGCGGCTGACGGTGCCGTCCCGGCATCTTCCCCTTCCCCTGAGAGTTCGTGCAGGACAGTGCTGGCCAGCCCCGACAAACGGCTGAGCATCTTCACCCTCCAGGCAACCAGCGGCACAGGGGGAAAAAGAGGCGGTCGGCTGGAGCATAAAAGGAGCACAGAAGGTCCAGAGAAAAAAGGAGTCACGGCTTGCAAGCCGCCGGGGTCTCCGATAGGCTGCTGAGGTGCCCGTTGGTTTCTTCCTTGGTGGGCACTCAGCTGCTTTGGCCGTTAGTGTTTCTGCAACAACAATCATAATTTAACCCAAAGTAAAAGTTAACACACTACACAGCTCTGTGTTTATGTTCCAGAGTGAACCTCCTGAGAAAACAGGGAAGGCCTGCAGCTCAGCCTCTGTTTGGATAATTTATTCAATTTTGGTTTCTACAGCCACCCCAACTCAGCCAAAGTTGGGGGCGAAATATGCCCATTGCCCAGGGGGGAAAAAAGACCAAGGTCCTGGAAAAACATTCTGCCAAATCAATGTGTAGCCAACAGTTTGGGAAGCCATGCAATTAATGCACAACCCTTGGCAGCCATTTCGTGACAGCGCCCGCAAGGCACTCCCCGAAATGCCATCCATTCTGTGCACTCACGCTGCCAAGGCTAAATAAAAGAGCCATAACCGGGAACGGATGTTCTAACACAGCTAAACCTCCAGAATCCAGGAGCGCCACAGTACGTTCTGGTGGAAGCAGAGGAAGTTCCAAGCAAGGCATTAGTCCTCATGAGATCTGAGTCATTTAATCTCACAGAGGGGACCCCCTTCAAAGCAAAGAACAGAGTCAGCTTTTAAGTCGGTGCTAAAGCCAGGATTCAAACTAGCTGCTTATACCAAGTCGCATCATTCAAATGAGGTATAAACGGCACAGGAGTATCGTTTGGTCACAAATTGATGACTGATCATGCCTTCCTTTTCTATCGATTGATAAAAATTATTCTGGCCCTCAAGTTAATAAACTAGTCCTAGTCCCAATCTAAATATGGCCCTAAAGGAACAGATGTGCAAGAGGGCACTTATGTTCGTGTCATTTATTTGAGTATATGCTCATACACAAATTGGGACTAGGGCTAGATCATTACCTTGAGGGCCAGAATGCTTTCTATAAATTGATAGAAAAGGAAGGTATGATGAGTAATCTGTCTGTCTGTCTACATCCATTCATCTATCTATCTATCTATCTATCTATATATATATATATATATATATCATCTATATCTATCCATCTATCCACACACACATATATGAAAGAGAGGGAGGAAGAGGAGAGGGAGGTGGAAGGGGAGGGAGATGTGCAAAGTGAACAATCACCTATTTATAATATTACAATTATCTATCATCTATCTCTGTCTGTCTTTCTTTCTATCTATCTAACCTATCATCCATCTCTCTGTATCTGTCTGTCTATATCTACCAACCAACCAACTATCTATCTATGAGCCGTGGTGACACGGTGGTTAGAGTGCAGCATTGCAGGCTGATTCTGCCCACTACCAGCAGTTCGATCCTGACCGGCTCAGGGTTGACTCAGCTTTCCATCCTTCCGAGGTCTGTAAAATGAGGACCCAAATTGTCGGGGGTGATAGGCTGATTCTGTAAGCTGATCAGAGACGGCTGCAAAAGCACTGTGAAGCGGTATATAAGTCTGAGGGCTATTGTTATTGTCCTTCCATCCTTCCTTCCCTCCCTCCCTGACTCAGCCTTCCATCCTTCCGAGGAGGGTAAAACGAGGACCCAGATTGTTGGGGGCAAGAGAGGCTGACCCTGTAAACCGCTTAGAGGGGGCTGGAAAGAACTGTGAAAGGGTATATAAATCTAAGGGCTATTGCTATTGTCCTTCCATCCTTCTTTCCTTCCCTCCCTCCCTTTCTTCAGGTTGACTCAGCCTTCCATCCTTCTGAGGTTGGTAAAATGAGGACCCAGATTGTTGGGGGCAAGAGGCTGACTCTGTAAACCGCTTAGAGGGGGCTGGAAAGCACCACAAAGTGGTATATAAATCTAAGGGCTAGTGCTTTGTATCTATCTATATCTAATCTATATATACACACACACACACATATACATACATACATACATATGTAGGTCTTTGGTTATTCGGGTTTTCTCCCGCGTAAAATTGGAAGTGTCTTGGCGACGTTTCGACGAAGTCTCATTCGTCATCTTCAGGCTTCAGCTTCGTGCTTCTGGGAGCAATGTGTGATTGCAGCTGTTTCTTCCTTTTTAACTGCTAGTGGGGGTTTGAACTGATTGGGTGGGAGCTTGGCTGTGCTCTGATTGGATGGGGGGGGGTTTGTGCTCTGATTGGCTGGGGGGGTGTCCTGTTTGGGTGGGGGCTTGGTTGTGCTCAGATTAATCTGAGTTGCAGGGGGATTTGAGCTGGTGAGTTGCATTGCTGTTGTTTGGCTTCGTGTTTGTGGTCGTGCTACATCTTCATAGTGGGTGTCTGTCTGCTGTATGTATGGATTGGAGGGGTTTGAAATGGCTAATGTTGCAGCTGCGGTCTGGCTTCTGGTCCTTGGTCGTGCTTCCTGATCAGTGTGGGTTTGGGTCTGCTTTCTGGGTGGATGTGTGGTGGTGACATCCTGTGTGGACCTCGTGAGTGTGGGTCTGGTGTCATTCCTCGTGTTAGGGACTCGTTTGTCAATAAGGGCGGGTTTCCAAATGGCTGGTAGGCGGGAGGTATCATCTCGTTTGTTCATGCTGTGTGGGCGTTTTTCTATCTCGATGGCTTCTCTGATTATTCTGTTGTTAAAGTGTTCAGTTTTGGCGATAGTTCTAGTCTTTTAAAGTCAATATCGTGTCCTGTGGCTTTAAGGTGTTGGACCAGGGAAGAAGTTGGTTCCTCTTTTTTGACTGAGTTCTTGTGTTCTTCAATGCGTGCACTTATTCTTCTGTTGGTTTGTCCGATGTATGTGGTGGGGCAGGCGGTGCATGGGATTTCATATACTCCTTGATTTTCTAACTCAATTTTGTCTTTGGGGTTTCTTAGGATGGTGGATATTTTTTGGTTTGTGCAGAATGCTGTCTTGATGTTATGTTTGTGGAGGATCTTGCTGATTCTGTCTGTGGTGCCTTTTATATATGGGAGGAGGGCTGTGCCGTTTTCTTGTTCTCTGTCTTGGGTTTTAGTGGGGGGTTCTTTTTGGATTAGTTTGGTAATCTTATTTCTCTGGAATCCATTGGATGTTAGTACGTTTGTGAGAGTGTGTAGTTCGGTTTTTAGGTGTTGTTCGTCAGCTAAGCGTTTTGTTCTAGAGATGAGTGTCTTGGCTACGGAGTTGATCTGTGCTGGGTGGTGGTGTGAGAGTGCGTGCAGATAGCGGTTTGTGTGTGTTTTCTTCTGGTAGATGGTGTGTCCTAGGGAGCCATTGGGTTTCTTGTAGACTAAGACATCTAGGAAGGGAAGTTGGTTGTTTCCAACTTCTTCCAACTTCTTCCCTGGTCCAACACCTTAAAAAACAGCTGCAATCACACATTGCTCCCAGAAGCACGAAGCTGAAGCCTGAAGATGACGAATGAGACTTCGTCGAAACGTCGCCAAGACACTTCCAATTTTACGCGGGAGAAAACCCGAATAACCAAAGACCTACATACAAACACCCGCGAAAACCTCAGAAAACATGCATACATATACATATATATACACACACACACACAAAAATACACACATACATAGGAAGACCGGGGGTCAGGGCCGAGCCGGGGGGGGTGTCCTGGGAGAGCCTGTTTTTTTCCTTGCAGACGTTTCACGACCCAACTAGGTCACCTCACCCGTGCTGGAAAGGGGTGGGGGAGGGGTGGTCGAAGGCTGCTGTTTGGGCAGCAGGAGGCGCACGTCTCATGGGGGGCACCCCGAGGTCCGCAAGCCGGTCCCCGCCGAGCCCTTCCTCCTCCTTCTCCCGCCCCTCCGAGGGGCTTCCAGGGTGTTTGTACCCACCTGCAGGTCGGGAGGCCGATGCCGCACCGGTTGGGTCTCTCTCGGCCTGCAGCGCCCTCTGGGTCCCCAGGCCGGCAGGGCGCCCCGAGCTCTTCCAGGGCGAAGCAGGCCGGAGTCCAACCGGTGCGGCCCCGGCAGCTGCTCCTGAGCCCACAGCCTTGAAGGGGGAGATTTGAGGCGGAGAGAAGCGGCGACCCCGGGCGAGACTCACCGCTCCGATGCGCCGCCGGGTTCCGGCCACATCAGCACCGGAAGCGTCCCGGTCTCCGGCCTCTCGGCACTTCCGGCTGCCTCGCTTCCACTCCCCGCCTCTTTCTCGCCGATCTCTACCAATAGGAACGGGTAGTAGTTGAGACAGACAGCTTCTTTGTCCAATCGCTCGGCGCGGCTTGGCCGGTTGCTGTGGTTTCGCGGAGAAGAAGGGCAGCCCGGGTCACGCCTCTTTTTCCACCAATAAACAAACGCGGCTTAGTCGCCGCCCTGCCCGCACCAAAACAAACCAAAGGTAGCCAATGGGAAGAGACGCTCGTGTCCGCTCGGAACCAATCGGCGGCCGCGCCGCTTGGAAGAAGGGACCAATTGCAGTCGGAGGGGGCGGGGCAGAAAAAAAGTTAAACCGTCCCCATCCAATGGAGGGCATCGATTTGCATATGGTAATTTATGTTAATATTCGAGCATTCAATGAATGAAGGAAGGAAGCGGCAGAAGGCAGAAAAGCTTTTAAAAATCCTTTTTTTATGTTATTTTTTTTTAATTTTTAAATGTATTTAATTAACAATTTCCAACAGAGTCCCTTTGAAGAGTGAGATGGTAGGCATATAAATGCAGTAAATAAAAGAGGGAAAGAAGGAAGGAGAAAAGAGAGAGGGAGGGAGGGAAACAGAGAGAACAGGAAAGAAAAGGGAGAAAAAGAAAGAGAGATGAAAAAGGAAGGAAAGGGAAAGAAGGAAAAGGAAGGAGGGAGAAAAGAGAGAAAAAGATAGGAAGGAAAGGAGGGAGGGAGGGAGGGAGGAAAAGCGGGAGAAAAAGAAAGAGGGAAAAGGAAGGAAAAGGAGAAAGAAAGGAAAGGAAAAGGAAGCAAGGTGGAAGGCAGGAAGGAGAAAAGGAAAGAAAAGGGAGAAAAGAAGGAAGGAGATGAAAAGGAAGGAAAGGGAAAGAAGGAAAAGGAAGGAGGAGAAAAGAGAGAAAAGATAGGAAGGAAAGGAGGGAGGGAGGAGGGAGGAAAAGCGGGAGAAAAGAAAGAGGAAAAGGAAGGAAAAGGAGAAAGAAAGGAAAGGAAAAGGAAGCAAGGTGGAAGGCAGGAAGGGAGAAAAGGAAAGAAAAAAGGGAGAAAAAGAAAGGAAGGGAGATGAAAAAGAGAAAAAGAGAGGGAGATAGATAGGAAGGAAGGGAAAGAGAAAAGGATAGACTAGAGGGAGAAAAAGAAAGATGAAAAGAAAGGAAAGGAAAAGAAGGAAGGAAGGAAGCAAAAAAGAAAGGGAAAATGAAAAAAGAAAGAGAAATAAAGAATCATGTGCATGAAATACACCTACACCCACACCCACCCACACATTATACATAAGGAGGCATCAATCAATCTTCCATCAACAAACCAAGCATTTTCTTCCGTTACACCCTCTCCAACCTTCTGCAGGACAGTGCCAGACAGATGCCTGGGACTACAACTCCCACATCCCCAGCCAGATGGGAGTTGTAGTTCCATCCTCACTTTCCCACCCACTCCCCCAGGTGTGAACAGGAGGGGGAAGGATACAGCCAATGAAAAGAACAGCTGGACCCAGGTGGGGTGGGGGCTCTCCTCTTAAATGCAGACCCTCCTCAGTCTTGGGATGGGGATCCCCCTCAACCAGGCCAACTTTAAGCTAGGTGGGCTTCAACTCCCAGAATTCCCCTGCCTTGCTCTTCTGACTGGGGAATTCTGGGAGATGAAGTCTACAAAGTTGTCAAGGTGTCTTTTTTTAAAAAAAAAAAAACACTTGTAGTTTAAAGACTTAATATCAAAAACCAGAGAAAAGGGAAGTTTAGAATGGAGAGAAATTCAATTGGGTGGCCAGGAAGGGTCAGAGGAGCCACAGAGAAGCAAAAAGTGGGGAGTCTTTGAGGCAGGGAAACCGGTTCCATCCAGCTTGTCTGTCTGGCCAGAACTAATCCAGGCCCAAATTCTCCTTAACTTTGTCCCTTTGGCCTATCCGTCAGCTGGACTTTCACCGTAGCTGAGCCCAGAAAACGGGAAATACGGGTTACTGGTTAAAATACTGCGCTGTGTGTCATTCTCAAGGTTTTGCCTTTGCAGCAGAATTGAATTGGGAGGTGGCTGCGTGGCCCATGCACCTAAAGAGCTATAAAAGTGAAAGAAAATGGGCATGGCTAGTCTAATGAAGAGAAAGATTAGGGGTGACATAATAGCAGTCTTCCAGTATTTGAGGGGCTGCCACAAAGAGGAGGGGGTCAAGCTATTCCTTAAAGCAGCAGTCACCAACTGGTGGTCCGTGGACCACTGGTGGTCCGCAAGAAAATTTTGGTGGTCCTCAGAAAAATTATTTGTATTTTTTATATTGCACTAAATACTATTTATCTTTTTTTTAAAAAATCATATTTAGTGGTCCACGGAATTTAAAATTATGAATTTAGTGATCCCTGAGGTCCGAACGGTTGGTGACCCCTGCCTTAAAGCACCTGAAGGCAAGACAAGGAATAATGGATGGAAACCTATGCTATGCTATTTCTATCTTTTCTCTTCTCTTCTATATTCTATTCTATTTTATTCTATTCCTATTTTCTATTCTAGTCTATCCTATTTTATCCTATACTATCCCATACTATCCTATTCTTATTCTATGAGGTACTAATACCACTCTATAAAGCCCTAGTAAGGCCACACCTAGAGTGCTGCATCCAGTTTTGGTCTCCACACTATAAAAAAAGATGCTGAGATTCTAGAAAAAGTGCAGAGGAGAGCAAGCAGGATGATTAAGGGGACTGGAGGCTAAAACATACGATGAACGGTTGCAGGAACTGGGCCTGGCTAGTCTAGTGAAGAGAAGGACCAGGGGAGACATGATAGCAGTCTTCCAATATTTGAGGGGCTGCCATAGAGAGGAGGATGGGGGTCAAGTTATTCCCCAAAGCACCTTTGAGGGCCAGACATAGAATAATGGATGGAAACTGAACAAGGAGAGATTCAACCTGGAAATAAGGAGAAATTTTCTGACAGTGAGAACAATCAACCCATGGAACAGAAGTTGCCTTCAGAAGTTGTGGGAGCTTCAACACTGGAAGCTTTCAAGAAGAGACTGGACTGCCCTCTGTCAGAAATGGTGTAGGGTTTCCTGTGTGGGCCAGGGGGTTGGACTAGATGACCTGCAAGGTCCCTTCCAATTCTGTTAATCTGTATCTGTATTGTATTCTATGCTATAGGAAAAGAATCCCATTGATTAAAATAAAAAGTCTCAAACAATATTTTCAACACCAAGTCAGCCAGGAATTAATCAAGATATGTTGTTGTTGTTTTTAGTTGCGAAGTCGTGTCCAACCTATCGCGACCCCATGGACAACATTCCTCCAGGCCTTCCTGTCCTCTACCATCCTCTGGAGTCCATTTAAACTCATGCCTACTGCTTCAGTGACTCCGTCCAGCCACCTCGTTCTCTGTCATCCCTTTCTTATTTTGCCCTCAATCCTTCCCAGCATTAGGCTCTTCTCCAGTGAGTCCTTCTTTCTCATTAGGTGGCCAAAGTATTTCAGTTTCATCTTCAGGACCTGGCCTTCTAAAGAGCAGTCAGGGTTGATCTCCTCTAGGACTGACCGGTTGGATCACCTTTTAGTCCAAGGGACTAGCAGGAGTCTTCTCCAGCACCATAGTTCAAAGGCCTCAATTCTTTGGTGCTCAGCCTTTCTTATGGTCCCACCTTCACAGTCATACATTGCAATTGGGAAAACCAGAGCCTTGACTAGACGCACTTTTGTTGGCAGGGTGATGTCTCTGCTTTTTAGTATGTTGTCTAGATTTGCCATAGCTTTCCTCCCCAGGAGCAAGCGTCTTTTAATTTCTTGGCTGCAGTCCCCATCTGTGGTGATCTTGGAGCCCAGGAAAATAAAATCTGTCACTACCTCCATTTCTTCACCATCTATCTGCCAGGAATTGAGAGGGCCAGATGCCATGATTTTAGTTTTCTTAATGTTGAGTTATGTACAAGATATGTACAAGATATGTACAAAGAAGCAAAACTTAGAATCCTTCTCTCTTTGCCAGCTTCCTTGCGAAACTGACAGCCGAGACACAAACAGGCAGCCGGAAACCTTTGACAACGCCATAGGATTAGAAAGTTTTTGAAGGCCGGCTGTGAGTCATCTTCTACCAAGTAGGACAAATGCAACCTTGGCCCAAACATGACAAACAAAAATCAACCAAGTGGGAACACGAACCTTGTGCAAGAAATCCGGTAGATCTGCAGGGTGTAAATAACTCTGATTTATTCTTTAATAAATATCTGAGCCAACTTTTACTCGGCGTGTTCGGGATGGACTTCTATCCCAAGCATGTGAGGCTTCTGCAGAAATAAACAACTGAAAACAAGATTTGTTTTCCCCATTGCAGGGTGATTTATTAGCCATTCACACAGGGAAAACAATTCAGAGCTGAAACACTGGCCATCAGGCCTACAGGGAAGATCCTGCCTCTGTTGCAGCTGTTTTAAAGGAAGCCTTTTTGGGAAGGAGCCATAGACAAAGCAACTCAGAGTAGACCTGTGTCAGATTCTTTCTTTCCACCTTCAAGGGCTTCTCTTCGAAGCTAATGTCTCCAAAGCATCCTTCGTACAACCCGCCCTTATCTTTGTCCCTGGATTATCGTGTTTTCTGAGATCACCCAATCCATTGAGGCATAAATTGGCTGAGTTCCTAACTGCATGCCAAACCCATATTAAATAAACAAACAGAGCGAAGCTCAAGAGAGGTTAAAATTAAGCAAATATGCCAGGTTTTTAATTGATTGGGTTAAATGGATGGGGAATTCAATTCCCAGAATTTGCCACGCAGGAGGAGGAGGAAGAGGGGGAGGAGGAAAGGAAGGGAGGGGGAGAGAGAAGGAAATGAGGAGGAGAAAGAGGAGGAAGAAGAAAGAAGAAGAAAGGGAGAGGAGGAGGAAGAAGAAAGAAGAGGAGCAGCAGCAGCAGCAGCAGCGGGAGGAAAACATCCAGCTTCTCATAAATATGAGGAGCTTGGGAAACTCTGAAAAATCAGATGATAAAAGCCTAGACTAACACAATACCACTGAAAAAGAAAAATGAGAGATTCCAGGAAAAACCAGCATGGCTGCATAAAGAACTCTCTGATAAACTGAAAGACAAAAAGGACAAGTATAAAAAGTGGAAGGAGGGACACATAAAGTAGAATACCAGCAAATAGCCTGAATCTGCAAAGATGAAGCCAGGAAACCTAAGGATTCACTAGATCAGTGTTTTTCAAATGTGGTGACTTTGAGATGCGTGGACCTCAACAACCAGGATTCCCCATTGAAGCAATTCTGGGAGTTGAAATCCACACATCTCAAAGTCACCACATTTGAAAAACTGGTCTAGATGGTCTAAGGTTAGAACTTGCAGTCTAGAGATGCTTGGTCCTGCTAAGTTCAACTTCCCCTTAATACTAAAGTGAGAATTAAAATTAAAGATCTACTTCCACTGCCGGGAGCCCTGCTGTCTTTTGCTTCACCGCATCTTTCACTTCTGCAGGCTGGAGGCCTCTTGGCAAAAATCCAGATGTTTGTCAAAGTATCATGGAGTGTTTTCATCTCCAAAGGTCCCGGCTGGCACAGGAGAAAGTCTTTCTTTCAGAAAGTGCACTGCAGGGTCAAGGAACCAAAGCGAGGAAACTTCTAACCCAAAAAAGTAAACTCTGGAACAAATTACACCCGGTTTCATACTCTGAACTCTGAACATTCTGTGTTAAAACAACCACTTTCTCTACATTTGACAAAAGTGTCAACAGGAAGGACTTGGCCAATAAAAAATTCTATTCTATTCTATTCTATTCTAAGGCCTATAGTGTTTGTGATGAGCCTTTCTTATCAGGGGAACATCATCAGTGCTTAGAAGTCTTCTACCACTACTTTCTAGCATTGATGATATTACCTACTGTAGTTTGGGAAATGAAATGTCTTCCAAGAAAGCAACCAAGCTCAGAGAACACCAAGGACCCCACAGTTCTCCTCCTCCTCCTCCTCTTCCTCCTCCTCTCTGCAAACCCCATTCCCTTCTACAACCCCCCCCCTTGTTTCTAGCACTGATGATGTTATCTAATTGGGCCATGAGACGTCTGCAAGAAAACAGCCAAGCTCACAGAGTACCAAGGACCCCTAAAATAAAATTATTTCCACAGAAGCGTCTGAGCTGAGGTGAGGACCTTCCTCTGGGTTCCACAAGTTAGCAAAACAAGACTTGCAGTCTTCGCATGACCCAAACCCTGACTTCGTGAGACGGTCCTCCTGTCCTCAACCATCATGAAGTTCCCACCAATAGCCCAACCTCCCTTCAGCATAACGGGCCACGTGAATCTGGTCTTCCTGGAAGAATCTTTGGTGGCTTGATGTTTTTGTCCTGTTTCCCCCACCACCACTCCAACTCAGTCCTCAGTAAATAACATCTGAACCCAGTCCAGCCCCATGGATGGAGGCCTGGTCATGCTCCTTTGGCTGCCCCGTGCCCTGGCGAAGGCAGTGACCGAGTCTCAACCTCTGCTTGGCTTGGAGATAGCCATGGCTCAAATTCCAGGGGCAAAGGAGGGTGCCCCCTGCCCACCCCCAGGATGCCAGGGGAGCCCTTCTCCTTCTAGTAAATGTCAGACATTAATCGTTTGCTCATGCCGAAGAGGAGTTTGGCCCGAGTGGGTTAACGGATGACTTATTGTCCCGTTAACACTGACATCTGTTGCATAAAACCAAGGGTTATAAATTCCAGAGAAGCGGGCAGGCAAACAGAAAGACCCCTTCCTAAGACCGCTGCCTTCCTGTGCCTCTCCTCTCCCCCAGCTGCAAGGATGAAGGTGGTTGGCCCGGTAAGTGACACACACATACACACACACACACACACACACATACACACTAGAACCCAGCCGAGCATGGGTGTGATGAAGGAGAAGTCCAGGCTTAGAAAACTTGGAACTCCGTCACCTTCGACAAGACCTAAGTTTAACTCACAGAATCACCTATTGTAATGTCCTTCCTGTCAAAGACTACTTCAGCTTTAATTGCAATAATACAAGGGCAACCAATAGATTTAAACTTAATGTCAACCGCTTTAATCTAGATTGCAGAAAATATGACTTCTGTAACAGAATCATCAGTGCTTGGAATACTTTACCTGACTCTGTGGTCTCTTCCCATAATCCCAAAAGCTTTAACCAAAAACTCTCTACTATTGACCTCACCCCATTCCTAAGAGGACCATAAGGGGCGTGCATAAGCGCACAAACGTGCCTACCGTTCCTGTCCTATTGTTTTTCTTTTCTTCTTCCTATATATATGCTTATACCTCCTTATATTTACTCATATATGTGTTTATATACTATATAATCTTTTTGTATGATACCTACATATATTGTTGTGACAAAATAAATAAATAAATAAATAAATAAATAAATAAATAAATAAATAAATAAATAAGTAAGTAAGTAAGTAAGTAAGTCAGTCACAGTAAGAGGAACGGAAGGATCCTGGTTGAATAACAAGAGGTTGCGTTCGTACAATGTGCTGGACCACACAGCTTGGTAAACTAACAGAATATTAGAATAACAAGAGTTGGTAGGGACCTTGGAGGTCTTCTAGTCCAACCCCCCGCTCAAGCAGGGGACCATATACCATTTCAGACAAACGGCTGTCCAGTCTCTTCTTTAAAAGCCTCCAGGGATGGAGCCCCCCACAACTTCTGGTGGCAAGCTGTTCCACTGGTTAATTGTTTTCAGTCAGGAATTTTCTCCTTAGTTCCAAGTTGCTTCTCTCCTTGATCAGTTTCCATCCACTGCTTCTTGTCCTGCCTTCAGGGGCTTTGGAGAATAGGTGGACACACCCCTACTCTTCTTTTTGGCACCTTCTGAAATATTGGAAGGCTGCTATTTTTCTCCTTCTGTTTCATTAAAGTAGACATGCCCAATTCCAGCAACTGTTCTTCGATTAGCCTCCAGCCTGCTAATCATCTTTGTTGCTCTTCTCTGTGCTCCTTCTGGAATTTCAACATCTTTTTTGCATCATGGTGACCAAAAGAGGATGAAATATTCCAAGTGTGGAATATTTAGCAATGCAGCATAAAGTGTTATTATCACACTTCATGTGATCCTGAAAGTATCCCTCTGTTGATGGAACCAACGGTAGGACTTCATTGGCTTTTTTGGCAGCTGCAGAACACCGCTGGCTCATAGTTAAATGGCGGTCTATCACTTCACGTAACCTTGGTATTCTCTTTCAGTTGATGCAACCTTGGTTAGTTTTATTCTGGCTTAGATTCTTGATAACATTGAGTGTTGGGAAAGCCAAGCCTGCTGGGTTTGTTTACGATCCAGCCTATTGTGCCATCCCAGAAGATGGGTTGAATTTGCAACCAGTTGAAGCATGTTATTCAAGTGGTAAGAAGCAGAAAACAGCCTCACGGGCTTTGAAACCTGGTCTGTTCCATCCAAATAGCCACACATTCATGGAACACGTGGATTTGAACAGGTTCAGCGATTCCAGAGGCCTCCAATTTATTCCTCATTGATACCGGGAGACCTTTGACAGCCCTATACTCCAACACTGGAAGTTTCTAAGAAGATGTTGGATAACCATTTGTCTGAAGTGGTGTAGGGTTTCCTGCCTAAGCAGGGGGTTGGACTAGAAGACCTCCAAGGTCCCTTTCAACTCGGTCTTCTGTTTTCTATATAAATGCCATAATTTTCATTTAGCAATAATAATAATAATATGTTTCTTTCCAATTTTTTCTACTTCACGTTGTTCTTTGTTTGGTTTGCATTACTTCTGCTAAGATGGAGCTCCGGATTTTCTGCTCTAGATAACAAATAGATTTAGCCCCACCCCACCCCACCCCACACACACACAAATAACACCGCTGATTGCAGGGCAGATGAAGTCCATGCTCCTCTGGAGGGTCTAAGCATGCATCCCCTTCCTGGCCCTATGTGGGATCCAGAACAAACCCTGCTCAGGCCCATCTCACATCTACAAGTGAAGGTGATTCGCCTTGAGATGCTACCCAAATTCACCACCTCTATTGAAACCAAGCCAGGCCCCTTCCTCAGGCAGTCAAAGCATCTCACCAGTGGTGGGATTCAGCCAGCTCGCACCTATTCGGGAGAACCGGTTGTTAACTTTCTAAGCTGTTTGGAGAACCGGTTGTTGGAAGAAATCTTATTTTGTTTTTTTCCACTTTCCAGGGCTAATCCTGTAAGGAAGGCAGGAAGTAAACATTCTGGTGGTATTTCTAGCCTAATCTTTATTGCCCTGCTTACAGAAACTGCCTCTTTGGTTAACCCTTATTACATTGTAACAGCTAAGGCGGAAGCGCCCAATGACGTGAGTGATGTTAAGTTGGCTACACCCACACGGTCACATGACCACCAAGCCCCACCTACCCAGCTAGTCATTAGGGCAGGGAACCGGTTGTTCAATTATTTGAATCCCACCACTGCATCTCACCCAGCGGTCGGTTTCCAATATTCTTACCACTGGTTCACCCCGCGTGTGCACGTTTCATGCACATAGCTTCTGTGCCTGCAGCCGGCCTTCTACGCAGGTGCTTTGCTCACTCACACTCCTTCTGCATATGCGCCTGGCCTCGAAAATGTGCCTAAATAAGACGGCATAGAGTCGGTGGACAAGCCCACCTGCGATCTCCCCTACGGGTTCGCTTGAACCGGTATGAATCAGCTGAATACCACCTCTGATCTCACCCCTTCCTAAATCTTTTTTTCTGCAAGCAGATGTATAATGGTGATAATTCATGACAGGAGGACAAGGCCTTCTGTGTTCCTACCATTGACCAGAAAGTCCTGGTAGTTACTGAAGCTACTTGAGTTAGGATTTTGGCCCCTAATACAGCCTTACTGGCTGGGGGATTCTGGGAGTTGAAGTCCGTACGTCTGAAATTTGCCAAGGTTGAGCAACACTGTTCCAGGCCAAGGGTCTCCCAAACTGGCGACTTTTAAGACTTGTGGACTTCAACTCCCACAATTCCTCCACCCGTGTGGCGGGGGAATTGTGGGAGTTGAAGTCCACAAGTATTAAAAGTTGCCAGATTTGGAGACCCTCCCACCCCTACTCTAGGCCAAGTGAAATGGTGACAGATACCCATATTCCTTTCAGCGTTTATTGACATGGGAGTGAATAGAATAGAATAGAATAGAATAGAATAGAATAGAATAGAATAGAATAGAATAGAATAGAATAGAATAGAATTTTTTATTGGCCAAGTGTGATTGGACACACAAGGAATTTGTCTTGGTGCATATGCTCTCAGTGTACATAAAAGAAAAGATACGTTCATCAAGGTACAACATTTACAACACAATTGATGGTCAATATATCAATATAAATCATAAGGATTGCCAGCAACAAAGTTACAGTCATACAGTCATAAGTGGAAAGAGATTGGTGATGGGAACTATGAGAAGATTAATAGTAGTGCAGATTCAGTAAATAGTTTGACAGTGTTGATGGAATTATTTGTTTAGCAGAGTGATGGCCTTCGGGGAAAACCTGTTCTTGTGTCTAGTTGTTCTGGTGTGCAGTGCTCTATAGCGTCGTTTTAAGGGTAGGAGTTGAAAGATGCGCAGGACCCAAATTTTAAACATTTAGATGGTCTGCTCAGGTCTGTGGTCTGAAGGATTTGAGAGACTGCCACAAAGAAGAGGGAGTCAGTTTATTTTCCAAAGCAGGGGTCTCCAACCTTGGTCCCTTTAAGACTTGTGGACTTCAACTCCCAGAGTTCCTCAGCCAGCTTTGCTGGCGGACTCTGGGAGTTGAAGTCCACAAGTCTTAAAGGGACCAAGGTTGGAGACCCCTGTTCCAAAGCACCAGAAGGCAAGACGAGAAACAATGGATGGAAACTAATCAAGGAGAGAAGCAACCTGGAAATTAAGGAGAAACTTCATAACAGTGAGGAGATTAACCAGTGGAACAGCTTGCTACCAGATGCTCCAACACTGGACATCAACTTGTCTGAAATGGCATAGGGTCTCCTGCTTGAGCAGGGGGTTGGGCTAGAAGACCTCCAAGGTCCCTTCCAGCTCTATTCTGATTGATATTGATATTGAGACCGTCTTTCCTCAGGCATGCCAGTCTTCAGATCCTCCGCAGGCTGATAGTCATCTGGAGAACCCAAAGTCCAAAGAAAACTTCAGGAATTTCAAGGTCAGTGAAATTCACCAGCAGATGGACAGTGTCCCTATTTCGTCCCACAAGTCCAGAGGATCTGGCCGAAAAATGCTGGGTAGGAGATTGTCATGAAAAATATGAATATATTTTGAAAACACTTCATAATTTAGAGGCAGTAGTGCAAAAGTGTGTAAAGTCTGCTCTGGGAGGGATCACCAGGTGTTGGGGTAGAGGCAACTGAGGCTGGACGGAGGAGGAGGAGGAGGAGGAGGAGGAGGAGGAGGGGGAGGAGGAGGAGGAGGAGGAGGAGGAGGAGGAGGAGGAGGAAGGGAAGGGTGAAGAGAAGGGGAAAGGGAAGAAGATAAGGAGGATGAAAAGGCGGAGGAGGAGGAGGGAGAGGAAGGGAGGGAAGGGAAGGGAAGGGAAGAGGATACAGGAGGATGAAAAGGAGAAGGGATGGAGGAGGAGGGGAGGAAAGGGAAGGGAGGGAGGGGAGGGAGGGACGGAGGGAAGGGGAAGGGAGGGAAGAGGATACAGGAGGATGAAAAGGAGGAGGAGGAGGAGGAGGAAGAACAAGGGAAGGGTGAAGAGAAGGGGAAAGGGAAGAAGATAAGGAGGATGAAAAGGAGGAGGAGGAGGAGGGGAGGGAAGGGGAGGGAAGTGGGAAGGGAAGGGGAAGAGGATACAGGAGGATGAAAAGGAGAAGGGATGGAGGAGGAGGGGGGAGGAAAGGGGAGGGGAGGAGAGGGAAGGGAAGGGGGAAGGGAAGGGGAAGAGGATACAGGAGGATGAAAAGGAGGAGGAGGAGGAGGAAGAACAAGGGAAGGGTGAAGAGAAGGGGAAAGGGAAAGGGAAGAAGATAAGGAGGATGAAAAGGAGGAGGAGGGGGAGGGAAGGGAGGAAGGGGAAGGAAGGGAAGAGGATACAGGAGGATGAAAAGGAGAAGGGATGGAGGAGGAGGGGGGGAGGAAAGGGAAGGGGAGGGAAGGGGAGGGGAGGGAAGGGAAGGGGGAAGGGAAGGGGAAGAGGATACAGGAGGATGAAAAGGAGGAGGAGGAGGAGGAGGAAGAACAAGGGAAGGGTGAAGAGAAGGGGAAAGGGAAGAAGATAAGGAGGATGAAAAGGAGGAGGAGGAGGAGGGGGAGGAAGGGAGGAAGTGGGAAGGGAAGGGAAGAGGATACAGGAGGATGAAAAGGAGAAGGGATGGAGGAGGAGGGGAGGAAAGGGAGGGAGGAGAGGAAGGGAAGGGGAAGGAAGGGAAGAGGATACAGGAGGATGAAAAGGAGGAGGAGGAGGAGGAAGAACAAGGGAAGGGTGAAGAGAAGGGAAAGGAAGGGAGGAAGGGAGGAAGGGAGGGAGGAAGGGAAGGGGAAGGAAGGGAAGAGGATACAGGAGGATGAAAAGGAGGAGGAGGAGGAGGAAGAACAAGGGAAGGGTGAAGAGAAGGAAGGAAGAAGATAAGGAGGATGAAAAGGAGGAGGAGGAGGAGGGGAGGAAGGGAGGAAGTGGGAAGGGAAGGGAAGAGGATACAGGAGGATGAAAAGGAGAAGGGATGGAGGAGGAGGGGAGGAAAGGGAGGGAGGAGGAAGGGAAGGGGAAGGGAAGGGAAGAGGATACAGGAGGATGAAAAGGAGGAGGAGGAGGAGGAAGAACAAGGAAGGGTGAAGAGAAGGAAGGGAAGGGAAGAAGATAAGGAGGATGAAAAGGAGGAGGAGGGGAGGAAGGGAGGGAAGGGGAAGGGAAGGGAAGAGGATACAGGAGGATGAAAAGGAGAAGGGATGGAGGAGGAGGGGGAGGAAAGGGGAGGGGAGGGGAGGGAAGGGAAGGGGGAAGGGAAGGGGAAGAGGATACAGGAGGATGAAAAGGAGGAGGAGGAGGAGGAGGAGGAGGAGGAGGAGGAGGAGGAGGAGGAGGAGGAGGAGGGGGAAGAGGAGGAAAACCGTGGGGTCCTTGGTGCTCTCTTGCAGATGTTTCATGACCCAACTAGGGAACATCATCAGTGCTAGGAGGGAGGGAGGTTTGCTGTTTCTGTACTATTGGCTTAGCCTTACAGTGTTGGTGCGAGTATTCTTGGTCATTCCTTGATTAACCTGTTGATTACTATCGTTTCTTGACTGGGGCATCGTTTACTGGTTGGTGTCGAACTTTGATCACCAGGATGTAGATTGCTGGTCCGGAGGTTTTGTGGCCTTTTAGCTTTGTTATTGCCTCTTTCGAATGGTAGGTAGCTGTTGTTTATCTCTCTGTGTCTGTTGATGGTCGATTTGTCTGAGTGCCAGGCTTCCAGGAATTATCCAGCACTCTTGGACAACACCTATTCTGGGAATTGAAGTCCACCCATCTTAAAGTGGCCAAGTTTGGGGGGGGGGGGAAACAAACCCTCTGCCTTGGATTAATAATTGTCACACGCTGCAATACTTCCAACTTGTCGTTTCAGGAGGGGGCGCTGATTGACCGAGTGTACCACACTTACCTGCTCATGCACACCAACCAGACTGTGGAATTCGTGCAGAAGAAGGTGAGTTTGCCCAGGCAGAGACCATCTCTCCTCCTCTGGGGTGGGTCTCTTGGGCACCAAGCATGGCTCCACGCATCCGGGTGATACCAGCAACAAGAGAGGCCGATCTCCAGTCCTTTGGAGGGCTATTCTGAGGGTGGCCAACAAGAGGCCCATCAAAGTCTGTTCCCTCCTCCCCCAAAAACAGAGATGACATCATTCCTGG